>NC_072733.1:124157184-124472184 GCF_026930045.1 Uloborus diversus
TTCAAATAATTTAGCACAGTTTAAAGTTTTTAAAAATTATTTTAATTGGAGCGCAGATTCAATTTCATTTTTTACGCTTATACATAGACATTACAGGGGATGAAATGTCATCACTGATCAGCTGCATTAACGCAGAGCAATATTTAATTCGTTTTTACTTTCTCAATTGCACAGCTGGCTGAACGTAGCGTAGAGCTACGAGGCAATATTTAATTCGCTTCTTGATTATCATGTGCTGGCAACGCGGTTGACAGCAAAGCGTAAACATTCAGCGTCCCAATGGAGTAATGTGCCAAAGTACATCACTTGTGACGTCCTAAAGATAACGCCTTTTTTGCAAAATCGGACATTTTAAAAAAATAAATAGAAAATAACTGTTGAGAAATGAAAGTTTTTTCTCGCTCCATGTTATTTTTTGCTTATTCTATCAATTTCAGTGACTAAAAGTAGTACTTTTGACTGAAGGAAACACCCCCATTACTTAGGCATCCCGTCGTTCTAGAAGTGGCATACACCACCACCTCCTACATAGAAAGCCCTATCACTGGTTTCGTCACGTGACCGAAAAAGACTGACTCAGAGAAAATTTCCCGATGAAAATCGCTTTAATTTATGTCTCTTAACATACTAAAGCTGTTATTTTGAGAACAGTATTTCACCAAGCATGTTAACATTAATCAAAGGAGAAATCTAAAGAGTTTATTTTCCAAGTTAACGCTCTTTTTTTATTCTTTAAAACTGATCAAATACATAAGGAAGAAAGTAGGGAATAACAAGACTACAATAACCAAAACTTTCAATACATTGTATCATATCCGCATGAATTTTAAGACTCTTAAAGACTCTTCGAAAAATAATGTCTTAATTATCAATATCATAACGAAGTAAACATAAATGAAAAAAATAAATTTTAACATTATCATAGACTCATATTTAGGCAGGAACGACGTACTTTAAATTTCCCCCATCTACTATCGTAGAAGCGTTCAGTGAAGTCAATGACTATCACAATAAAGTATTCTAAAAAAAATGTATAATTGAATATGAAATACGTTCTGCATAAATATGAAATTATGCGTGGGAATTATGTAAATCATCCGTCAATATCTGCAACACAAAGTAAGCAAATGAATAGTTTGCGAAACAGAAAGCAATATTGAAAAAAATGTCAGTTGTGAGTGAAATATTTTCTTTTTGTTTACGTTTGTTGGCGACATAAGTTTCATCTCTCCCAATCAATGTTGCATTTTCAATGTTGAGCAGTGTATATTGTAAGAGTTTGTCACCTTTCCAATTTACAAGAAAAGCTCTTGCAGCACAAGAAAAGCTCTTGCAGCACAAGAAAAGCTCTTGCAGCACAAGAAAAGCTCTTGCAGCACAAGAAAAGCTCTTGCAGCACAAGAAAAGCTCTTGCAGCACAAGAAAAGCTCTGAAATTGCAAGCAATTCCACCAAAGCTACAGTATCCAAAGACTGTATTTTGCCTTTGATTGGGGCTTAATCAATCCGGAATTGAATCCCTAAATTGAAAGAGAGATACAAAGGGTGGCCCAATTATTATTGACACTTCTCAAGTTCTCGTATCTTCTAGTTTAGGCCCACTTTTTGAAAAAATAAGCTATGAACCACAATTGTTTTTTATTCTGCATTGCTGCTGGTATCATTATTAGTGTTTTTTAGAAGTAGCAACACTTCCAGTCTGCGTCATTTTATAAATATGTGAGGTTTTATTCTCTAATGTGTAAATACACCTGTTGTCGAGAGGTTACATTAAGCACTCTAGAAATATTGGTCTAAAAAATTTGGTGTCTGCTGTAATTAATACTTAAAGTAACACTTTATTTTAGAAAGGGCATAAGTCACATTATTTTTTCAAAATCGAGTTAGCTGTGGTTTTCGCATACTATTTGTTTGTAGAGCAATCGACTCGTGAAGCAGGGAAGTCAATCCTTGTACAACAAAACACTTTATTTAGGGGTCACATTTTGCATTTATTGCAGAAAGTGCATAAGCCCCGAACTTATGCCCTTTCTGAAGAAAACGCGAATGAAGGAATAATAAGACGCAATGTGAATATATGGCAAGATGGTAGAAGAACTAGATTTTTTGGCGTATTGAAATAAAAACAAATAACTTCATTGATCTAGCACTGTTACAGTAATGGCAGGTTCGTCAGTTCAGGGGGTTAAGGGGGAACTTGAAATCACGGAATCGGAATGAAATTCGCTAATTTCTCATTGATTTTATTAACATCACTTTAAGAACTGCGAAAAAACTATACTTTCGGTGAGATATACACTGGTCAAAATAAAAACAACTCTGCAGGAGGCTTTTTCTAGAAACAACACTGAAGAAATTTAACAAGATTGCTGATGACTTTCCTCAGAGAGGACATTCGTTTTTTCTTTGCGACCGGGATTTTGAGACAGTAGTAAAACGAATGTTAAATAGATATGACAGATAATTACCATGCAAAGTCCAGTGTTTTATAAGAGAAATTCTGAAATTACATCAAGATTCACCATCAAATCTGTTGAAAACAATGAAATCTATAACTGCTAAAACAAGTGCCCTTCCTTTTTTGAGAAGATTTATCTCCCAAATTGAGATTTTGCAAAACGATGATGCTGGGTGACAAATTTTTTCAATTATCAACATTCATGATGTTTAAATATTCGATAGAACATAAAAGGAATGGTTTCAGGCTAACTATTTTATAGACGGTTTTCAACAGCATATTGCAAAGTAACGGTTGTTGGCTTTACCTTTGCCGGTATTGAGTATGAAGGGAAAATTTTCATATTGTAGGAAGAAATAACAGATATATCAAGATGATTATTCAGTGCAATTTTGAACACAATTATACTAATACGTACATCGAACTTGGTGAACAAAACTAGAAAAAGAGAAGGTAAGAAAAAGAAAATTTCCATGTAGGATGTATTTGATAAATATGAATATAGTTTTATACGCATGTAAAACTCTTGCTTTTTTTAAGCACTTTTATTATATTTGGCCTGATTGTCACGGAGTTATCTGAGGCGTGCTTTCGCTTATATATCAGCAACTAGACCACTTAGAGACTTCGGGATTTCACTAAATGATTTGCTTAATCTTAAAGTGCAACTTAACGCTGAAAAATTAAAATTCTGAAATAAAATCATTTTTTCGGTTAGGATGGAAAATAGCAAATTTCATGTAATTTCCCCATTAAATGTTTAAATATAAACGCCATTGTTACAAATTTTGTTGCCTTGTATGCTTTTTGTTGTAATGCTAATAGTAATCATAATGAAAATTTTGAATCAAGGCTTCTTTGGAGCAAGAATGAAATCTATTCACTGACGTTGTATTTGAGTGTTTTTATCCTCATCTATGCCAATAATGGATAACGGGGATAAGTAAAGAGACATACTAGGATCTTTATCACAAGTAACTTTTACGCTGTGAACCATTCTTTTGCTTATATCTCAGCAACTAGACCACTTACAGATTTCAGAATTTCTCTAAATGATTTGTTTAATCTTAAGGTACAACTTAACGCTAAAAAAATGACAATCTAAAATAAAATTTGTTTGAAAATGAAAAACTTTAAAATAACAGATTTTTTAAAAAAATACTAAGCACTTATCATAATGCACTCTAAAGGATAAATTAACTTTTCTGTGTCAGAAAGGACAATTTAAGTATTCCTGTAGTTTTCAATTATTCCAAGAAAAAGACTTCACAAACAAAGAAAAGTGCGCTCAAGTCACTTCAAGCCGAACGATCCCATTAAGAAAAATATGCATGCACTGCAAATAATCGGTACACATTTGAGACTCTTTAAGTGTTCCAGTTGCCTGAATATGTGCTAAAATGTATTTCGAATGTGTTGTGTACAAAGAAATGAAGCTGAAATGTTTTACTAATCCGTTCCGTTTTAAAGAAAACGTTCCAAAAGTGCACCGAATGTGTTTTGCTGGGAATCTCTATTCAGCCGAAGTTAGGAAATACACTCGAGAACAAAAAGCGCGCAGATTTGAGAGTGCTTGTGAAATCACTGCTTTCTTAGCTACGCCATGTTTGTAAACAATCTGGATCGGCCGCAATCATTTTCGTGATATTTTTTAATGCTCAAAAGGTACGCCACTTTCCTTTTTTATGTTCTTTACAGATAATTTTTGTATTTGTACATTTACTGAGCTTCATACTTTTGTTTTAAATAAACTAATAACTTACCACACCGCTTAAGTTTTGAAATAAAATGAAATCCGGTGTTTTAAAACTGTGTGGTTACGTTAAGACTAACGTGTTACGATTCTAATTTTGAAACTTGACGATTTATTTAGGGCTCCTGTCCTTATCTTTCGATTTAGAATTTTTTAGAGCATTGGAATTAGAGGTTTAAACAAGGGCTCCTAAACAACGGGTTATGACCAAAAACATTTCTAATGAAGGTCGAAGGGCATTTCTTACGCTGTTCAATTTAAATCTTAAAAAAAAGCATCTCTTTCATCTAAATGCTTTTTATAAGTTCTGTAATCTACTTTTTGTTTTTAGAAATAGTTCAGGTGATTTTGTTTTTCTGGTTAGCAATTTTTTGATACGTTAGTATTTTTGTTTGTAAACATCCCATAAGATCGATCATCTTGTGCACAACTTTTTGGTTTTAACAAACCGAAAAAGAATGAATCGCTGGAGGTTCTGCGGCTTAGATTAGGTTAAACTTGAATATGATCAAAATCTACCACAATAGTATGGATGAGATTCGAACCTAGGTTCAGAGATCAAGATTCTTTTAAGTAATGATGTTTGACAAAATATATTGTGTAATGTTTCATATCAATCAATTTTATCTTGAATTTTGAGGATAAAATATTGCGTACCATTTAGCATCTTATTTATGGATAATTAATTTTATTATCTGTTGCAGTTAAAAAAATCATGAAATTGGAGTTTCATGATCGATGTTTTGCAGAAATGCCAAGCAAAGTATTGTTCGAATGAATAATCTGAGTTCAAAACATTTGCTAAAAATCTTATTAAGTATCTTAGTCAAATTTTTGAAATCATTAAAGCAATTAGAGCAAACAGAAAGCCTTATATAAATGTGTGTTTTGAGTACGTACAATGCATGTATCGGGTTTCGTGTTCTTAAAAATGGGGTCATGACACAAAAATAGTTAAAACCGCTAGTTCAGAAAAAAATGCTTAATAGTTTTTTCTTTAATCCCACTTTTTAATTTGCCGTGTGATAAAAAACATGTGAATAAAAAATTTCACCCTTTATTTCTTTAAAAAAAAAAAACCTTTAGTTCTTTGTAAAGAGGTACAACCTAATAACGTAAACACAAAAACATTTTTTTTTTTTTTTTTTTTTGAACCATGAAAATTTCCATGAAAGACTTAGTAAAAATTGTTGGATAACTAAACGCGATGTCTGTTGCAGTGTAAAAATTATTTCAATTGTAATTTAATTGTTATATGTTCTATCACATTGAGAGATAGATTAAGGGTGACCACAGACTGAGGAAACAGGAAATATCAGACCTTTTTCTGAGAAAAAAACCGAGTTCAATATTAGTAACGCAAGTTTAAGCCATTTTTACAGTTCTGGAAAGGGCGTAGGGAGATCTCCCTCGGAGATTTATCTAGTCTAAAATATGTTTAATCTGTCTTTGATTATGTAAAGATGGGGAAAAGTATGGAGAGGGGGGAAGGATACCTCTAGGAAAAAATTTAAGAATGCAGTTTTAAAACTGTACATTTAGGGCATTTTTTAAAGAACTTTGGGTTTTATGTTCCGGGGTTCATTTCAGCGGAAAATATTTTGAAGCTAAAGAGTTAAAAACATTTTTGTAAGGTAACTTGAGGAATAAGGGTATTATTAACCACAATATTTTGAAAATGTTTTTTTTTTTTAAGTATAGTTCAAAGCTATTTTTGGTGATGTTAGAGGAAGGAAACTCTGGTTGGAGGGGGGGGGGGGGTGGTATCCGGAAAATTGTAAAAACTGATGCGTCTAAAACATTTTATCTATCTTTGATGATGTAAAGAGAAAAGGAGGAATACAGGTATATAGGGACTTTTTTCGGAAAAATTATTATTATAGAAAAAACCGTAGGGGAATGTGGGGTAAAGTGAAATTGCTAAGCTGGCTAGATTTTTTTTTTAATGAACAAATTGGAATTTTTTTCTGAAAATTACACTTTACAAAGAAAGAACATTTAAAAAAAAGTGGAGATTTTTCCCTTTATTTTTTTCATAGAAAGAGTGAAAAATAAAATATTTTTCTGAATGAAAAATGTTCTATTCACTAATAAAAAATTTATTTGTTCAAATGAATGATTAAAAGAAGGGTAGAATGAATAATAAAAAGATAATGAAACAATGAACGAATACTTAAATAAATAAAATACTTAATACATGAAGAAAAATAAATGACCGTATAAAATAGTGAATGAATAAGAAAATGGGTGAAGGCATGAATAAATAAGTGAATTAATGAATGAAGAAATGCAAATAAATTAATAAACGAATCCGTAAGTGATTTTGTAAATAACACTGCACGGCAAAAAAACAAAAAAAAACCTTCAAAATGCTTCTGACATTTTGTCGGCTGATTCTTATGTAGAATGACCCCCTGAATCCGAATATGACCTCCGTTCCCCCCCCCCCCCCATACGTACTAATTTTTTTTTTAAAGGACCCCCAAGTTTTTTTCAATTTTCTTTAGTTTTAAAGCAATTAAATTTTTTTTTGGACGTGAAAGGAGCTTTATATTAACTGCTAACATTGTTTTGGTGGCCAAGAGAGGTTCAAATTTCAAGATCATGGACACCGATCGCAAAAAGGAGAACTTGGAGGGGGGGGAGAGTATATTAACCTCTCAAAATAAAAGAAAAATCGCAAAAAAACGATCTTTTTTTTCTAATTTTTTTAAAAAAGATGTTTGTAAAAAAAATTCCGAGCAGAATGAGAGTATAAGACTAAGCTTCTATGACTCCTATGTTCAAAAAAATTTTCGCGACGTAAAAAAAAAAATATCATGTGAATGTCGCACGTTGCATACGAGTTGAATCGCAGGTCTTCATTCGAAAAGGCATTCCTCTGGCTGATTTCTATGTAAAATGACCCCTATGACCCCTTGTTTCCAAATACGACCATCTTTCTCCCTATCACGCCCCCTTTTTAGAACCTACCCCCCCCCCTCTCCCCCGCCATTTTTTTATTTGAAGGGGGAAAAGAGCATTGCAATAACATATTAGAGAGAGACAGAGCATAATTCTGAATGATTAGATATGTGCAAAGCTCAAAATTTTATGCATATGTAGCAAAAAGGAAAACAAGGGGGGCACCCCTCCAAACACACTGTGCAGCAAAAAATACTCTCAAATGCTTCTGAGGCTAATCCGCCTGATTCTTCTGCAAATTTACCCCCTGAATCCAAAAATGATCTCTGTTATCCTCCTACATGTACCGATTTTTGTACAACTCCCCCCTTTCGGGGGGGGGGGGCAAGTTTTTTTTTTTTTTTTTGCTATATATGCACAAGATTTAGAACTTTGCACATCTCTAGTCATTCAGAATAATGTTTACGGTTATTGTAATGCTCATTTTCCCCTCAAAATTTAAAACAATTAATGGCTCTGAATCAGGGGAGGGGGGAGGTTCTAAAAAGGGGGCGTGATGGGGGAAAGATGGTCGTATTTGGAAACAAGGAGTCATTTTATATAAGAATCAGCCAGAAGAATATCTATTTGAATGAAGACCTGCGATTCAACTCGTATGCAACGTGCGACATTCATGAGACAGTTTTTTTTTTAAATTTTTTTTACATCGCGAAAATTTTTTTGGACATAGGAGTCATAAAAGAGAGTCTTATACTCTCGTTCTACACCGAAATGTTTTTTACAAACATCTTTTTAAAAAAAGCAGAATAAAAAGATCGTTTTTCGTGATTTTTCTAATATTGGGGGGGGGGTATACACCCCAAGTGCGCCCTTTTTTGCGATGGGTGTCCATGATCTTGAAATTTGAACCTCTCTTTCCCACCAAAACTATGTTAGCAGTTAATATAAAGCTCCTTTCACCTCCAAAAAAAAAAAAACTCTAAAACTAAGGAAAATTGAAAAAAACTTGGGGGGGGGGGCTTTAAAAAAAACTGGTACGTATTGGGAGAAAACGGAAATCATATTCGGATTCAGGGAGTCATTTAACATAAGAATCAGCCGACGAAATGTCAGAAACATTTTGAATTTTTTTTTTTTTTTTTGCCGAAGAGTGTAATTGAGTGAGTAAACAAAATAAACTAATTTCACTTTGTTCCATTCACCTTGCCAATATTAAAAATACAAGTAAGCTTAAAATTAACTGAAAAAAGTAAAAAATACCGCATTAAATATTAGAAGGTCTCAATTAATATTTAAAATGTTAGTAACAATAATTTTATCATTTTTTTCTTACAAAAATAATTTTTGACTCACATCAAAATATTACAATATGAATGTCCTTTTTTGAAAATTGCTATTATTATCATTGATTTTAAACTCCAGATGTATTTTTTTCCTGACTGGAATAGAGTACATGTGCTACTAGATAGTTAAAATATTACGAGATTGTTGGCAGTAAAAGTAATTATTTCACCATTTCACTTTGACCCACATTCCCCTACAGCCTACAAATAAATGTATAAAGTATTGCTTGTGTTCTCGTAATTAAGCGTATGTTTGTTAAAAAAAAAGGCTTTTTCTTATTTTTTTTTTAGGTAATGGTTTACCCGGTTGTAGAAGAATGATAGTTTCAAGCATTGTTATGTAAATTTTTAATGTGTATCTATAAAGTTAAATAAATTCATTTTAAACATATTGTGTTTAATGACTAGATAAGTTTGATAAACTCAGTTCAGTGTTATGTGCGTAAGTTTGAAACATAAATCCCATGTGTATTTTAAATTTAGCTGCATTAGTTAATGAACTTGATATTAACTGTCTGATTGAGTTAGACCTGAATGTATGGCATTTAGTTGCCATCTGGAGATTAAATGCCATACGATAGAAGCTAAAAAGAGTACTCAACCAGTCACGTCTTAAGAACCGAAACGGCCACACAATTTTTGCACCAATGAATCTTCATACACAAATGATTTCTATTGAAGCAATTAGTTTGCAATGTAATAACAATCCCAACCTTAGTATTACATGTTGCCTTTCAATCAATAATAAAAGTCATTATTAATTTCAGGATCCAAACCGCACCCCTTAAAAACAAGCACAAACCTGGAAGCTTATACAAAAGGTTTGTACTCACCTTTGGCGGGAGGGGGGGGATAGAAAAAAGGCAAATGAATGGAATTTCAGTTAGATCTCATACGGTAATACCTTTTCCACAGCTCATGTTTTAATGTAGTACATTTTTTCCTCATTCAAGAAATAAATAAATGTTTTGAATAAAGTGGCTACTAATGGTAAAAAAAGGGCTACTAAACTGAAAGTGTATGCCAGCCACTGACGACTAAGTAATTTTTTATTTATTTTGTTTTTCGCGAACACTTTTCTTCCTTATGCAAGGAACTAAAACTAAAAATAATTAATTGATAATTGTCAGTGCCGGATATACGATTTTTCCGAGCTAGGGCAAATCTTGAAACTGATGCTCCTACTCATTCTCCTTTAAGTTTTATATTGAGTTGCAACGAACCCCCCCCCCCCCCCTCCACGGAAATAGAACAAATTTGTTGTCCCCCAAAAGTTGTCTCACGGGGGCAAGGATCCCAACTCCCCCCTTCGCCCCCAGATCCAGCACTCATCGTTTTAGTTAATATTCAAGGAAATAATTAGTCATTAAAGAATTCCACTGCACTTACATTTTTAAAAGAACACAACTAATGTTTAAGGTCATTGATCAGATACCAAGCAATAGATCACTGAATAGCAAAGTAGCACGAATTCAAACAATGAAGGCAAATTTATTTTGATCTTGAGAAATTAAAATTTTTGAAAATGAAATTTATGAAGCAACAAACTGAAGTTATGTGAGCCTTTGTTTGTACACTTTTGATTACTTTTTACTACAGTATGGATTAGCTTTGAAAACTAAAATATGGAAATTAATATTTTAAATGTATGCAGTTCCTGTACTAAATAATATTGTGCACTACATTTTCCTGCAACCTTTTTATTGGTAAACATTGTTCGTGTGCAATTCTGCTGTAAGATAGTCAATTATCTTGGAAATATCATTGTATTTTAAATTTTCATAGTAACTATGCTGACTATTAATTATATTCATCCAAAGCCTAAACCATCATCAGCCTGCAGTCTCAAAATGAACACGAATTTAGTGCATATTTATAATTTCTAAAAGATACTTTTATTTTGTGCGGTAGGTATCCTCGGATGATATTAGTGCGAAGAAATTGTTCTAAAACGCATTCTAGAAACTGTACCTGTATGTGTGCCACAAAATGTTCAATGAAGTGTTCAAAAACGTGTCTTAAACGCGATCCTATAAGTGCTTAAAAAGTGCGCTAAAAAGAATGCTGAACTAAATATATGTTCCGAACTGTGTTTCTAGAAGTGTTTTGAAAACTGACCCCAAAAAGTGTTCTAAAAAAGGGGACAAGTGTACGTGTTCAAAAAATTTTTTAAAAAGTGATCTTACAACGGTTCTAATAAATGTTCCGAAATAAGTGTTCTAAAAAAGGAGACAAGTGTCCGTGTTCAAAAAGTGTTCAAAAAGTGTTTGATTATTTGCAGTGTGCTTCAACGCTTAAATTTATGATTGAAAGCTAGATAATGATAAAACATTCTCTACATGACTTGAGCCGCACTTTTCTTCGTTTGTGAAGTCGTTTTCTAGGAAAAAGAGGAAAATACAATATGTATTTTCTTAAGATAATGAATTTATGAATACGGACTTCACTTATTATTTTTGTCACTTTGTTATATTATTTTTACTATCATAAATCAGTTGAAACAAATCTGTTTCATTTGATTTACATTTTCATCGCTCTAAACTAGTCTTTCAGGATATTTATTGCAGAAAGGGCATAAATCCAAATTTAAAACCGAAATTCAATTAATTTCAGCGACAAAATGAAACGTAATTTAAGGTGAGGTATTGTACCATAATCAAGCTTGTATGACTAATCTTACTTATGGCTAGATTAATCATAAAATTTTTTGTAGAATTTAGTTCATTTCTGATTGAAATAATCACTTTTTATTGATTTCCGAAAATTTGCATCAGTGGGAATTATGCCCTTTCTGAATAATTGATTCACTTATTAATAAAGCAAGTATTCGAGCCAAAAATAAATGGGCGCAAGTTCACATAGGAGCACACATGTGTACCGAATTTGTTCAATTTCATGAGGCTGTTTTTGCTGTAGAGCGGCCACAAAATACCGGTCACACACATACAGACGGGCAGACAGACAGGCATTTTCCAAAAACGTTTGAAAAACTCTTAGCACAACTCAAAATGTTCGAATCCGTCAAAATTCGAAAAGTTGCTCGAAATCTTTTTTTTTTTTTTTTTTTTTTTCTATATATATCAGATATAGAAGAAAGTAAACAGGGCTCTAAAATGGCGGATCATCTTTGTGAAACGAACAGATATGTTTATGCTAATCCCCCACTAGAGGCCAGTTTGGAGCCCACTTTTTTTTTTCTTTTTGAGGCATCCAAACTACTCGAGATTTGTGTCTTGAAAGCCGAAAATTTGCATAGGATAGTTTCAAAGGCATGTGGGTGCACCTCTCTAAAACATCCTCCAAATCGGAGATAGTTAGATGGGGACCCCCAGGTCACGTGACATGGAAGGAATCTATGTTCACATAGGGGCACACATGTGTATCAAATTTCGTTCAATTTCACGCGGAAGTTTTTGCTGTAGAGATGCCACAAAACCAGTCACACACATACAGATACACACACGCGGACGGACACACATACAGACAAACAAACATTTTCCAAAAATGGTCGAAATGGAATCAACACAACTCAAAACGTTCGAATCCGTCAAAATTCGCAAATTTTCACGAAACCAATATATCTAATTCTATACATTAGATATTGAAGAAAGTTAAAAAGTACTAGTTATCGATTTAAAGACTAAATTTAATGTTCTTTCTTGCTACAAAACTCCCACAAAGCCAGTTTACATAACTGGTGTGTGATGGCGTAAAAGCGATATGATCCATAAATGACGCATTAAATTTTCATACTGTTTCACGAAAAATTTCAAACTTCAAGGATGCAGACAACAAAAATAAACCAGGAAAAACGCATCGTAAATGTTTTGCTAGTATTTCAGCATTTGAGAAGAAATAACTTAAAAGTGATTTTGCGTAAAACCTTGATTTTCTCCAAGAAGAATGCATTACGGTATCATTTGTGTTTGCCGGGGTGTGGTGTGTTTTCTGCATTAGCACTGCGCCAGCAGAGAAACACATTTTACAGAGTCTGTCTATTCGTTCTCCGGAGAAAATGTCAAGTGCTTTCTTTCCTTCAGGAATGGGGTCGCTTCCAAAATTTTAAAAGTATTTTTTTCTGAAAGAGCATGCTTAAAAACATAGGATCTGACCATTTTTTAAATAATTTGTTTAAGTTTAATGTTTTTAAAAAATTACTGAAATCTGTGCGCTTTCATTGTTTACGCTTCTGTCGTGTGACATCACACATGATGACATGCCATTCTGTGTTGCCAATCACAGAGCAAAGTATTTCATTCACATCTTTACTCACTTGTATTGGCAACGATATGGTTGATAGCAAGCACAGAGCGCAATTTTGATTCGCTTGTTGATTATCATAACGTGGAACCGTGGTAGAAAGATGCTCCAAAATGCATCATTTGTGATGTCATTAAGACCACACCTTGTTTTCAAAATCGGACATTTTAAAAAATTTGTTAAAAAATAATTGTTGGGAAAATGAAAGTCTTTTCTGGATCCATGTTATTTTTTTTAACTAATTCTATCAATTTCAGTGACTAAAAGTAGTACTTTTGACTGAAGGAAACCACCCCGTGATGAAGCTTTAACAGGATTGGAAAACACTTTTGTGTTTAAATGCTAGGAATTTATGAATAAATAAATAAATATATATATATATATATATATATATATATATATATATATATATATATATATATATATATATATATATATATATGCAATATGTTGCAAATATAAATGTAAATTAGTAGCCAGAATGTACTGAACAACGAAACTTGGCATGTGTGCATGCAGCGTTTAAGAGATGAACAAATTATTAACGTTTTTAAATTAAAAAAACAACACTTTATTGAGTAGTAGTTACAAAACAAATGTATATTCCAGAGGATCTTAAGTCTACCTGACGGTTATAAAAACCACGAATGAAAATGCATTTTTTTTTTTTTTTTTTTTTTGAGAAATTACGAGTTGTTAATTTTTGTCACTTGATTGAAGTTGGCGTTCCAGGTCACTTTGAGGTTCACCTGCCTCTGAGTACGAACATTCTTCCTGGGCTGTGGCGTCCTTGTCCTCCGAATCGACTTTATAATCGACCCGACCCTCTCGACCTCGCACAATCGTCTTCAGACAAAAACAGCATCCAGCACACATCATCTAGCATTCAACCGCTGGTATCAATTTGAATTTTGATGTCTTAAATTCAAATTATGTCTTTCGCCATTATGTATTGTGATAAGAGCCACTTGCAGAAACAAGAAAACCAACGAGTAGGGTCCTATAGCAATCCGTGGTTGCGAAAAACATAATTTGAAATTAAGATGTTAAAAGTCGAATCAATGCCAGGGGTTGGATACTTAGGGCTGAGCTAGAACACAATCCAAATTTCATAACATTTTTTTAAAAATCTGAACAACATGGGAAAGTATGGAAAAAAAAAACTAAAAAGTAATAATTATTGTCATTACAATGTGTCTATCATTAAATGATCTGTTTTTCAAAAACCAATTTCTGAATATTTGGCTTCAAATTTGTAACATTGTCATTGATCGTGCTTTTCAATTTGTAACATAAAAAAATCAACCGGCTACACTAAGGCCCCTATATATACGAGCCGACGCATCAGCTTAAGATCAGCCTTTTTGGAACGGAGCGCGTGTTTGAGTGGTGGTCTTTTCTGGCGAGTTATCGCGTCTGGTGATTGTTCACTGTAAGCAATTATTAGCGGCACGTGAATTGTTTATAAAATAAAATATTATTTTCTGCAAATTTGGTGAAATCCGAAACTTTGCTGTGGTAACCCAAGCAGTGCAACAATGAAAAATTCAAAATGGCTAAACTTAAGCTGATGCGTCGGCCTATCTATATAGCGGCTCTAGGCTACACGGATCAGCTTCACGGGGCAGATAAGGCTCGCGGGCCGTTGGTTGAACACCACTGACCTATAACAATCAAATTATGAAGAAAAATAAATACACAAGAAGAATGGTGCTCTGAAGTCTCTAATAACTTCCATTTTACTGGATTTAACAGCAGCACGTGACTGGTGGATAGCAATTGCAACCTGCAGGTATAGAGCTGATCAAATATAAGAATAGAATAACAGATCGTTCATAATATTCCAGCGACTCTGAATCGATTTGATTCAAGTGTTGGGGTGAAAAGTAATCGTGATTTTGGAATTAGGAGCTGTTTGGGTTACATTTTTTTAATAGCCTTTTCGGCAGTTACTCTGCTGATAGTTTTCGCCATGACTTTTATGATGTACGACGTCATTTCACGCTAAGATGAGACACCTGGTGATATTTTTACACGAAAAAATTCATTTAATGCGCAATAAAGTCAGGTATATAAGACAGTTTTGCATTTATATGTCTGTGGGTGTACGCAGGATTTTCTCCAAGGACTAGTTCAATTTTTCCCAAATACTTTTGAACTTTCTATCCCCCCCCCCCCTCAATCGCCCTCCCAAAAAATGGGCAGTCGAAAATTTCAACTAATGCAATACTTTTTTTGTATCAATATAATAAAAGCTAAAAAAATTTGGAAAATGTTAATAAATTCTAAATAATGTACGGTCGTTTTAGGCAAACGAATTTTTAAGGTTTCGAATTTCTTTTATTTTAAAGGAGATTAACCCCCTCTCTCCACCTGATTATACTACTGATTATCACTATTCATTACACGCCCGTTATTTATCGTTAAGGGGCGTGATAAGAGAAATGAGGACTGTAATGTGCTTCTGCAAGTAAAGTTGAAAAACCTTCAAGCGGTTGGGGAAAGTGGCAGGATTCTACGCATTAGGATAATTCTGTGTGCTTGTGTTCCCGTGCTCCCATAACGCTACAGAACGTGTGCACGACATTGTTTCACGTACACATAGCAATATACTCAAATCGTGTATCTATTAATCCGAAATGCAGAACAAAAAAATGTCCGTCTTTGAAGATAACTCTGTACTACCTTTGAGGTGAAATTTTGCGCAATAACAACTTTCGACCGATGCATCGGCCAGGCTGATACATCGGCGCTGATAGTTCAAAAATTTAGCCATCGGGATCGGCATCGATGCTAACATGGAGAAAACATCGGCTCATCGACCTTAAAAAACATCTAAATGCCAATGTATGACCGATGTTTTTTGGAAAAGAAGGGGGGGGGAGGAAGCTAACTTTTATTTATCTGTTGTTTACTGCAGAGTTAGGAGTAAGTACAGCATATGGCCCGAAGTCAACCAGCAATGGGACTAACATCAATTTCGGAGCATGCCGAATTTTGGGTCACTTACCGAAATTTTCCCAACATGCATAGCAGACACTTATTAAACAATCACTTTGTCGAGAGTTATAAGAATTTTACGCTCTTGAATTGAATTTTGTACAAAAAACGAGGTTCAAATTTGGGCGGGTCACTCAATATGTGTTGACGGGCTGCCAGTTGGACAGCCCTGATATAAACAATATAATCGAAATTTAAAAAAAAAAATTATATTAATTCGAATTTTTGGCATCTTGGATTCAAATTATGTTATTCGCAATCACGAGCGTGTGTGTGTATGAATGAGCGTGTGTGTTTGTGTAGGCGCATGTGTGTGGGTGCGCGTGTTGTGTATGTAAACTGTGTGTGCGTGTTGTGTATGCAATGCTATGTGTGTACGCGCGTGTGTGTGTGTAGGCGTTCGTGTGTGTGTGTATGTAGGCATATGTGTTTGTGTATGTAGGTATATGTGTTTGTGTGCAGACATGAGTGTGTATATGTAGGTATATGTGTTTGTGTCTGTGTGCAGGCCTGAGTGGGTGTATGTGTATGTGTGTGTGTTTGTGTCTGTGCGCAAACATGAGTGTGTGTATGTGTGTGTGTGCGTAGGATATGGACGCAACCTGGAGACGGTTTTTGCAAGAGGAGCAGCATCGTGAGGCCGGTCGACGCGACGCGACGGTGGTGCCGGCAGAGGGAGGTGGTGGGAAAATAAAATGATAGCACGCCAAAAACAGTCAAATGAGAACAATAAGCAATCGTGATTGCTCAAAAAAATTACTCTGCAGCTATTAAGGGAAGCGGCTAAAGTAAACAAAATCACGAAATTTAAATACTATTGAAATCTTTATAATCTTATTGAGAATTTAAAAAATATTCAAAAAACTACATAAATGCTTTTATTCTTTCAAGCCAATGGGGTCGTTTCCAAAATTTTAAAAGTATTTTTTTCTGAAAGAGCATGCTTAAAAAGTCTCTGACCAGTTTTTTAATAATTTGTTTAAATTTAATATTTTAAAAAAATTACTTAAATCGGTGCGCTTTTATTTTTTACATTTCTTGCCTTTGACATCACAAATGATGAAATGCCATTCTGTGTTGCCATTCACAGAGCAAAATATTTAATTCGCATCTTTACTCACGTGTATTGGCAACGATTTGGTTGATAGCAAGCGTAGAGCCCAATTTTAATTCGCTTCTCAATTATTATAACGTGGAAACGCGTTACAAAGATGCGCCAAAGAGCTTAATTTGTGACGTCATCAAGACCACGCCTTGTTTGAAAAACCGGAAGTTTAAAAAAATTAATTAAAAAATAACTGTTGGGAAAATGAAAGAATTTTCTGGGTCCATGTTTTTTTTTTTGCTCATTCTATCAATTTCAGTGACTAAAAGTACTACTTTTGACTGAAGGAAAGAACCCCATTATATCTTTCAGATAACTAACGAGCATTTTAATCAGATTCAGGATTTGTGAGCAGCGGTGCCCCATAGTTGTTGCAAATTATTTACATTATCTAAACTCAGGGGCGTAGCTAAGGGGGGGGTTTTGGGGACAAAACCCCCCCGAAAAGTTAGTCTCAAAAAAAAAAAAGAGAAAAAGAAGAGAGAAGAGAAAGGAAAAAATTCCAAGCGATTACACACACACACACACACACATATATATATATATATATATATATATATATAAAAGAAGTAACCCCCCCCACCCCCCCGAAAGTCGGGTCTAGCTACGCCACTGTCTAAACTCGCATTTTTTCTGACAATTCTTAATACCACGCAGTTTTATTAATTTATTTATTCATTTATTTTTCCTTGAAATTTAGTTCAAAATTACTTCGAGCCTCGGGGGTGTGCAGCTGGGGTTTTATTTTTTAAAATTCGAATTACTTTTTTTATAAATAATTTTTTTAAACCCAAATTTCGCGTAAATTGCCTATTAAAGGGGTGAAAAATCACTTGCATATATTAATATTACATATCGTTGGAAAGAGTAGAATTTTCCACATTCTACGCAATTTGTTTCAATGCTCTAACTTATATACGGCGGGAAATATTTGCGTTTATAGCTCGAACTGTTTTAGGCTTAGCTAAAATTTAAGCACTACTTTATTAAATCTAGTAAAAAGCTTTATAAAATCAGTAAAAAGCGAAGGAATAGTCCCCTTTTTAACCTGTTTCTAATGGTATGCGAGGGGCTTTTTTTTTTTTTTTTGTTAAGGAACGAGAAAAAAAGGAAAACACTTTTGCAGGTTCGAAATTTTTTTCTGAAATGTTTCGAAATGTCGAGTAGAAAGAAGGGGAGGGGGAGAGAAACTCACCGGTTCGCGAACATGTTTCAAAACTGTTTGCTGGTCCGCGGGTCACAATAGGTTCAGAAACGTTGTTTTAGAGAACTATTTACAGTTTTTAGAACTTGTTGGGTAGTCTTTTTTAAAAATCAATTTTTCTAATTTTCTGACGCCACATCAATTTTATTATTTATTTTTCTTTTATGAAATAAATTTATTCATTTAAATTTGTACTAAGCAGGAATCAATGTTCGAATTTTGGAAATTAAACACAGATACCTTACCACTCGTCTATCGATAAATATCTAAATATCTTACACAATGAACTATAATAGATTTATACATCTAAACCTAAATAAATATTTTCTGATTAAATTTTTACTGGCATATTTTCTTACTGTAATGGAAGCTTCACAATTTTAGACGGTTTTCGGAGACTTTAGATGAATAGCGGAGGAGGGGTGGAGGGAGGAATCTTTGGCAGCAATTTTACAAAATTGGACTTCTAAAATATTTTTCGAAGAACTTTAATGATGTTGGGAGGCGGAGTTAGGAGAATTTCCTGGGAAACATTTTAAAATGGAAGGCCTATTATCGCGATTGTAGACTATCCTTTGGTAAGTAAAAAAGATCGAATTCGAAGACTCTCCCATGTCAGTTTTTAGAATTTGCAGTTCCAAAAAAGCTATTTTAGACGATTTCCGGAAGTATTACGTAGAGAGGCCTATGGGTTTTCCTCTGAATATTTTTTGAAATACATTTACTACTTTCATACCGGCTTAAAAACGCGATTGCAGCCCGTCGTTTGTAACTTCAGAGATTTTAAAAAATCGAAGTTCCGAAAATGCAATTTCAGGTGCCACTTAGGAAAGAGATGATTTCAGTACAGCTTCTTTTCGCTCTCCTTGGCTTTTCTTTTCCAAAAACATTTAAAAGTAATACTTTTCGGTAAAAATATTTCTGATTTCTCTCTATATTTTTAATTATTGAAATACAGTAAGTCTCTAGATGAAGTTTTGCTTTACTTCCAATTTTCAAGATGTTGGTGTTCGCAAAATATATTTTATAGAAACATATCAAATTAGTAACGGGCGGCTATATAATTGCTGTTCAAAGGAAGATCTGAAGGACCACCAGCGGCAACATATTCCAGGTAACAAAATAGATGATTCCCATGTAAGAAAACATACAAGTTCCTTTCCTGTTATATCAAGCCATTATACAAGAATTCATAATCCCAGACGCAGATACTTAAATTCAGATCTTTCTATTGCAAAAATGTATAACCTGTATGTCGAACAATGTAATGAAGAGCCTATTGTACCAGTGAAGGAAAATTTTATTACCATATATTTTCGACAAAATTTAAGTTACATTTTAGGCAACTTTCAAAAGATACTTGTGCAAAATGTGATTACTTGGTAATGAAAAAACAATGTACAATAGATGAAGAAAAAAATGCAACTGAAGTTGAACATGATGAACACTTGCGAAATGCAGAAATTGCCCGTAATAGTATGGTTAATGATCGACTAAGAGCTTCAGACGAAATATACGTGTTTGGTTTTGATTTAGAAAAAGCATTACAATTTTCGAAACTATCCACATCAGTGGCTTATTACAAGAGAAACATATGTATACAAAGGATTTTCAAAAAATTATATGTATACAAAGGATTTTCAAAAAATTATAATGTGTTCAGATTCATGTTCAGGACAGAATCAAAATATAAAAACTTAAGTTTACTGAAATTGGTTCAGAGTGAAGATATAAAAGCTGAATCAATTGAGCTTAAATTTTTATTAAGTGGGCACAGTTATTTTCCCAATGATGATGCTGATTTTGCAGTTATAGAAGCTTATGCAAAAAAAATTCCGTATATTTATAACCCAAGTGACTGGTATCATATAATACAAAATAGTAAAAGAAAGAACCCTTTCAGAGTTGTCGAAATGAATCCACAAGAATTTCTTTCCACAAAACCATTCAAAGAAGCTGTTACCAACATAAAAAAAAAACAAAAAGTGGACTAGCAGTCAATTGGCTTAATATGAGATGGACAAAATTGGAAAGGTCAAAAGCAAGCAGCATTAAGTTCAAACATAATTTTGACCTTTCATGTAATTGATATAAAAAAAAAAATAATTCAACCTATATTATATCCTAATGGCAGAACAATTTCAAGAGAAACAAAAAAAGACATGTGTTTATATATACCTCCACTTAAACAAGACTTTTACAGGACATTAAGGACGACACGTGGAGATCAAGATTTACATTTAAATAACTCGGAAGATGTTTTTTATGATGAATAAACATAAAACGTATGACATTAAATGTTATTTTATTATTTTACATATTTTTTTCAACTGCCAAAAGGTACGAGTCCTAAAATTTTTTAAGATGCTGTCATTAATTCAATAAATACTTACGTTTTTATTTATACATCCTGTACACATCTTGTTTTTTTTTTTTTTTTTTTGCAGAGTTTATACCTCGAGCAAAGACTTGATACACTTTTCTGATTAAATTAACAAACCAAGAAATTTAAAAACTAATGTATCAAAAAAACATTAATTTTCTCAATTTTTGTGTTTTGGACTTAACCGCATTGGCTTCTGAGCGGCTCTCCTATGTCAATTGAGAATAGATAAAACGTAGAGAGAGATAGAGAGTGAAGCCTTCATTTCTTGAAAGCAACGATTTTAGGTCCTGAGATATATTTTAAAGTAAAGTACTGGAAGGTTCATTTAAAACGTGTGTTCTGTCGTCGTAGTTGAACCATGCGACCGGATCGGTGCTTTAGGTTTTCCTAGAGCCGCTATATAAATAGGCCGACACATCAGTTGAAGTTTAGCCACTTCCGATCGGATTTTTCATTGTTGCACTGTTTGGGTTACCACAGCAAAGTTCAGGATTTCGTCAAATTTGCATAAAAGAATATTTTATTAACAATTCATGTGCCGCTAATAAATGCTTACAGTGAACAATCACCAACGCGGTAACTCGCCAGAAAAGACAACCACTCAAAGAAGTGCTCCAATCCAAAAAGGTTGATCTTAAGCTGATGCGTCGGCTCGTATATATAGGGGCCTTGGGTTTTCTTAATCAAATGATCAGAATGTACCGTACCTAGCAACATTTGTTTCTCGGCTCAAATCCATCAGAGTTTTGGCACCAACGTCAAGAATACAAATGTGACGACCAGTAACAGGCTATGGGCCCAGCTAAGCTGGTCCTAGTCAATTAATTGGTAATCAATGAAGATCAATGGCCCTCTTAAAGTCATCCACCCCCTTGCTCATTACCGCCTCTTCTGGTAAGCTATTCCGTGCACACGACACTACTAAAGTAGTAGTTTTTCCTAATTTCCAAGTTAGCTTGAGATTTGAATAGTGTGGAAAACGTTTAACACAAAGCTGAAAAGACCGAAAAAATTAAATTTCATGTTGAACATATTTCGTGTTAAAAGATTTATATTATTTCTGTTATATTTCATACCTTTAAGGAAAATATAATAAAAATTTAACACTTTAACCACACTCCAAATATTGTACATATTTTATTGAACAGTTTTTATTAAACATTATATCCATATGACTGCAATATCTTTATGTGTGGCGCAATCTTCTTGGCTACTTTCTCTTTAGCAATCTGTTTCAGTTTCTGGAAATAAAAAAGAGATCAGTTGACAGCAGCACAAAGATTTTTTTAAAATACAGCTGAAAATTGAACTAAAGGAAGAAGAAAATGATAAACTGAAAAAAAGAACTTTGCTCACCCAACACATTAGGGGAGGGAACCAACCCTTTTGAAAATCATGTTTCCATTTATTTTTATTTTCAATATTTGAAATTTAAAAAAAAAAAGATTGATTTGGTGTGGGGTTTGGCTGGGCCTAATTAGCATAGGATCAGCTCTGATGATGCTCATTCAATTTTCTTTGTTTTCCAAGCAGATCTATTAAAATTTTAGTGTATTCCAGAATTTCCAATGTGTAAAAAAAATATAGTACAATGGGATGGTTTCCATCCGTCAAAAGTACTACTTTCAGTCACTGAAGTTGATAGAAAGAGGGGGGAAAAACCATGGAGCGACTAAAAACTTATTTTTCAAAGCCATTAATTTTTTCAAATGTCTGATTTTTCAATAAAGGCATGGTCTTTATGACGTCACAAGTGATGTACTTTGATGCGCGCACTACTCTATTGAAGAACTGAATGTTTACGCTTTGCTGTCAATGTGTTGCCAGGTTAGGGTAATTTGCCCTGTGCACTAATGGCATCAGTGAATGGCATTTCATCACTTGTGATGTCATGTGCAGAAACGTAAAAAATCCGCAAAAAGTCTGCGCACCCTTTAAAGTAATAATTGTTAAAAACTTTGTCAAATCCTTTAAAAAATGGTCAAATCCTACGTTTTTAAGCATGCTCTTTCAGAAATAAAAAACACTTTTAAATTTTAGGAGAAAAGACCACATTTTATTTCAATTATCACTAGATATGCTGTAAAAATAATCAAAAACTTAAATCTTAGGAGCCAGGGAAAATTTTAGACACCAGACATTACTGAACTTGTATGTATGAAAACATGGCATCGAACCCTGACTTTGAAATTTGTATGAATGACTATTGTTTAAATAAAGAACAATACAGCAAAATCCCGTTACAACGACCTTTGAGGGACCACAAATTTTGTTCGCTATAACAAAAATTGGGTTGCAATGGAATTCAAGCAATGTAACAGCATTTACATACAGCAATTATATGTAACAGCATTATAATTCATTTCATATGCAGAAAATTTATTTTTAAGACAGCTACAGAAATTAAAAATTATTACTTAGAAAAACTCAACACTTTACTTTTTCTGAAACTATGCATCATACATGTTTTATCATCAATATTAAATCTGAATGAAAAGTTCAATCCAAATTTTCGTTTGGATTGGGACTAAAAATTCATTTCTTTAAAATGGAAATTTCATTGTATTGGTATCATTACAATGGGATTTAACCGTATTATTTGAATTTGGGGTTAAATGAAATGTCAAAAAAAAAAAAACTTTAAAATATATTATAGTAATGAAGAATTACAAGTTTGATAAATAACAAAGTCAAAAGTTAATACCTCATCTCTTTTCTTTTTGCCATAGTAGGCAGCAGATTTAGCTTTCCTTTTAACTTCTAAGGTTTCAATCACCTTTTGATACTTCCACCCAACTTCATGAGCCAAGCGACTCAGGCTACAATACTGGAAAGAAAAAAAAACACTTAAAATATTTTTCTTAAGCTAAAAGACTTGCTGGTTTATTTGAGACTACAATGAAATATTGATTTCATATGCAGAAAATTTATTTTTAAGACAGCTACAGAAATTCCAAATTATTACTTAGAAAAACTCAACACTTTATTTTTTCTTAAACTATGCATCCTACATGTTTTATCATCAATATTAAATCTGAATGATAAGTTCAATCCAAATTATCATTTACAGCGAAACTTGTGATCGAGTATTTCATTGCTCAACTGATAGAGGTTGATGTGAGTGAGGACTAATTCTGTACCCGACAAAAACGGTCAAAGGTCAACTTTACAGGTTTTACTGTATAACATCTAAGAAAGCATTGTAAAGTAATGAAATTCAACAGTTTAAAACTGTCTGATGCATCCAATGAAGAATGATACAAATCATTGCCACTCAAACTGCATCTCTTTTCTTTAGCAAGGCCAAAGGAAGGAAATCAACAACTTCGTTAACACCTGTTGGCGCCAGCCTTGCATGTTGGTTATCAGACATAAAAATTAGATAGCAATAGAAAAATAAAATCAAATATTAGACAAAATTAGACCTTTAAATTGAGCATTTAAAAGATTGCTCTGATATCCTTAACATTATATATTATAATTTCTTATTTACAGTAGACTATCTGAACACCCTAATATTCTGAACATATTTTGAAGGTCCCGGCAAAGCTCCATAAACATAGTACAAGATAAAGGCAGTTTCTTTTTAAAAAAGTAATATTTAGCACAAAAAAGAGTGGAAAAACGGGAGGAATAGGCCTGTGCTCTATTTACGACGCAATAAAATCAAATGTGAAAAAAGCTAGTGCAGTATATGTAGCAAATTAGAATCAAGCGAGAAATTGTACAAATTCATTGTGTTTATGGTAGTTATTGAGAAATTCATTTATTATGTAACACTATGGCGTTTTGTTAGAACAGCCCCTCCTTCCCTTCAGATAATTTATTGCAACAAAAATGAATAGAACACACCTGAAACCAAATTTGATAGACCATATGCTTTTAAAAAAATGTTTCGTAAAAACCCGTCCAAAACAGAAGTCTGGTAACGACCTCTTGTGGGAACCCTGTGGAATTTCAAATATGTAAGCACATCATTAATTCTAATGTTTTATAGCCGAATGTTACGTAAAACCTTTTGATATTAAAGAGAGAAATGCAAGCATTAAGGTCCTACTGCGTTCAATTAACGTTGCACTAGCCACTAATAAAAAATTCAGCATCTTTATCTCAACTGGTTAACACAAGAAAGACAGAGGGGCCTGTGTGGCCCCTCGCATAGTTTGTTGTTTAATAACTCTTATAATATCTAACGGAACTTAATGGAATTTTCTGACTTTTCATTATATGACACTATTTGAATGCTTGTTGAATCATTCGCTCCATAGTACTGTTAATATTGATCCTTATACCTAGAAAGACAGGAGGGGTCACAGTGGCCCCTAAGCATCTTGACAATTAAAAAATTTATTTTTTTCTTTTCTCCTAATTTTTGTAGCATAAAAAAAATGCCATTCACTCTAATTTAACCTGTAACTTCCTTTTTATGCAGCCGATTGGATATCCAAATGCTATAAACAGTACCGACTGCTTACCATCCTAACAGTGGCCATTGCTTTTAGAAAGGAAAACTAATTCAACCTTTTGCCCAGTATAGAGAGAAAAACTAAAAATAATTAAGTTCTAAGTTTTTATTTAGTCATGAAAGAAGGTGTATCAGGCATGTCGACTCCCTGAGGAAGAATTTTTAAAATAATTCACTCCAAAAATGGGTAGGGGCCACACTGGCCCCTTCAGTCTTTCTAGGTATACAGAAAATGTCAGTCGTTCTAGTGTTAAGCCTGACAGCAAAAAGAAGCCGAATGACCTTGAAAACAAACCTCATTGTGTATCATTTGTAATAGGTAGAATCAGCCAAAAAGCACCTAAAAGAAAGAGTCGTTCTCACTTATCATATAGATTACTAAATAATAACAATGTTTTACAAACTATGTTTTTGGTTCAAAGTCATCTGACTTCTCTTCACAGTCAAGCTTTACAGCACCCTTTAAACATAGTTCACTAATGTAATAGAATATAGTGAAGCACCGTTTATACGTTTTTAAAGGGACTGTATGAAAAAGCATACAAATGAAAAAACTTATAATTGCAGGCCGAGCACTGCTGATGGCCTTAGTGAGAAAGGTGACAAATTTGAAAACAAAGGTGACTGAATGGTGACAAAAAAGTAACTAAAAGGTGACCAAAAGCAATTTGTTGAGGACTCGAAAAACAGAAAAGGATTATCCTTTTTTACTGCCTTTTACCAAAATAGCCTATATGCTTTTTGTAAAGATTTCTACAGTTTCACTTTCAATAGATGTTTTAATTTTTTCCATTTTCTCAGTTTCTTCTTCACAATCCTTTCTTTTTTGCTCTTCTTTTTGCTTCTGTTTCAATTCCAAATCCTTTTTCCTTTTACATTCCTCCATGTATGTTGTGTAATTTGCGCGTGCACATTTAATCATTTCTGGACCAATTGGTAAAGAAAGCAAATGAGGATATTCTTTTACAGCATCTTTAACTAAAAATCTTTCAGTCCTTGCTGTCTTATTTTCACCAAAAAGGTGCTTTGAAATAGAAAATAGTCTTTCAATGTCAGCATTACCATGTGATAATGCAAGTGAAGCTTTTATCACCTTAGAAACATTAGGAAACTTTAGATCGTTGGAAGTTGAGTCCTTTTTTGAAATGTGCTGCTGCCAGTAGTTATCAATGGTTTTGTTTTCGGATGCCTCATCATCTTTTTCAGCTGTAAAAGTTTCCATTCATCTTGCAACTTATCGAGTGGGACATTAAAAGGCATGATTTTGGCAACCTTTATCAAATCCTTACAGCTTCTAGATTTACTTCTCTTTCGGATCCAAAAATTTAAAACTTTTCAGTAACCCGTTTGATATGCAACTTTTTCTTTTACATACTTGCATGCAGTCACACAATGCTTTTTAACAGCTCTTAAAAACATAACCTTTTCATTTTCTTTCAGTTTTGACAGTTCATCTGTCACCTGTCTACTAACAACGAGATCTTCAAGAGGTAGTCTGTTACCAACTGCAAACAGTTCATCCGTGTCTACGTTTGAAAAATCAACTTTCTTTATGACAGAGGCTTCTGAACAATGGTCTCTATTTCTTGGTACAATTTATGTATCATAAGCGCTTGGCATTGAAAGCGTTTCGTGAACTGCATAAACAAATCAGCAGATGAAAAGATAAAATGCAGCTCAGCTTTTGTAGAAGGTCTTTTTAAAACATTTGCAACAGCTTTATTGACCTGCATTGCATAGCTGAATTCTTTTTTAAAGGCACATGTTTAAAAAAATAATACTGAAGAGCATCCCACTGTTCCAGTAGTCTGTTTGCTACAGGTCCAAGGGTAAGCCAATGGGTAGTTGTGTGTTTCAGGAACTTGTGATGAGGTGTATTTAGTTGAGCTTGCACTTCTTCGAAGTCCTCCTATTGGGAAGGCCAACCATCAAAATAGCTAGAAGTACTAAGAAGAAGTTCAGATGCTTCTTCACCTAAATACTGCAATGCTTTGACATACGCATTATGCATTGTATGAATACTGCAAGTACCAATATTTATTAGGCTTTTTTCTCATGTCTCAAGGATAATAGTGTCAAACAACCTAAAAACCTTTTTATTAACATAAGAACCATCCAAAGGAAAGCATGAGACATTTATTCATGGATAATTACTCTCGGTAAGTGCTTCACATAGCTTCTCAATTGAAATTTCACCAATTGCCTTGCCCAAGAAGAAAGTTTTGAGATGCCTTGTTGTGATGCAACATTGGCTTTCAGACCAATATTTTATTGTTCGTTGCAGTTTTTTTGTCTTTGACATTGATAGTTTCCTCAAAGCTCAAAGTATAATAGAATAAACATGCTTCTTTTAACATACATTCCCGAAAATAAGGAGCAAGTCCATCTGTAGAAGGGATAGAAAGACTGGTTCTGCTCATAGGGTGCAATTGCAAGTGATAAAAAAAATTCCCCGATTTCCCAGTAGCATAGCTATTTTTCTTAAACAACAACAAGGTGAGGGGGGCACATTTAAGGCTATTTTTTTAAATTAATTTCACTGTTAAAGCTATCATTCAGATACTTTTCAAAGATTTATTTAAAAAAAAAAAAAAATCCTAAGATGCATTTCAAGAAAGGTGACAAAAGTTGCAAAAGGTGACTAAAAGTAACCAAATTTTCAAAAGGTGATTAAAGGTGAGAAAGGTGACTGACTCCTCGGCCTGTAATTGGTTAGGCTCTGCAGGGGCCTATTTAAAAAACGTATAATTGATAAAAACGCCCAAAAGAGAAACGTATAAATGGTGCTTCACTGTATAAGCATGCATTTCCTTGTCTCCTTATATAATGAACAACCCCATAATCTGAACACTTTTGTTTGGTCCCATGAGTGTTCAGAATAGAGTAGTTCACTGTATATTACAAGTATAAAAACTAAACAATTGTAAAATGTTTTAAAAATTAATACAAAATCATTTGAAAGTTGTGAAAATAAATTAACTCAAAAAAGTAGCACTGTTTGATGCAACCTATGAAGAATGATATAAATCATTGCCACTCAAACTGCATCTCTTTCTTTTGCAAGGTCAAAGGAAGGAAATCAACAAGATTGTTAACACCTGTTGGCGCTAGCCTTGCTTACTATTTTTAAAGATCATCATAATAAGCTGAAACATGAACAAAGAAATAGGGGCAAACACACACACAATCAATCAAGAGACACTAGTTTAGACAGGTCAAAAAGTCTTTTTTTCTTGTCATAAAATGTTAGAACTATTGCTATGAACACTTAAAAAACTGAAGAATGGAAAATGTTCACAGTATTTTTTTTTACTGCATTTTTCTCCAAACTACTTTTTTTCAACTAGTGTGCATTCTAGTACAAAATGTTATTGGCCAGTCGTTCTGAAATTTTGTGTGAATATTCTTCAGGGTTCCCCCTCCATCTTGCATATAAAATTCAAGTACTTTTTAAGGACATTAAAAATAGAGACGTACCGAGTACTCGGTAATTACTCGGCATTCGGCCAAATTCTGATCAGATACTTGGCCAATACAGAGTAGTTGCAAAAAATTGAATATTGTCCAAGACAGATACTGAAATTTATTAAAATAAAAGTGCAAGCATTATATTCTGCAATCCTTTACAATTAAAATTTAGAAGTCAAATTTTGAGAATAATGAAGTCTGTAATGCTTCAATGGAATAAATCTTTGTTTCAATGTCCCTAAAGTTAATAAAACTTATTTATTAAAAATTATGCAAAAAAAAGGTAAGTATAGAAAATATGGAATTTTTATATTAAAAATGGATTTTTGCTACAAACAAAAATTAAGTTATAAAAAATATAAAAATACCTTTGCTGAAAAAATAAAAGGAAATAAAAACGTTAAAAGCACAGGACAGGAACACTGCAGACATGTGTTTCGGCGTTACAAGGAATTCCTTTTTCAATGCACAAAATGGGAGCTCGTGAATTTAAACGCATCCGACAAAAGTCCGATTTTTTTGTCGAATGTCTTTACATTCTTTCGCTCACATGTTATGCATTGAAAAAGACATTTCCCTGTAACGGGGGGGGAGGGGGCATAAACACGTGTCTGCAGCGTTCCTGCACATTTGTTTTATCTGCTTTTAAAAATTATTTATGTTTGGCGGACTAGAACTATAATTTGTTTTAATTCCAACTTGATTAATAATACCGTTTATTCATTTATTTTTAATTTTAAAAATATTTTTTTGTAAAATTCTTGACACAAAATTGTTTATACAATGCATAATTAAATTTCAGCAGGAATTTAGTTTTAAAAACTATTATATGGACAATGAGGTCTATTGGGTGGTATTTTGAACTTATTGGTCTACTATTCCAATAAGTTCAAAATTCATCACATGTGTGTCGGTGGTTCTTCTTAAAACATAATTGGTACCTGGTAACTCGGTCGAGTAGTGAAAGACCGATTACTCGGTACTCGGCCAAAGTGCTACTCGGTACGACTATTCTAAAGTTGTCTCTATATTGCTATTGAAGTACAAACATTTAAAAAATGTAGCCGCCCGTAATCCCTTACTGCGATTTAAAATGTTACGAAATTCGCTGTAATCGTTTTGGGAGGGAGCCCCTTTGGGGGGGGGGGCGCAGAAACACATGTCTGCAGTGTTCCTGCACATTTGTTGTATTAAAATTATTTATGTTTGGCGGACTAAAACTATAATTGATTGGTATACAGTGAAACCCCTCCTAACGGACATCCCTCAAAAAATTGTCCTGTCAGTTTCCGCATTAGAGGGATTTTACTGTAATTTGTTTTAATTCCAACTTGATTAATCATACCTTTTATTTATTTTTAATTTAAAAAAAAATTTTTTTGTAAAATTTTTGACACAAACAAAATTGTTTATGTAATGCATAATTGAATTTCAGCAGGAATTTAGTTTTAAAAACTATTATATAGACAAGGAGGTCTATACTACTATTCCAATAAGTTCAAAATTCATCACGTGTGTGTCGGAGGTTCTTCTTAAAACATAATTGGTACTTGGTAACTCAGCTAAGTAGTGAAAGGCCGAGTACTCGGTAACTCGGTACTCGGCCAAAGTGCTACTCGGTACGTCTCTAATTAAAAATTTTCTCAATGACTTCAACTCTAATGAAGGGTATGCAAAAAAAAAAAAATCAAGATTTGCTTCGAGAATGAAGTTTTTATCAATGAACTGTTCAGATTTGATGAGCAATACATTTTGTAAGTTTAAAAATTGAAATTTTTTGAAATAAAAGTCTTGCATTAGTATGAAAAAGTAAATTCTGGAAGAACCGACATTCAAGTGAAATGTTCAGTATTTTAGCTTATCCAAACTTGAATTCAAAGTAGTACTGTATAAGAAACTGAATGGTTGGATCCATGGACCTCATGGAAGGGACACTTATCAATTTAAAAGCTTTATCAATGAAGTAATTAAATAATTCGTAGCCATTGCCAACCATGCAAACTGCATTTGTTTTCGACAGACTCAGAAAAAATGTGTTTCGCCTGCAGAGAAGAAGGGCACTACTTTAGGAATTGTCCGAAAAGGAAAATTAATTCGAACTACAATAACTGGAAGCGTGAACAACACCGGCCAACATGAAATGGTTACGTAAAATCGCGGAAAACTGAAGAAAGTCCAAAATTCCAAAACAAGGACGGAGATGTAAGTTCTTTTCTCGCGAGCAATGACTGCAAATACAAAAACTGTTGAATTTGTGGTAGATTATGCCGCAACAGATTATTTCTGTGCTGATTACTATTGCAAAACTTTAAAAGTTTTCCCAACTCAAAAGCTGTTACTGCAGAAGGTATTACAAAAATTTGTGGTTCGGGTGACATTTCTTTAGAGATCATACAAAAGTCAGGTAATAAAACTCTTTTACCGAAAAATGTAATGTACACTTTAAATATGTCGCAATATTTGATTTTCGGTAGATTAATTGACAAAGCTGGTTTTTCATTAAAAATTAAAAACAGTAAAGCTGTAATAAGAAAACCGAATGATCAGTTTTTCGTAGAAGCACCTTTGGTAAATAATTTTTACATTTTAAAAGCAAATTCAGTGTAAAAACTTCTGAAATTCGTATTACTGTGAAGAATTCAATCATGTTAATGCATAAATGATATGGGCATCAAAATGCTTAAGCTTTAAAGAGCTTCAGTAAATTCAGAAAATGTTTACAGTTTAGAAAACTTAAGTGGTAAAATTGAAAATTGTGACATTTGTCAAACTTTAAAGTCCACTAGAGCTAGTTTCAAAAGTATAAATAAGATTACTACTTATAGTGTGTTGGAACCAATGCATTTAGATTTATTTGGCCCTACTGCAGTAAAATCTTTAGTTTTTAATAAAAATTATTTTTTATATGAAGAAATTTTATTTCTATCAGTTTTGCAAAGATCCCTAAGCATGTCGAACGACGATATCGTAAAACTACCGATACTATATCACTATGTTACAGAATCACGATATTCTATGATGTCTGATCCAGCACAGGGTGTGATATACTGCGATATTGTATACGACATTGTAACAAAGTAAAAACGATATCTCTGCACTATTGATTTGCTAATATCTTCCTATATCGTTTATGCGGCATGGTGAAGATATCGTAGACTACAGTTCTGATATTCCAACATCACTTCACGTTGTCTCACTGGAGACGTAATTGATAAATGCAGTCTTTGATATTTGGCTTTTAAATCGCTTTCACAACCTAAAAACAGCGGTAATAAAAGAAAAAATACAAAAAGTGGGAAACCGCTGATCTGCAGAATATTTTTTTCCTTGCAAATAACCGGAATGTGGTGAAAAGTAGGTTTTTTCCAGAGTCCAAAGTGTTCATGGAAACGGCCCGATTGGGGTGCACCTGCTTCCTAAGCATTTTAAAACAATCATCGACCAGCGTCTGGACACATGTGCTTGGATTTGTAGTCGATGCATCGGTTTAGAGAAATATTCTAAGCGGTTTTAATGATGTGGGATGTACACTGGTTTTCTGCTAGAGGTGTTAGACGCCAGAAATTTAATTAAGTCATGACACACAATAAACCAGCACTAATTTAAATACCTTCCTCCTGGGATGCAGCTTCAGAACTCTTAGAGCTGATGGAACGACCATCCTCTTTTTCTTATCGAAGGGTGGTGGAATACCTTCATACACTTTTAGACGCTCCAAAGCAGTATCACCTCGCTTTGTCTTGTGTGGCAACATGCCCCTTACTACTCTCAAAAATATTTTACCAGGAGCACGAAAGTGAAAGGGACCTCTGGCTGGATTTACGTTACATCTTTTTCGTAAGAATGCCAAATATTTCACTACAAAAAACAAAACATTTAAGTTACATAATAGAAGAAAAACCTTTGAATAAAACAATTTACTTATAACTGTCAACTCTTGATATTTCAAAGTCGTATAGCTTGAACACTAGTTTACTTCACAAGTTTTCTTGAACTTCTGCAAGAAATCTAAGAAAACTTTCAATAGCTCAAACTCCAAATTGAAGTTTTATCCAGTGCTTTGGCTTCCAAGAGTTGACTGTACTGAAACATTGCAAAGATATGAGGGAAGGGGGAAAATAGCACTGGTTATTATTACAACAAAGTAGGGATGCACCGGATAGTGATTTTGCTGGGTACCGGATATCTGATGCCCCCTTACCTGCCGGATTCGCATATCCGGGCCGGAATTCCGGCATTTCGATTGCATTGCATGTTCGCATATTTTTTTACAACGCAGTTTCAAAACAATAAATCAAACTTGTTCCACATATCATTTTTTTAAAAACATAAGTACATTCAAATGTACTTTTTTAGAGCCTCTATATTTTAATTGAGGAATTGTGCTATATATAAATTAAAGCATTAAAATATTGTTTTATTTTGACAGATTTTTTCGAAAGAGACAAACTTTTAGCAAAATTTAATTCTGTATGTAATGTACACATGGTTTAAACTTTTAATTATTCACAGTTGAAATCTTAAAGGTTGTATAATGAGTCGTATTTGTTATTAGATTTGCGGGACGTGTAGAAATTTTTTTAAACTTCATCAAAAAGTAATACATTTTCTTGTTTCCAATTTAGAAATAACAAAAAATAAAACTTTGCTTTGAAATCATTTGGTACCCCCCCCCCAGATGTGATATACCCCCCCCCCCCCCATTCGGCAACATCCGATTTTTTGCACAAAATTGAAATATTTTTCTCGCCAATGAGGCGATAAATTTTTAAGCATGGCATCCCTGGTGAAACTAACCTGCGGTTGGCAACGCGAAGGCAAACTTGTTCGAACTTGTTTACTTGGGTTCTTGGTTTTACGCAGGAGAGATACGTGTTGTTTTGTGCAATATACCTTACAGGAATGCTTATTTTGTGTTAGTTTAGATTCAGTAGTTGTGTTTTGAAGTAAAAACATTAGAAAATGCCAGTTTCTTCAAACTTGAAGGTTAATTAAAAGTTAACTCCAACGTGGTGTGTATCTGTAACGCGCCATTGTCAGATGATGTTTTGTTTTGGACTGAGTGTGAGGATTTATACCATAAAAAGGTAAGTTCTTTATTTTAGAATTCACATAAAAATTCTCACTTCGGAAATTCTTTGTTTTTTACAAATCCTTGAGGGGTTCTTGTAGCTTTTAACTTTATTTTTACTGTATGTTAATTAATTTTACAAAAATAGTTCGGTTATTTTGTTCTAAAAGTTAATTCTTATCGATGCCACGAATTATTTAGACATTAACGTGCCTCCTTTAGGTACTGAATTTTATGTTAACAATTGAAAGTTCTTTCGGTTGTACTCTTAAAAATGCTGAATTTTATTAATAAATCTGCACAATAATGGTGCATATTTCACACTTAAAACTGTGTCATTATTGTACACTGAACGGAAGGAGCCACCCTTGGGTGTACATACACATGAATATGCATAATATACATAATTGTGACCATACTCCGACTGTAATGTATATTAACAGTCGGAGGGATAACCAGGGTTCATACTCTATTTGGATGAAAAAATTCCATGACTTTTCCAGGACTTTTTCATGACTTCAAAAAAATTTTCATGACCTTGTTACATGACGAGAATAGTACAATTTACTATCAAACTTGCCAATTTTTGGAAATGAGCATTGGCAAAACTTCTGTTTGAATGCCACTACCTCATCGAAGCACTTACTTGTGGTTGAAAAAGTATTAGTATACACCTAACAAAACTAAACTATTCTTACTTGTCTTCATCATATAAATTTAAATAAAGTGAAAATACAGTGAATGGAAAATAATGATGCTAAAATGTCTAATAATTTTTCTATAAACAGGCAGAATGATAATGAATGGGACGAAGGTTGAATGAGTCATTACTAAGTTTCAATAAATTCGCTTCAAAAATGCCATTTAGTGTCAACAGTTCATATAATCGTCCAGATAACTTGACAATGACAGTGTTTTGGTTCTTTAAAGTAAAGCGACATTCTTCACTAAATTCCTGTTTCGAAACAACATATTTTTTTTTTTTTTTAAACCTTCAGTAGTGAATAAATCTTCTGATTCAAATGTACTTGTTTACTTATTTGCATTCTCAAATGCATATAAATAGGTTCTGTAATTCCAGAACATAGTGCTTGATCCATGACATTGAACATAGCAGTGGGGCATATGTTGGGCACATACTGTTTTAGAGCAATTAGAATTCCCCTATTTCTCGACTCTATCGCCTGTTATATTTAATAATAAAGTTTTTAAAAGTGATGGAAAAAGAAATTAGATGCAATTGAATTGCATTTTTTTAGTAGGCATGGCAAAATGAAGAACATACAAGTTAACTACTACACAATATAAAATAAAAGAAGTGTTGAAAATAATGATAAACTCAAAATGAGTGATGTTTAATCAGTAAAATCATACTGTGAAAAAAGACAAGCGGCTGCTACTGAAGTGGATGCAATGCGATTTCAAAATTTGGTTTTGTTTTTGAGATCACACAATTTTTCAGTTTTAATAGTTTTTATGAGCAATACTGCTAAATCACTCAAGATTTTTAATGCTCTTTTAGCAACTGTTACTTTCTCTTTGCCCAGGACATTTTTCCAGGACTTCAAATAAATTTCCATGACTTTGAATGAAAATTTCAATTTTCCATGACTTTTCCAGGTCTGAAATTTGCTTACCTTTTTTCCATGACTTTCCAGGATTTCCATGACCCGTACGAACCCTGGATAACGGACCGAGCGGAGCGAGGTCCTGGCGAGCCAGAGTCTCATTACGAAAGTACTATGAGACCGAGGGCTCGTATCCCGGAGAAATGATGAAAAAACAATTAATGCATTCATTTCGACTTGTAATTAATACAATAATTTATTTCATTGTATTTTAATATGTTTACAAAAAAACCCGGCCCTGTACATTTTTGAAGCATATATTCGTGATGTTTTTTGTTGTGCTTTTATGTTGTTTTTATATATATTGTGTTCTGAAGTGCTTTGATCATGTTTTTTTATCTGATTTTTTTCCTGTTGGCGCTAAAATAGCATCGCTAAGAACGATGTATGACATATGTTGTCATACATCGTTTTCTTGGCGACGCTTTCTTGGCGCCAACAGGAAAAAGTCGCCAAGGGTGGGGTATATCACATCAGTTCCAATCATTTTTATTACAGATAATACACGTGTAAAATTCTTGTAACATACAAGTTAAAAAAGAAAATATTAAAACAGGGCCAGTTTGACTCAAAAAACAAATAAACTTAAATAATCAACTTAAAATTTTACTTTAATTCCAGAAATAAAGGTACATTTTCTCTAAAGATGCAAATTAGCATCTTAAATACACGGGTGCCCCCCCTAAGAGCAAGAGTTCATCCCCTAAAAACCATAAATACTCCCCCCCCCCCATATTGGTTTCTTGATGGTTCTTCATCCTTTTAGTATTGCAGAAAACAAAAAGTTTCCACACCGTACTACTCTAAACATTGCTTTGTTTTAGTGCAACTGTTCCGCATTTTTCATTAGTTTCTTTCATTCTTTGTTTTAATGTTCATGAGATATAATGGCAACAAAGCGTGCATTATTAAACTATTAATACACTGTAACTATATTATTGCTTTATTAACATGTCTCTCTCCCATTGACCATTAATTTTGTACATCGTAACAGAGTTTTATGTTGAATAATACAGCTTTTTTATGCAAGAAACGGTAATATATAGTTAAGAAATGGTTCAAAATAGTGTGAGAGGTGTTTACAAATGCCTAAAATTTTTTAGTGTGATTCTAAAAATCCGAATTCATACATTTTTCTACTACGCTTACGTGAGAGGAGTAGTGGAATGCATTCCTCCCGCAAGTCGGAACTTGACTGTATTTTAATTTTCAACAACCCAACTTCAAGCGCTTTGATATGAACCATTTCAAGGTCGACTTTTCACTTCAGCGTGTTAAAGCAGAGAGAGTAATGCCAGAAGCTAGGTTTGAAGAGGAATGGTTGTTTTTGAAGCAGCAATTAAAAGAGAAAGCATCATCGAAAAGTTTATGAAACAGTGAAAGCTTTAACTGGAATTTTTGCAAAAGTAAATTCAAAATTAAATCCTCATTTTGTACTAGATAACGCCACATCAATCCCGGATATCTCACACATTTTTACCGGATAACTGCCCGGATATCCTGCAAAAAACTGTCTGATATCCGGAGTGGCTTGCCGGATCGGATACCTCATAGTTCCGGATAGTTAAAAAATAAGCCAGATAGGCCGGATACCAGATAGTTACCGGATATCCGGTGCATCCCTACAACAAAGTATATACACTCTCATGGGAAAAATAAAGAGGAACAGAATGCATTTTTATCGTCAAAACGTAAAAGTTGACTAGTATCTTTTTTTAAATCAGAAAAGTCAAATTTTTTTATTTTTTTAATTGTCAAAAAATGCAGTTATTAATTACTTTACACTAATAAACCATTAGGGTGTACCTCCTCCTCCCCCGAAAAAATTTACTTTCAACAGTTGAAAGTCTCACCCTCTAAAAAGTTTCCTATAGTGGACATTAAACCATTGGTAAAATTTTATAACTCTGCGAAAATGTTTAGAGGTCCCCTAAGAGTATTGAATTTTGCCTAACTGTCCCAATTTTAGCAAAATTTCACTAAAACAAGGGTTTACGCCCACCAGCGCCCCCTACATTATTTTTAAATGCAACCATTTATACATATACTAATACCTAATTTGCATCGATGTTTAAAAACACCGATGTTAGAAATTAAAACATTAGTTGTATTGATACATTGACCAAAAAACATCTATGTTTCCAAACATCGATCTTTTTATCAATGTATAACATACATTTTTGAATGTACTACCCTAATTTAAGCAGCACAAAAGAATAGGTACCTGACCAATATATTGAAGATACTGAACCTCAAATCATGAGTATAATTTAAAAAGAAAAATTTCGCAACAGCTTGGTATTATAGCAGGACAAAAATTGATAAGAAGACAAGCACCGATTAGTACAAACTAGTGATTGTAATAAGGAAGTATTTTCAATCTGAATGTAACTAAAAATAAATTTACATTAAAAAGAATCTAAGAAAAATTTATCATAGCACTTACTGCCAGTTGAATGATGAGAAAAAGTTTGTGCTAATTATTTTAAAAATACAAAATTATTCAAACAATTATTTTTAAGAGCAAGAAATGTGTTGTACTCTTAGTTAATAATTAAACACAAATTGTAAGTAGTAGAGGGACGATTTGTTGGGAGAAATCTAAAAGTAACCCTGGGTATTGGTGTTGACGGTTTGGAGAAAAAGAAGTTTGTTTACTTTGTCCAAACTTACAATTCTCTGAAGTGAGTGGTTTTTGCATAAAATAAAATATCAAATAGCTCTTTATGTTATGACAGCACTTGACAATGTATTCCCCTTTAGTCATTTGTAGTAAGACACCTTTACAAGGTACATGCAAAATTACAAAAGAAATAAACTTACATTTGTTTCTGAAAAAGCTTCCTGAAATGTTGATTCCTTCACATCTCACAACAACAACTCTTTGACCTAAGACAAATTTTAAAAAATTTCACAAAAATTGGACTTTTCAGAAAAAAAATTTAAATTATTCTCACAAATTAGCATTTTTTAAACAAACATTTTGCCTACACACAGTGAAGCACCGTTTATACGTTTTTGAAGGGACCGTATGAGAAAAGCGTATAAATGAAAAAACGTATAATAGGTATATATTAATGTGTATATTAAACTCTACAGGGGCCAATTTAACAAAACGTGTAAGTAATAAAAACATATAAAAGAGAAACTTATAAATAGTGCTTCACTGTACTTTCAAGTGCTTAAATTCAGGAGAGGATCAAAGAACCGTGAAATTTCTTTAATAGCCTTTAAATTATCTAGGCAGAAGTACTTCGAAACCCACTAAAAGCTAAAGTGTTATCAATACAGGAAAACCTGTGTAAGTTGACCACTTGCGGTGCACTACTTTAGTGGTCAACTTAAACATGTGGCCAACTTTACACATTTTACCGAACTTTACACCCTATTTTTTTTACATACACCACTTTCATACTTTGCTATAAAAAATTTAAAAAAAATTATTTTGTTTCTTTCATACAACTTTTTATTTTTGTGAAATTGTATGGCTAACAAAGATTGACTGTGTTGCTACAAGTTAGCATACTTGCCAACCTTCGAAGGAAAAAAAAACAGGAGATTCCACTAGAGGCCATGATTCACCAGCGCCATATCTTCAGAACAGTTATTAAATTATGGTTTTAAATAACTAACAGAATACTAAATTTAATATCAAATGGGGATATTTTGCAGATATAAGCTAATTGGTAGCAGCAAGAAAAATAGGACCAAGGAGAATTTGCTTAAAGCTTTGTACATTCCCAGTCTTCACCAAAAAGTAGCTACCAAAATTAGTTACTAAAATCTGAAGGAAAAAAAAATCAATACATAGTGAAAATAAAATATAAAACAAGTAGGTATAGGGTAGCACATAGTAAAACAATTCCAAACTTTCAAAATAATTAAAATATTTTCAAGATGCAAAAGGATTAAAATCTGCTACAATATTCGGGAAAGCATGTGCTTCGTTGAACATGCAACATGGAAAGCTTCCAAAAAATTTACTAAATTTGTTATTAATTGGAAAAATTCTTATTCACTGACATTGGTAGATGACTAGAAAGGGGCGCCAGTTATTGAGAAGAAAGTGAAACTTTTTCACGATTAAATGAAAAAAAACTGCAAAAACGGGAGAAAATTGTAAAACACAGGAAATTCGGATATGGAAGCTAAAGACGGGAGTTCCCGTTAAAAACAGTGATGACCGCATGTGAATGTTTTCCCTTGACAGTGGAAATGGAAAACAACCAGAAAATGTTTTAGAGAATTTAATACTTCCTGAAAAGTAATGATAAATGGAATATATGAACATATTACTTGAGTACAAACATGCTGGACTAATATTTACTGTTTATGTAAAGTTCTGTTTCTGCCTGCAAAAAAATTTAGAGCTTGGGCCTAGTCAATCCCTAAATGGTCTTACTTGGTTAGATACCTTCAAAAATTTCTTAATAAATATTATGTTGGCCTTAATACAACTTAATACTTCACTTGTAAAACTTGGAATGAAAAAACATGCCTGATTATTTATAATCTATAAAAATGAGAATTGTTTAGTTGCACTTGCATGTTTCACCCAGTTTATTACAACACTGTTTGATGCATCCTATGAAGAATGATATAAATCATTGCCACTCAAACTGCATCTTTTTCTTTAGCAAGGTCAAAGGAAGGTTATATTAACAAGATTGTTAATACCTGTTGGCGCTAGCCTTGCGTAGGGTTTGTCGGACAATAAGATAGCAAGCAAGAGAAAAATAAAATGAGTACATTGCATTAAACATCAAACAATTGAACAAAAATATTCAATATAGTAAACTCCCAATTATTCTGCTTATCCACAGCTTTTCACATTATAAAAATTTAAAAAGATTAACGGACCAAGATTAACTTGATTGTAGATAATCGCACACATTTAACTAAAGAAGTGCAAAATATATTTCCAGACATTTCTATTTCTTTCTTACCCCTACATTCCAATGAAATTAGACTTTCCATAGTCATCGAAGCCAGTTTATAGTTAAAAACATGGATTTTATATCTCTCCTTTTTATTGCTTCAAATCTACACTACTTATGTGCATAATAGAGTGACCCGATCAGTCTTGTTCAAAAAACTTTCCTACCCTATGTATTTTTGGTGCAAACTAGCTGGATCTGATTCAGGTTAATCTGTTTGTACCATTTGCTTGCGTATGCATCTAATCCACTTGCAATGAGCGATCCTTTTTCAGCTTTTTTACAAACATTTTTCCTGCCGTTTTTATTTTAACTATTGTTTAAATGCATGTGAACTTTATTGGTCTTTTTAAAGCCATACTTCACAACCTTCGAAAAAAAAAAAAAAACAGGAGATTTCACCAGAGGTATATACAGGGTTCATACTCTATTTGGATGAAAAAATTCCATGACTTTTCCAGGACTTTTTCATGACTTCATGAAAATTTTCATGATCTTGTTACATGAAGAGAATAGTACTATTTAATATCAAACTTGCTATTTTTTTTTTTTTTTTTGGAAATGAGCATTAGCAAAACTTCTATGTGAATGCCACTACTTGATTGAAGTGTACACCTAAAAAACTGAAGAACTCTTACCTGTTATCATCATATAAGTTTAAGTTAAGTAAAACTACAGTGAATGATGCTTAAATTTCGACTATTTTTTTATAAATCGGCAGAATGATAATGATTGGGGAAAAGGTTGAATAAATCATTACTAAGTTTCAATAAATTTGCTTCAAAAGTTGCCTTTTAGTGTCAACTTCACAATTTTTTGTTTCTTTAAAATAAAGCCACATTCTTTAGTAAATTCATGTTTCTGAACCAGATATTTATTTAAAAAAAATATAAATAAAACCATTTCATAATAAATAAATCTTTTGATTTAAATGTACTTGTTTACTTATTTGTAAATTTTCAAATGCATATAAATTAATAGGTTCAGAAATTACAGAACATGTTTGAATAATGACACTGAACGTACCAGTGGGTCGCATGGATTAGTTTTGCGGGCCGTATATTGGGCACTACTGTTTTTGAGCATTAGAATTCCCCTATTTCTGTATTCTATCGCCTGACTAAAGGTTGTCTAAAACCTTCAACAAATTGAGATAACGTCTGATAAATTTTAAAATAAAGATTTAGGAGTGATGGAAACGAACTTGGATGCAATGTTTTTTGAGATCGTTCAATTTTTCAGTTTAAATAGCTTTCATGGTGCAATACTAAATCACTCAAGATTTCTAATACTCTTTTTAGCTACTGTTACTTTTTCCCAGAAAATTTTCCATGACTGAAAATAAATTTCCATGACTTAGACTAAAAATTTCAATTTTCCATGACTTTTCCAGGTCTGAAATTTGCTTATTTTTTTTCCATGACTTTCCAGGATTTCCATGACCCGTACAAACCCTGATCATATATTTAAATTTTTAAAAAACTTAAAAATACGAATTAACTAATTTTTTCTGCTTAACAAATTAAAAATTTATGTGTGAATTCTTAAGCAAAATATTTCGCCATTACCCTTTAAAATTATTACTTTTTAATGTAATATATGAACCGTCACGTGCGGGACAAAGGGCTGACTTTTTCGTGGAATGGCCCTATATGTATTTATGCTATAGCTGCATGGTACAAAGTTTGTGCGCCTTGTCAGCAAACAAAAGTACATTTACATGCAAAAATTACAATTGAAAATTTAGATCCTGTAGATCGATTTCCATACATATACAATGTAAGGTGGACTGAGATCTTTTTAATGAGTGATATATCGACAGAAATAGTAGAGTGTGCGTTCGTGAGTTTACTCATTTGATACCCCTAAAAGGAAAAAAGGCGAGAGGGACCAGCAATGGTATGATAGAACGATTGAACGATCATTGTGCAGTAGGTTTGAAGCGCTTCAATATATATATATATTTTCTTTGGGGGGGGGGAGGGGTTGAGATCTGCGTTATGACACATTGGAGCGTCACCCGCGCAACTGCTGTCTGGTACCATCCCTCGCCGCAGTAAACAGAAAAGCCCTAAATTCCCTTTGTATTTCGATTCAATATACGGCACTAATTATTTCGACGATTATTTTAACTTCTTTACCAAAACAATAATCTTCAAACAATATTAGAAAGTACAATGTCTTGTCAGCTTGTTCTTCTTATGAACTTTTTATATGAATGATTAGTATATCACATAGCACAAAGATGACATGCATCAACAGCGAAAGTATTAAAATACAGTGAAATCCCGATACAATGAACTTCAAGGGACCGAAAAATGTGTTCGTTGTAACGGGAATTTCGTAGAAATGAAATCCAAGCAATGTGATGGATTTTCGGGACTGGAATTTTTTTTTAGGGTGGCGACAGGAACTATGAAAAAAAGTTCCCTGACTTTTCCCTGATTTCCCTGATTAAGTTCACCAAATTTCCCTGATTTACGTTACCAATGATAATGGTTTTCTTTCTTTGCTCTACTTGAAATCCATTGCATGTTTGTATAAAATGCAGCATTTTAAACGTTTAAAGTTGTGTAAAGTTGTTGAACAAAAGATATATTTTTAAAAAATGCTACTTTTTTTAATAAAATGGTAAAAATATATCAAGTCAATTTTTTGGGGGGAAAACACCCCTACAAAACAGTATATTAAATTTTTCTACAATAAAAAGATTATAGAAATTTTTTTTAAAAAACTTTATTTCCAGAAACCACTTAGCATAAGAATTTAAAATTACTCTTAAAAACATACGTGTATTTATGATAGAACTAAAAAGGAATTGAAATTATTTTGAACTAAGTTTTCAAACAGTATAATAATTGCTGCAAGAATAACAAGTAATAGTGAAAGAATAGAAGTAATGTAGTTATTCTTATATAACTAATTGACATATTTATGCGAAACAGATGAAATCATTTGACATCCATTCATAGGGAGCTTTTCTCTAATCAAGAACATAGGTTTTAATGAATGAATACAGCATTTTAACAGAAAAAAAATAAAGATATTTACTTAAGTGCACAAGTTAACTCTTAATTCAAATGATTTCAGTATGTAAGGGGAAAAAAAATCTTAAGATTGCTTTTGTAACAAACAACTTTGAAATGCAAGGAAAAAAAAAGAAAAAAAAAAGCAATTAGTTAATTTCAAAATACAGTGATCTCTCGCTTATAAGCGACCTCTGTTATACGCGTTTTTCACTTACGCGCGTTTTCTCGCGGGCCCGGCCAGCGATATAGGAAAACAATGTTAACTCTTGTTCATTTATACGCGAAACCTAAAATGCACCTTTCACTTATGCGCGATAAAAATTTTTCAAGTTTTAGTTTAATCGCCTGTTCACGCTTTGCTTATCAGAAGATTTGTACCCTTCTTGATGTCTCTTGGAATGCTTTCACACACCTTTATTCCAATGTTCAAAATGTTTCCAAGAACGCGTTCTTTCTCTCGCAAGTGTGCGATTGGGGGTGCAATTAGTCTTGTGATTGATATCGAGAGGGGAGAACGGGTTACATGCGAAAAGGTTGACCTTCCTAAAAGTCGTGATGAGCGGAAAGCATTGACATAGCCTATCGGGGATCTTTTGTACTCTTACAGACTAGGACACTGATCACGAGACAGTTTTTAGGTTTTGTGGAATTCGCTTACATACTGTACAGTGTATAAAAAATGACAAAACGTGCAACTTCAGATTTTACATTTTTATTACAATGCATAAATGGAAATTATGTGCGTATTTATTAATTAGTATCAGTAGTGTACTATTAGTATTACTATAACTGTTGATAACTTACTTATTTAAGCTTATTTTTGGGGGTTTTCACTTATGCGCGAATCTCACTTGTGCGCGAAAATTTCGCTGCCCCCTTTGGTCGCGTATAAGTGAGAGGTCACTGTATATAAAAGAAGAATACATCTTGGTTATAAAATTAAAGAATCACTTAGGTCTGAAGAAAAGAAAACCTTTATAGTCTGCGGTGACAATGACAACAAATAGTATAACGGCAAAAACAAAGTTTTTTTTATTGAAAGTTCAATTTGAGCAATTAAATTAAAAACGCGAAGAAGTAATAACTTTTAAGCTTTTATAGTATTAATTCAAAAACCAAAGATTTCTTCTTGAAATCATGATTACAGTACGCTAATTACTTCGAGACAATATAATAAAGGCAAAGGAGCTAAGGCATTAATGAAGGCTTTCTCTTTGCCTGTATGGTTGCTTATTTTACGTAGCATTGAAAGCGTAAAAGGAAATTTCAAGCTAGGTAAAATAAACAACCTAACAGACACAGAAGCAATCTTAGGAAGTTCATCCTGTGGTTAATAAGTAAGATTCAATACTTTGACGTTGAGGAAAAAAGATGCACAAATATGCGGCAGTCTATAATCTCACTTCATTAATTTACTTTTTTTTTTTTTTTTTTTGAACAAATAATTGGCGGAAAAATGCGTAGGGAATTGGAGTACTTAGTTTTGTAAAGCAAAAAAATTTTTTTTTTTCTTCATAAAATCAATTTTCCCCTGGTTTTTTGTTATTTTTTCAAAATTCCCTGATATTTCCCTGACTTGTCCCTGATCTCCCTGATCTGTCGCCACCCTGTTTTTTCATTGAAACGGATATTTCGTTGTATTAGTATTCGTTGTAACGGGATTTCACTGTAATACTTATTCAAGTTCAAGAAAGTATTTACGGAAAAATAAAAAGCTTGTTTACAAAGGGCGTTAAGTGAAATATTTTCATCCTTAAAACAATGCGATTTCGTTATGTAAGGTTTATTATTAAATTCAAGGAAAAAATAAATAGTTATTTCTTCCCAATGTTAAAAACAATTCGGAAGTATAGTTATTTAGAAATAAAATTTAAAAAAAAAAAAAAAAAGACAAACCAGGAGCTTTTAAAATGGGTGCCGTGAAATGTCCAAAGTATCAATTCATATAACATAACAGAGATAGGTTAAGGTGTCATGAGAAAATTTTTAAAAAATCAAAGGATCGAAAAAGTTTAGCCCCCCTCCCCGTTTTCAATAGGACAAAGCTAGGATACTAACTTCTCTTAGCCTGTTACTAATACATTGTTATACTTGATCTGTTATCTTTTCCATCGAAAAGTCAATTTTTGACTAAACGCCTTTTGGAAAAACAAGCTCTTCAAACTACAGTACATATAAGTTCGCACGAGCTTGATTCTCTTCTCCATTTATCGTACGGCCGGATTGTACGAAATTTGCTACACAAGGATATACTAATTACAAAATTAGGATTACAAAATGGGGAGGGATTGTTACTTGAAATTATAAACTTGATAATTTTAATGCGAAGACGACCTTTAATTAAAAAAATAATAATAATAAGTGTAATTTCATGTTGTACATTATTCCTGAAAAATTGACGAATGATATTTCATGTGACTCTCGTAGAAACAGGATTCAAATTAGAAATAGTTTCCCCATCTTCTCAGCCCCGGGGCTGTAGATCGTTTTTTTTTTTTTAATTTAAATAAATACAAATTTGATTCTTCCCCGATTCTTTAAATAAATATACAGTAAACAAAACACCTCATGAAACACGATTTTCTTTTTCTTCAAACAATCATTTTAAACTAATTTAATTTTACACAAGGTTCAAGTAGGAGAAAAAAATAAATGTTTTGACACTTTTAAACCAAAATTCTAATATTGACAAGCTAAGACAATCAAGATACTGTATGCATTAATTTCCATAATTTCGAAGCATAAAATGTACCAAATTTAAAATCTTGCATTTAATTATCAATACAGCATAAAAGGATGATAAATTTATTGAGTTGAGCATCCTTCACATTTACTAGAGAATGTTGCAACAGCAAAAGCGGGAGCCGTCAGAGAAAGTGACAAGAGCGAAATAATAAACATCTGCAACAATTCTTAAACATCTAGCTTATTAAATTTATAATTTGTTCTAGCATGTGCAATATGAAGTTCATCATCAAATGAATTAAATCATTAAGGTATTTTCTTTTTTCAGGTTCGCACTTGACAGACCGGAATTTTGCAATAAATAAAATTTGACATGCTCCAATTTGTTACGTTTAAACGTGGGAAAACCCAATGAATAGGTAATGTAGGAGAAACTACTCTTATTACGCTTTTTCACTCCCCCCCCCCATAGCAGAAGCTTTTCTTTTAAATCTTGGTACTTGAGGTTTAATTAAGAAGTTAAATGATTTTTTCCTATTCCGACTTTTTTGCCTTCTAATTATGTACCAGCATCACAAGATTTTAATTAACAGAAAACTTGAAAATATTTAAATTTCTGAAATTGAAATTAGCGACTGACGTTTTTTTTCCACATAATGTTTCAATTACAAGACAAAATTTAAATTACAGTTCTTATTTTATGTTTTATTTGCCCAACTTTTAGTAACGTTGCTACCGTTATTCCACTAATTTTCATTCAAAATTATCATAGTTTTTTAAACTTTACTTGTAATTAGTATTTCCCTGATCTGCATTAGTTCTAACATTGAGTTCCATAGGTTTGGCGATAAATTGAAGAAATATTGCCAAGTGGCATCATTTTTGGCGCAAATTGTAATGCCGATTAGGTGATAGCTCAATTTTGTGCAGAGTCCATAAAAACTTAACCAAGATCAACAATGGGTTTTCAATTGAGTGCTCACCTATATTTTAGCATGAAATTAGTTGAAAACAATTATAATTCATGCTCTAATTGTCTTGGAATATTGGAGCAAATTTTATCTGATGCAGAAAAATCAGGGGTTTCTATAGATATTTAATTCTAATTTTTGCGAGCGTTTTTTCGTTCTCATACTGGCGGATTGAAGCAAAAATGTCGATTAAAATTAGACTAAACTAGTGATTATTAATTAATTTATTTTGATTATAGAATATTGCATTGTCATCGGGTCAGAGGTCGCATGTGAAAGTTCGAAAGAAACCAATCACAGAAGTGGGTCAAATTTGAGTTGCAAGATTTGAACAAGATATTTTGAAATTTTGAGGTAATAGTAGGAATTGAAAAGAGAAGCCAGAAATATAGCACATGGCCTGATATATAGTTTTAGTATGATAGTTTAACGAAGTAACTTATGTATACTTAAGGCAGACTAACAAAAGCTTTTTGCACTAAGAAAATTTCTTTCCGTAGAAGATAAATTAATACTTTGTGTCAAAACTGCGAAAATAAAAACAATAAACAATGTCTTTTTCCCAGCTTCTAAATAATTTCTGCTTCTAACGAAACCAACATTAAAACTTTTCCATTGCTCCAAGCCAGCAAGAAAGAAAAAACGTTTCTAAGCGCCCTCGCAAAATATCGAAAGGAAAGATAACCTTACAACTAACGAGCAAAAGTTGGAGAAACCCCATAGCGCAAACATTATATTTCGTAATAAACTAAGCAAATAAGCCTAAGGAAGACGTGAATTTTCTTTTTCTCTGCCCTGTATTTTCATTGAATAAAATTCCTTCCAGGAACGCAAAGGAATCATTAGCCAGAAAACCACTCCAGCAGGACGCAGTAAATGCAGATTGCCAGAGGCTTAAAAAATGCATCCGAAGCTTTTTAACAAATGTACAATCATCTCGCAGAAGCTTCGCCTTTAGTTACATTTATGTCTGAAAGAGGAATACTTTGATGATTCAACTTTAGCATGCTCTGAAGAAAATACTGTTACTTCAGTCAAAATAAAGACCAAATTCTCAGAGGAACTACAAACATCAGAAGCTTCAGCAAGGAAAAAAAATCTATTGAATGCAATTTCTGCGACTTATTGAAAAATGTTAACACAATTCTGATGTTTAATATCCGCAAAGCATAGGAAACGCGTTTGACAAGAGCATCGAATGTACTGAAAATAAAAAATGCTGATGAAACCAAGAGTAACTCTAAAATTGAATGCAAAACTTTCGAATTGTAGCTTACTAAAAACAAATATTTTGACAACAGAATTACGAAATATGAGCTTTTGAATTGTTTTTGTTAGAAAAATTTATTGAAAAATAAAATATGGCTGATAAAAGCAAAAGCCACTCTAAAATTGAATGCAACAATTTAGAATTGTGGCAGCGAGAAGTAAAGGGATGTAAGTGGACTTTTTAAAGTTTTGAGTAAAACGGATTTAAAGTTCAGGTCCAAAGTAAGCTTTTATTTATTTATTTTTGCTAAATCATTATGTATAGCAGAACACACCAGGGCTTCGTGTACTAGCTCTTGCCCCAAAGCAGAAGAGAGGTTCTCCTACCATTTTTACTGCAAATTTTTAATCTTGGCATTTAAATCCCTTTGCTTCTCACTGCCTCCATTGTAGCTTATTACAAACAAGTATTTTGGCGATAAAATCACGAAGTACGAGCTCTTAAATTATTGACTAAAAAGAAATACAGAGATAAAAAATAAAATGTGCTGATGGAAAGCAAAAGTCACCATAAAATTGAATGTAAAATTTTAACACAAAACATTTTCAAAGAAAACTACCTCGTTAGAAGTAAAAACGCTTCATAGAACAAAACGATAAACAGAAAATATATACAACATTTTACCTACTGCTATGTATGTGTGTGTCATGATCTTAAATGACATTGAAATGTAACGATTGTGCTGAAAAAACAAATGGCACAAAAAATAATTAAAGCACATTACTGCAATTTTATACTTTAAAAGCAATGCTTTTATCGTTTACAAATTTTATAATTAATTACTATCGTACATTCCATTTTAACATTTTATTGCACAGATTCAAACTTGAAGAGTCAACTTTAATCAGCCATGAGAGCAATGCGTAAAAATTCAAATTTTGCAAAAATAATATCATTTTGCACTAAGAAACTTCTTCATACTCGGATAAACGTAAAAAAATAATAATAAATGCAGAGTATTTATGAAAGGTACAGTAGTAAATGTTGGTTAAAATAATTTTACCACGTTCGATTCCTGATCGTACGTGTGTGTGTGTGTGTGTGCACTAGCTCACTCAAGATTATTTTCAAAGGAATGACATCCTTATAGTATATAGTAGAGACGTACCGAGTAGCACTTTGGCCGAGTAGCCGAGTACTCGGCCTTTCACTACTCAGCCAAGTACTGAGTTATCGAGTATTCGGCCTTTCACTACTCGGCCGAGTTACCGAGCACCAATTATGTTTTAAGAAGAACCACCGACACACATGTAATGAATTTTGAACTTATTGGAATAGTAGTACAGACCTTCTTGTCTATATAATAGTTTTTAAAACTAAATTCCTGCTGAAATTTAATTACTCATTATTTTAAAAAGTTTGTTTATGTCAAAAATTTTACAAAAAAATATTTTTAAAATTAAAAATAAATAAATAAAAGGTATGACTGATCAAGTTGGCATTAAAACAAATTATACCAATCTATTATAGTTCTAGTCCGCCAAACATAACTAATTTTTAAAAAGCAAATAAAACAAATATGCAGGAACACTGCAGACACGTGTTTCTGCATTACAAGGAACGTCTTTTTCAGTGCATAAATTGTGAGCTAAAGAATCTAAAGACATTCGACAAAAAAATCCGACTTTTGTCGGATGCCTTTAAATCCACGAGCTCACATTTTGTGCATTGGAAAATTACTTCCTTGTAACGCCAAAACACGTGACTGCAGTGTTCCTGCACTGTGCTTTTAACGTTGTTTTATTTCCTTTTATTTTTTAAGAAAAGGTATTTTTATATTTCTTATAACTAGTTTTTGTTTGTAGCAAAAATCCATTTTGAATAAATAAGTTTTATTAACTTTGGGGACATTAAAATAAAGATTTATGCCATTGAAGCATTACATACTTCATTATTCTCAAAATTTAAATTTGAATTGTAAATGATATCAGAATATTATATATACTTGCACTTTTTTTATAAATTTTAATAACTGTCTTCGACAATATTCAATTTTTTTGCATTTTCTCGGTATTGGCCGAGTATCTGATATCAAAATTGTACCGAGTACTCGGCAAATTGGCCGAGTACCAAGTAGTTACCGAGTACTTGATACGTCTCTAGTGTATAGCATAGCGAATTCACTGATCGAGTAAAGTTGATGTCATCATTAATGAAACTCGATCCACGCCATGATGATTTGATTTTTTGGTAATATTTGACATGCAGGGAAATGCTTTATTTTGACAGGGCTGAACTGGATCCGATATCTTAACTGTTTTACTGGTAAGAGTCATTTTAGGAGAATGAAGAAACGAAAAAGTGGTCAACAAGTAATGCTATCTACTGGAGTTTAGAATTAATCAACTGGAGTTAGGATTAAAATTTTAACCATCATTATATCACCAAACAGGTAGAGGTGTAGACTGGTATTTTTCTTTGGTAGCCAGTGGCTACCAACACCAAAAACTTTGGTAGCCAAACATACACCCACACATATATATATATATATATACAGAAAAGCACCGTTTATACATTTCTCTTTGGTACATTTTTTGAATTGGTCCCTGCAGAATCCAATACATTTTAATGCATACCTATTGTACGTTTTTCCCCTTATACACTTTTTTCATACAGTCCCTTCAAAAACGTATAAACTCTGCTTCACTGTACATATATTTTATATATCTATGTATTAAAAATCTTAGCACAATAAAAATCAATACCAGTGAAGATTGGTAAGTATTTTCCTTCTCTCATTGAAGAAATCTGAGAAAGATTTGGATTGAAATAGGATGGAGGAACACATTAAGTTAAAAATCTAATATTTGTTTGACCTACTTCACTTTTCATAGAATCCCCCTTGCCAACATATTTGCAAATTTAAATTTGTAGGACCAAATTTTAAAATTCAAAACCACATAATAAAAACAAACTAGAAAAATATTTGTAGTTTGCGAACAAATGGTTATTTTAAAAGTCTGAATTAGAATTGAACTAATAATAAAGTAGCTATCCACTACTCTAGAAATCTGCCTCTCAACATACGACATTTAGTATCGTTTATAGAAATAATACATTTCAAATTCAACAGCAAAAAAAAAAAAAAAAGTTTAGATTTAATATTTTAGGATAAATTAAATTGATTAAAATAAAGCCTGTAAAAATAAATATATGAACAGGATTTATTACTTTTTAGTTATTAAAATATAACTTTCAATTATCAAAACTTCTGAAGTATTCAAAAATGCAAAAAGATTAGCAAAACTGGTGTGCAATGTCGGCACGTTTCCCGAAAATAATTGCATTTATTATTTATTAAAATAAAACTTAAAATAAGCTGACAACTTCCAACTGCCAAAAAAATTAAAATATGTTGGTACAAGATGCAAAAGGAAATCTAAAGCACAAGATGCAATTATCCTCAAAGTGCGATTCCAAAGTTAGCATGGCTCCAAAAATAAATTCTTTTATTAAAGTGGAACATGAAACAAGCTAATCTAAGGTAGCACACATCAAAATAACTTTTGCTTATCAAAAATATGAAGACAATTGTACAAGATGCAAAAAGATTGAAAATTCAACCACGAGGTGCAGCTCCCCGCGAAGTGCGGTTACAAAGGAAGCATGGTTTCAAAAATAAATTCTTTTATAAAAATATAACATAAAACAACTAATATAAGGTTGTATTTGTCTAAATAACTTTCGTCTGTCAAAAATATTAAGATATGAATAAGATGCAAAAGGATTTAAAACTCAACCACGTGGTTATAGTTATACGCGAAGTACGATTACAAAGAAAGCACGATTCCAAAAATAAATCAAGTCTTTAAAATAAACATAAAAATAAGCTAATTTAAGGCAGCCTGTGCCAAAATAACTTCCGATTATCAAAAATATTAAAATCTGTACAAGATCCAAAGGGATTGAAAACTCAACCACGAAGAGCAATTCCCCGCAAAGTGCGATTACAAAGGAAGCGTGGCTTCAAAAATTAATTCTTTTATTAAAATGGAACATAGACCAAGCTAATCTAAGGTAGTATACGTCAAAATAACTCTCATTTGTCAAAAATATTAAGAAATGAACAAGATGCAAAGCTATTGAAAACTCAACCACGAGGTGCAGTTCCCCGCAAAGTACGATTACAAAGGAAGCATGGATCCAAAAATAAATCCATTCATTAAAATCAAACACGAAATAAGCTAATTAAATTTAGCCTGCGCAAAATAACTTCCGATTTTAAAAAATATTTTTAATATTTACAAGATGTAAAAGGATTGAAATCTAAATCACGAAGTGCAATTTTTCGCACGAAGTACGATTTCAAATTTAATATGGCTTCCTAAATAAAAAGTCATGAAAATTAAACATTAAATAAGCTAATTTAACGCTGCATCTGTCAAAATATTTTCAGATTGAAAAAAAATTATATTATATTAAAATATTCGCAAAAGATGTAAAAGGAACAAGGGAAGCAGATTTTCGCGAAGCAAGTCGTGAAAAGTTTCATGACACCCGGTGTAAGTCGGCCACTTTAAAGTAATTTGGTACTTCTAAAAATTGATTTTTAAATCGATAGCGTATTATACAGCAGAAAAATAATGTATTTGGTGCCATGTTTAGTTTGTTACACACGTTACAGTAATCTTTCCAAAAAAAAAAAAAATTCTATAATAATGAAAAATGAACTGACTTGATGCTGGTTGTCTTCGTTTTGAAGAACTGAAATAAAGTCTTGGAAGATGTATCCAATTTTATTCTCTTTGAGCTACCTCTACTCGTCATTTTCAACCTTTTAAAAAGTTATTAGAATTAGCTACGCCGCCGTATTTACGTTTCCCCTCCTCAGGCACTGCAGATGCTGCGGTGTTGACCTTGATTGGGTTCAGGGATCATGTCTGCTGGACCGCGGGGAGGTTTCAGTTTTCAGAACCCCCCCCCCCCCTTCCCGAACAATGCTCTAAGCCCCGAACGCAGTGTAGGTGTAGCAAACGGGAAGTGGTCAACGAATCAGCGAGGAGAGGGGCAACATTTCAACTTTTCTTGAAGGTCAGTAAGTGACCTAGCGTCTAGACGAGTGACTACCACAGCATGAAAAACTGGATCTGAAAGCACAGTGCAATCGATAACTTCAACTTGGGGGGATTTTTTTCCCCTTTGGTCACCCGGTGGCGATCGGCGCTGAAATCTTTGGTAGCCATTGAAAATTTTTGATCGCCAATTGGCGAGTGGCGACCGCTAATCTGCACCTCTACAAACAGGCAATAGCTTCGTTCAAATGTAGAAGTAATTTTCGCCCGTCATACCTTGAAGGGCGATTTTCTAGTTAATAAAGATTGATGAAATAATATCGGCGAAGCAAGCGTACTTTACTTGATGCACTTTTATGTTTACAAAGAGGGAAAAATGGGGAAAAGCAAAACAATTTTAAGTAAATCGAAGTCTGAAATTTTCTCAAAAAAGAAAAAAAGAAAGAAATGTAAGAAAGGTCAGGAAATCTGATCCCTGTTTATACCTTCATATTCTCTTCTCAACAATTTACAGTTCTGATTCATTTGAACAAACTGGTAATTCTCCTTTCATTAGCGCAACTACAATTTTTTTTTCTGAGATAGGGTATGGTTAACAGCAATCCTTATTTGTGTCCCCCCCCCCCAACGAGAGTGTAATTTCTAAAAGGACAGGTAAAAGATAAATAACAGTTTTTCGGAAAGTAGAATTACTTAGCTTCGTGTAAAACGAATGGACGGTTTGTTCTTGCATTAACAGCTAGCTGCATTTACAAATGTTTGATATAGCAATTGTTCCGTGAACCGATCAGAGTTTTGTGATCCCAAAGAGCCATCAGCTTTGTTTGGGCCTTCAAACATTTGCACCAGCGAAAACGAACCCTTTACGAAATTCCCAATCGCTAAAACGCACACTTCACAAAATTATTGAAATGCATGCTCAGCATAAAAAAATTCGTCTAAAATAAATTTATTAAATTATTTACCGTATCCATTTTATACAGCGAATTTTTACTTGGATAATACTTTCTCAAATTTACTGCTACATTATAATTCAATCATACCGTTTATGATGCTAAATTTTACTAAATTGCCAAAACAGTACCAAAAAAAAAAAAAATGATGATGATGATGATGATGATGAAGGAGAAGTCGGTGTTGCTCAATGTTCTAGGAAGAAAGTTTTCCTTTAAAAATAAGTGAAATGTCTAGTTCATTGACAAATGTAGAAATTAACAAGCAATAAAAGACGGACGTAATATTCAAACAATGAAATTTTGCTTGAACAATAAGCATTCGATCAAATTATATGCACGCCACTTATTCATGCTTAAAAACACTTCTGCCTATATTAAAATCGACTAAGAAAAAAAAATAAGGAAATATTGCAAAATTTGTTTGTATCGACACAAAACATTGGGAAGACTTTTTTTTTTCAATACAAGAAATTGTTATGTAGTTAGTATTTTACCTGGAACAAAGAAAGAAATGTTTATTATAAATTGATCACGAATGTATTGAAATGAAGAAATGATTTTTAAGTTTAGTTATTTATACGCTATACATTTTTGAAAACTTCTTTTTTTCGTGCTTTACTTTCTTTAGCTGCTATTATTTCCATTTAGTTATCACTTCTTACCCAAAGAAAAGAGGCTCATGACAAATACTAGCTACTTGATCATAATTTAAGTTGAGAGAATAAATTTAAACCCACACAAACATTTTGAAGCTCCTTTCCCCCCAAGGTAAAAGCACTTCTCAGCGTTATAAACAGTTCCGATCTCTGTCTGTCTGCTAAATATTTAAGACCTCAGTCTGACTGCTGAATTTTTAAGATCTCACTCTGTATTCTAAATATTTAAGCTAAGACACTAACAGAAAATCGCATGAGCATCCCTGCTCGATTACAAACATTCTCTAAAAAAATCAAGTTTTCATTCCAAAAAATGCAGAAAGATTAAGAAGTGGGAAATCTAAGAAACCTTTCAAATTCGAAGAATTATGCCCAAACAAAATATTTTTTTATCGCCACACATGCAAAGAACAAATTTTAAACATCAAGTAAAAAGAAGTTAAACAAAAGATGAAAATGATTGGAGGAATGAACACCAAAAAGAAAAACTTTTGAAAAAAAAAAAGAAAGAACTTCCATTAACAGATGACTCGGAAATTCTTGCTCCGGCTATAAATTTTTCTCTCCCAAGAAAGATTCTTCCTCTTCACTTCGATTCTATTCATTTTATGTCTTTTTTTCCCTCTTATTTCATTTTAGTTTTCTCATAGAATAAAGAATTGTCTAACAGAACACCACATAAATGAAAAGTATTAAAGGATGGCGACGAGGAGGGGAGTGTGCAAAAATCTAAATACTAGTGTTGTTGAAATGCGTACGTAAGAATCTGAGAAAGAAGATAAAACAGTGCAGTAAGCGAAAAATGGAGGAAAAGATCAGCCATCTTTCCATTTCATTTCATATTATTTTTCGTTTTTAACTTTTTACAGTAGAAAAGTTCTATGTGGCCATTTCGAGTTCCTAAAATACCATTTTCTTATGCGAAAAATAAACCTTAAAGGTTCTTTTGCAGAAATGGCAGAACCAAGAAAAGCAATTCTCTGAAATCTTTTTTTCTTAAAAGCATATTCTTCGGAATGCTCGAAGAGTTGGACGGAATGTCAAATGTTCTTTTGAGAATCCGAAAAATAAATGATATAATCGTGAAGGAATATTCAAGTGATGGCAAACATCATAACGTAACCCTTTAAAAATGATGCGTACCTATGATACGTCCTTTTACAAATAAAAAAAAAAGTATGCAGTAGTAAATCAAAGCAGGCTCTGACCATAAAATTATCATTAACAGTTTGAAATACGGGTCATTCCACGTCAAATCAACCACAAAAATGGGATTTTAACACCCACCGTCTCGGAATTTGATAAAACTTGGTATACTTCATCCCTTTATGGTTACAAGCAACACCCTAATTTTTTTTCTTTTAATATCAATTCGTTTTGATTTTGTAGCCTTTTGAAATCTGGCGATTTTGCATTTTTTATCATTTTTGAGACACTCAAACTGAGAAGATGTTGTTTATTAAAAAAATTGTTTCTTGGTAACTAATGCTATAATCTTTTTGAAAATTTTTGCACACAATGTCAAGACTTCGAACATGTTGATACAAAATATCTTAATAGTTTTAGTTTACATAAGAAATTTTTAAAAAATTAGGAAAGTGAAAATTTAAAATTTTTTTTGTTAAAAAAAGGTGCTGACATAATTCTGAATTTCAACAAGAGGGTCAGCTTTAAAAATCATAATTTTTTTAAAAAATGATCATGAATATGTATTCTAACTTATCCAATGAAAAACATTAGGGGACTTTGAGGGATTCTACCCCCCCCCCCCCCATTCTGAAAAAAAAAGCAGGAAACATCATACAGACAATCCCTTCCATATTCTTAAAAATAGAATTGTCAGCAATTACAACAAAAGTTCAAATATACAGTGTGTTGAACATTGAACTCAAATGTAAAAAAAAATCTAAGCTTCTTTTTCATTTGAAATAACTTAAAATATAGGGTAGTTCCACCTCAAATCTACCGTAAAAATGGGATTTTAACACATACCATCTCAGATTTTGATGAAACTTGGTATACTTCCTTATTTTGTGGTAAAAAGCAACCCCTTAGTTTTTTTTTCTTTCAATCTCAATGTATTTTGATATTATAGACTCAAATTTTTTGATTTTGCATTTTTAAGACATTCAAACTGAACTGCTGTTTAATGGGAAAATATTGTTTCTTAGGAACTAATAAATTTACCATTTTGGAAATTTTCAAAAAAAAAATGCTAAGATTTTGAATATTTTTATTAAAAATATTATGATAATCTTGGTTTATACAAAGAATTTTTAAAAAATTGGAAAAAGAAAAATTTTGATTTTTTTTTTGGTGAAAAAAGCCATTGTCAAATTTTTAACATCAGGGTCAGTTTTAAACATCATGTTTAACAATGAAAAATGATCATGAGTATGTGTCCTAACTTCCCCTATGAAAAAAGTTATGGGTCTTTTAGGGATTCTGCCCCCCCCCCCTCTTCAGAAAAAACGAAAGCATCATAGAGAACAGCTCTTCTATGTCTTTGAAAACAGAGTTCCCAACAATTACTTTAAAAAAAATTAAATATAAAGTGTGTTTAATATTGGAGTCAGACATATAAAATTTAATATTCAGGCTTTTTTTTTAAATTTGAAATAGTTAAAAATTGTTTAAAATATAGACATTCTGAAAATAAGATATCATGAAATTTAAAAGTTACAGACAACAATATCTGCATACAGATTACTGCATTTTAGTTAAGAAAGCGGAAAACAAAAATTAAGTCTTAACACCAATTCATAATCATGCAGTTTCTAGCACTTTCAAGATCCCCCCCCCCTCCCACCGCCACCCTTATGTTTGAGAAAAATTGCTATAGTGGAACTGTTTTTCATTTTAGTGTTACTGCTGTACAGCAACAAATTCATCCTTTTCATTTCTTGAAATTACAGTTAACACCCCTTAAAAGTTAATAGCCTGATTGCTTAGTAATAATATGTTCTAAATAAAGTAAATTACCTTCCCCCCTCCCTTCATAGCAAATGAGGAAATAAATTGCATCTCTCATATTCAATGGATTTTTATATATTTTTTAATGAGAATATGAAACCAAATTAGTATTTGCAAGGAAAAAAAAATATTTGTCCGGATCCCCCCCCCCTCCCCCAACATAACTTGCATCTTTTCCTCAACTGCTTTTGGGGGTGTACACTAGTGCAAAGCAATTAAGTGCAATAAATAGAATAGAGAAAAGAAATTGGTATAAAATGTGCTAATTCAAACTACAACGGAACCTCCATAACTCGACAAACCAAGGAAACATGAAAAAATTTCGACTTAAGTGGATGTCAACTTACTGGGGTTCCAAAATTTTAATTCCTAAAGAGTTTCTGTGTGTATCACTTACTTACTGATGCTTAATATTCACATTATGAAAACTAATTTTAGTAAAGGAATTTTCTATTCTTTTCGTTTTCTTTCTTTGAAAAGTATATAGTAAAATCAATAATATATTTGAATATATTGTGAAGAATAAATACATAATTGTTGAAAAGAGATAAAAGTTCTTGTTAGTCATGTCTGTTAAAGATAAAAAGTCCTGCTCACACTTGTTTAGAATACAGGTATAATGGTGCCTTCTTTCTCTACAGTTTGGTATATTTTATCCTATCCTTTTAGAATTGCACTAACAGCACAGAGTGGTTGCTTACTCCCCTGGATGAAAGATAGAATTCTCTAAAAGAGATTTCCTAAAACTCTGAGAAAAAGTTAATATGAAAGAATGTTGGTAGCAAAAATTGAACTAGAATAGCAATTGGGTGCAGACTGATAGGGGGTTCTCGCAAATGTGTGTCAAGTTAGATAGATTTTCAGCCATTGAATTTGGTACTGGGCCAACCCTAAGAAAAATAAATGTCCAGTTACAGGGGTTAACAGTGTGTCCAGTTACTGAAGTTTCACTGTATTTAAACAGGAATATTTAGAGTAGAATGTTTATAAATCATTTGTATAAAATAAAAAGTGGCTTTAAACAACATACCGCCCTTCAGGGGTGAATACAGAAAAATCTTTTGGAGAAGGCACGGGAAATTGAACTTTTCTGGGGTAATCTGTTTGATAAGCGGAAAACAAATCCATGTTTCAGTTTGACACTAGATTAATGAAACAAGTTAAAAGCTCTGCGAAATAGAAGTGTCTAGCTTCGAATTTGTCTTTTAGTCCGTTCTTTGCCCAGTTGGTAAGAGAAATCATTACTGGACAGATATCAAATTTTTACTTGTATTTGGCCTAGATCTGATTACACACAACACAACAATTAGAATGACACACGTTTTTCTAATCTTCTTAGTAGAAAAACAGACATAAAGGTAGAAGGAATTTAAGAACTATGAGCTGGTATTTATAGGATTTGTAATACTTTGTATTAATTGCCTAGTTATAAATTAGAATTAGATGATTTTTTTTTTAATTTCTATGTTGTCTTAATGCATACTAAACAATAATTTTTAGTATGCATAAATTGTTGTAGGAAAATTTCGAATTTCGCGATAACCTGTTTTTATTGTCTATTATTAATTTATTTAATAAACTACTTTCAATGCAAAAAAAATCTTGAGTATTAAAATGTTTAAATTTGGGTTCAAACACCAATGTATGTCATTCTTCAAATTTTCTGTGATGCTATTAGTAATTAGCTAAGTTTGTAAGATTGTGATCGATTTTTTTTTCTTTTATCAAAATAAGGGGGGCAAGGGGGCAGAATCCCTTAAAGTCCCCTAAAGATTTTCATTTTATATGTTAGCACACATGTTACTGATCATTTAAAAAAATATATAAATTATTTTAATTTAGACCCTCATGCCAAAAAATTAAAATTTTGAAAACCTTTTTTTTATTGAAAATTTTTTAAAATTTTCAGTTTGTTAATTTTTTTTAACTGCTGAATATAAATTTAGATTTTTGATATATTTTTTTCTAAAATGCTTGAAGTCTTAATGTATAATGTGAAAATTTTCAAAAACTTTTTATCTTTAGTTGTTGAGAAATAATTTTTTTTGCAAACAGCTGCAGTTCATTCTGAGAGAACTGTGAATGACAACTAACGCAAAATCTCAAAACTTTGAAGGGTCATAAAATAAAAACTATTTTTAATACAGAAGAAATACTTTAGGAGGTTACTTAGGACTATGAACCATAGAAGTATACAAAGTTTCATTGAAATCTGAGATGGTGGGTGTTGGGGTGTGGTTGAACTGACATGGAATGACCCATACTCGAACACACACTTTCTTTCCTTTATGTGCCATTTTGGCACAACAAATTTGTCTCGTCAAAATTAAAAATCTTTTTGATGGTACTCATTAAGAATTGGACCTCAAGTCAGGGTTCATACTCTATTTGGATGAAAAAATTCCATGACTTTTCCAGGACTTTTTCATGACTTCATGAAAATTATCATGACCTTGTTACATGAAGAGAATAGTACATAAACTTGTCTTTTTTTTTTTTTTTTTGGAAATGAGCATTAGCAAAACTTTTATGTGAATGCCACTATCTGATTGAAACAATATCAGTGTACACCTAAAAAACTGAATAATTCTTACCTGTTTTCATCATATAAGTTTAAGTTAAGTAAAACTACAGTGAATGATGCTTAAATGTCGACTATTTTTTTTATAAACAGGCAGAATGATAATGATTGGGGAAAATGTGTGATGAATCATTACTAAGTTTCAATAAATTTGTTTTAAAAGTTGCCTTTTAGTGTCAACTTGAACAATTTTTCGGTTCTTTAAAATAAAGCCACATTATTTAATAAATTCATGTTTCTAACCAGATATTTATTTTTAAAAATTAAAAATAAAAGCATTTCATAGTGAATAAATCTTCTGATTTAAATGTATTTGTTTACTTATTTGTACATTTTCAAATGTATATAAATTAATAGGTTCAGAAATTCCAGAACATGTTTGAATAATGACACTAAACGTACCTGTGGGTCGCATGTATTATTTTTGCGGGCCGTATATTGGGCACTACTGTTTTTGAGCATTAGAATTCCCCTATTTCTGTATTCTATCGCATGACTAAAGATTGTCCAAAACCTTCAACAAATTGAGATAAACTCTGATAAATTTTAAAATAAAGATTTAGGAGTGATGGAAACGAACTTGGATGCAATTTTTTTTGAGATCGTTCAATTTTCCAGTTTAAATAGCTTTCATGGTGCAATACTAAATCACTCAAGATTTCTAATACTCTTTTTAGCTACTGTTACTTTTTCCCAGAACATTTTTCCATGACTGAAAATAAATTTCCATGACTTAGACTGAAAATTTCAATTTTCCATGACTTTTCCAGGTCTGAAATTTGCTTATTTTTTTTTCCATGACTTTCCAGGATTTCCATGACCCGTACGAACCCTGTATATAGGTGATTCACCAGCAACATATCTTCAAAACATAATTATTAATTGTGCTTTTAAATAAAATGAATACTAAATTTAAAGTAAAATGGGGATTTTCCGCAGATGTAAGCTAATTGGTAGCAGCAAGAAAAACATACTGCAAAGGAAAAACCTAATAATAAGTAGTGAACTTGCTTAAAGTTCTATGCATTCCCCAGTCTTCTAGAAAAGTAGCTACCAGAATTTAATTCCTAAAATCCGAAAGAAAAAAAAATCAACATATAACGAAAATATTATATAATAAATAGGTATAGGGGGTAGCACATGTTAAAATAACTTCAAACTTTCAAAATAATTGAAATATTTTCAAGATGCAGAAAGATGGAAATCTGTTGCAATTTTCGGCAGAGAATGTGCATCGTTGAACATGCAATGTGGAAAGCTTCCAAAAAATTAATTTTTACTAATGGAGTTATTAATTGAAAAATTTTTTATTCCATGACATTGGTAAACTAGAAAGGGGCGTCATCTATTGAGACTGAAAAAACGGGAGAAAATCGTAAAAAACGGAAAATCGGGAGATGGAAGCAAAAAAAACGGGAGTCTCCCGTTAAAAACAGTAGAGTTGGCAAGTATGTAATGCTATCCCATACATTAAAATAGTTTTTTACTTACTTTGTGGAGTGACTGGGAAATTCGCTTATACTTGGTTATCGTACCACCTTGTTCTGCAGAAGAGTTTACAGTATGGGAGAGTGGTAATGAATAGGCCAATTTTTGGTTTTTAATTTTAATTTTTTTTAGCTTAGAATTCGCTCTTTTGTTACTTTATTTGGAAATATAAATAAAGTCATAAAAGTTGAATTAGAAAATGTCTATGATAAATGATAATAAAAAAAAAGAAAAGAAATTTGGCCCATTCATGCCCACCCATGGGGCGAATGGGCCATTAAGGGAATGAATAGGCCACTATATGAATTCAATGAAAACATGTGGAATTGGTCAATAAACCTATTCTATCAAGACCATAATCTAAATCTATGACAGCAATTCATGTTCCATCCATAACCATGATATAGTCGCCCATTCAGCCCCACTTATACTTCTGGAGTATATTCAGGTTTTTTTTTAATACATAAAATTCAAATAACACCAAAATACTTCTTACAATTAGTTTACAGTTGTGGAAAGACATGCTTATACACATATATGCTGTGAAATAACATACTTTTTAGCTAGTATTTATTTTTCTGAAAAGGGAAAAAATTACTTTTCAATCAGATTCTTGACCATCCTACTCTAGTAGAAAAATTGCTTCTCTAACAATTGAAAACTGGATTAATTTAGTAGAACAAATAGCTCTATCTATTAGTGGCATTTAAAATAATTTTATGCAAATACTTTTTCATGTTTTGTTAGTGGTCCATTCATCCCCATGGCCCATTCATTACACACCTCCCCGACCTTTCTTTTCTCTTACTTGTTGAATAGCAACATAATCACTTTCTTAAATCATGCATCATAATTTTTAATTATTAGTAATTAATTCAAATGACTGTTCAAATACAACAGTCATTAAATTCATCAACAATGTTTAAAACAGTATTGTTTGATGCATCCTATGAAGAATGATAGAAATCATTGCCACTCAAACTGCATCTCTTTCTTTTGCAAGGTCAAAGGAAGGATATCAACAAGATTGTTAACACCTGTTGGCGCTAGCCTTGCTCACTATTTTCAAAGATCATAGGGAAACAATAATTGATACAAGAACACTTGAAAATGAAAAAAAAAAAAAAAAACAAATAATTATACAGTGAAAATCTATTACAACAAATAACAGTACAATGAAAATTTTGTTTCAGTTTAAATCAGAGTTAAACGGGATTTCGCAGTAGAATAATATTCCCTTTTCGGGAGAAAATTACTAACAATCCTGCGTTTTTGATTTTAATATCTATGCGTCTTTCTACATTGATGAGGGGGATCATGTCTCACTAGCTCTAAGGACACTTGACTAATTTACAGACTTTATAAGTATATTTTGTTTAAAATCAGTTCTACTTAGAATTATACTAATACTTTTAGTAGTGTTCCTGCTAGGCCGTTTTTCAAGGGTGCAGCGCCCTGCCCTTTTCAAAAATAAGGAATTACTCCATGTGTTTTTAAAAAGATACCACAAGCATCTTATCGGACCCAATGATATTCAGCAACTTCCTTTGCCCAGCAATCGGTCACAAAAACATCCAAGTATTGTCATTGTCCCCAGAATTTCACCCTGAAAACGGCCCCATAAATAAAAGGAGAAGCAAACACCTAGGCAAAGAGAGTAAATGAGATTCTCAGAATTCAGACTGAGTTATCAGTTGGGTACAAAAGCAAGTTCTTCCTTCCTCCTAGAGGGGCTTAAAAGGGTGTGGGAAGGGGTCCTGTCATCTGTGAAGGGGGGAGGGAGAGATTGTTTCATTCAAGTCCCATCTTTGTCTTCTGAGAATCAACAAGGAGAGTAAACATTTCATAGTACAGTAAGGAACCAATTATCCGGGAAATTCAGGACCATCGCTACCCTGGATATCTTAATTACCAGGTTCTCTGGATCGCTAAAAAGCATTATTGGTCGATTGTTTGTATAAATCATCATAATAAATAGTTATGCATATTAAAATAAGAAGAAAACAGTTCAGAAATGCTTATAAATATCAAAATATTAAAAACTAATAGAGAGAATAATTTGAACACCAAAAAACTTAAATTATTCATAATACATGAGACCCTCACATTTTGTTTGGAAAAGAAAAAAATCCACCATTTTTCGATGTTTTAAAAGGAAAGAAAACGACGGGAAGGACAAAAAAAAAAAAGCTTTTGAACCTAAATGTGCGATTTTTCTACTATAGTGTACAAAAGAATTCACTTTCATGATCACGTTCACCTATCACGTTTCACGATCAACTATCCGGAAAATTCGCGAATCTGGTTTTCAGCGTTTCCTACACTTTTGCGACGTCACTTATGCCAAACGCCTTTAACTGGAGGTCATTCAATAAAATACTGCATTAGAATGCGACAATATTCATTTCCTTAGCTTTCAGTTACGATAAAACACTAAAATTTCAGACTTACGAATGTACTTTTTAACTCAAGAAAATATTTGGGAAGTTTTGCCCCTCATAAGGGACAACCATTTGAAGTTAGTTTTTGAAACATTTTCCGAGTTTTCCATGTATAATATGGTGTTTATTAAGAAATCGTTCATATTCTTTTTGGTATTTCAGAAAAAAGCTTAATTTTTCAAAAAATACCAAAATAGCGTATTTTTTAAAAATGGCCGGATAAAAGGTTCTGCACTGTATTTTCTGCTGTAGGATCAGGGGATGTCTGTTCCAGGAAAAGTAGAAGGGGTACTTGGAAAACGTCCAAGTGAGAACACAAATGACACGTGCCTTCTGCTAAAAGGAAATTTAAAGAGTTGAAAGAAAATAATATAGATGCCAGCAGATAAAATATGAAGATTAGTGATGTTTCAGGCCTTTTTCCTTCTGCAAAATAGAACAGAAGAAGGGTTGGTATGCTCTTGATAAAACTTGAAAAGGGCTCGGGAAAAAAGTTCATCAATATGCTTAAAACGTGCATCGCACAAAATTGTCCACCACGCTTGAGATGTCAATCCTTTTGCATCTTGTAAATATTTTAATATTTTGACAATCAGAAATTATTTTGACACATGCTGACTTATATTAGCGTATTTTATGTTTTAATTTTGAAAGGTACTTTATTTTTGAAAACATGCCAACATTGAACTCTCATTTCGCAGAAACGCGCTTCTCATCTTTGAGATTTATATCCTTTTCCATCTTGTAAATATTGTAATATATTTGACAATCGGAAGTTGTTCTGACATATGCAACCCAAGATTAGCTTATTTTATGTTTTATTTCAATAAATCATAACACTATTTTTGGGATGTTTCACGAAAAAAATACTTCCAGTGTTTGAGATTTCAATCCGTTGCATCTTGAAAGTATTTCAGTTTTTAAATGGAATGTATATTTTAACATGTTTGACTTTAATTAGTATATATTGTTTTTCATTTTAAATAAAAAATTGTCTTTGTTTTTAGTCTTGTCTATTAATTATTGCAAACAGGATTTTAATCATTATTTCCTCACTAGTTATTGCTGATTTTCTGCAAAAAATACAAAATTTAAACAAATGAGCTCAAGGTATTTTAATTTGTTTGGCTTGAAATGCAATCTTTTTTAAAAAGTTTAATTTACATTCATCATGATTTTGATGTCTACTCAAATATTTCACGGTATAATGCAGATTACTAGGGAGGTAGGAAAGGGAGATCCGTAATTAAATATTTTTCTTCTTACATTGCAATTCAAAGGATTTTGAAATGCCTCAAGTTTTTACTCTTACAGAATAAGTAGTCAAATTTATAACCCAAAATGATGTTGAAAAACACCCAAAAGTCAAAATTCAGCATTAGCTTTGAATAGTGCCCTATTTATGATGAGAGTGCCCTTTTCATAGACCAGCACCTTGCCCTTTTTTCTATAGAGTGAAAACTAATGAAGATGACCGACAACGATCCCTTTACAAACTACAAAAAATGTCAAGACTACAAAATGAAGATCTCAATACAGAAAACTAAATCTATGGTATTCCGGGGAAAGGATTCGGTAAGAACTAAAATCGTCCTCAACAACCAAATTATTGAACAAGGTCAAAATTTCAATTACCTTGGCTGCAACATTTCATACCAACATGATTCTGATATCCAGAACAAAGTTTTTAAGTTCCAACATATTTGTGGTACGCTGATAAGAACCTTAAAAGGAAAGACAAGAAGAGAAACTCAGATGAAATGCTATGGGGTTATGGCAGTGCTCGGAAATAAGGACCATGAACTCCTAGATAAACAGAATTCAGACGGTGGAGATGCGATTTCTCTAAGCGGTCAAACATTGCATCATCCTAGACAAAATAAGAAGCGAAGGTATACGAAAAGAATTATAGACCTACAGCTTTAACGGAAAAATTACCGATTATCGTATCAAATGGAGAGACCACGCACGAAGAATGTGGAGACCATGTGGAAGACTACCAAGGGCTGTCTACTACTATCAACCCAAAGGCTAACGAGACTGCGGCCGACCTATAAAGTGGTGGGCAGACCAGGAAGCAAGAACAGGCTGAAAGCCTAATCCATGAAGATGATGAAAAACTTTCCTGGATTTTAGAAAGATAAATTCTGAACAAAAATGATTCAAAAGCTCTTACTTTGTAATTCTATTCTCAGTATACATGCTTTTAATGGCTTATAGGTGCATAGCATAAATATTTATTTTCTAAAAGATATTGGCATCCAAAGTGGCTATCAAAATTGTTCACATGAAAAGTAGCCTATTTTTAATTCACTGTATCTCAAGTTCGTCCTATTGCATCTTCTCTTCGTTGGTAGCATGTAGAAAAAGATATTATTTCACACAGAAATATTTTATTCTGTTGTAATATTTTAGCGGCCCTTTTACTTTAAAATATCTGAGCGGCCGCACAGTTTGCCACCCCATAAGCACGGACCTGCTTCTGCAGAATTTTTTCAAAATCAGTCTTTAAAACACATTTCAGACTCTCTTGGACGATTGTCTTCTGAAATGTTTTCAAATTGAAGTTCTGAAAACACAATTTTGATTTATATTTTGATGGAATGTGTTGTCTCTAAAGGAAATGTTTCAAGCTTGAAGGTCTATAGATGAATTTTTTTTAAGTCACGTTAAGGGAACAGACAGTGCTTGAGGACTCCCTACAAAATTTGACAATAAAGCTAGTAAAGCAATATCAAGTTTTTTTAATGATATTGTTAGGGGAAACAGATTCTGGAGCCTTCCATCCTAAAAACATATTTTAAAGCTCACTTAGGTGACGATAAATATAGAAAGGTGTAGTTTCACACTAAAAGTAGTTTGAAATTGAAACTCCAAAATAAAATTTTATGTTCGTCCAAATTAAGGGGTGAAGATCATGTTAATTGGGGGAAGAAAAAAAAAAGCTAGAAAATTCTCCAGAAATTTTCGAAAATAGTGTATTAAAAATGCCATTTTAAGTAATCTTTGATGATATCCGAGTCTCACTCAACAAAATTTTCTGAAACTAGAGGCCTAAAAACAGTATTAAGCTCTCTTTGTAAAAGTATTGCAGTATTTAAAATCTCCGAAAATTAGGTTTTATCCAGCGCGAGTTCTGATCTCATTGGGGGGGGGGGGGGGGGGGCTATAGCCCTGCTAGCTAAAGCTGAAAATTAGCGGTCGCCACGTGGCGATTAAAGTCACAAAAAGGCAATTAAAAAATGTGTCATCGATCGCCACTCCGTCGCCTCTCTTGCTCAGTCACTCTACAAATTCATTTTTCTTAAGATTTAAAATACCGTAAAACCTCGAAAGTACCCCACCCCATTTTCAAAACTTGTAAATTTTAGGAGAGGGGGGTTATTAGAGATCTTTTTGGAAAATTAGCCAATATAATTGTTTTTGATAGCATTAATTTTAGAGTACAGAAAAGAAATAAGTAAATAACAGTTAATATTGATGAAGAGTGAGAAATTAATCAAATCCTTTCATTATTCTCCTGTTATAATAAATTGCACATGAGCGCCTTTTATTTGAAAGGATTTTGCACAAGGATTTTTGCAAGTTGGCAAATCCTCTACAATTTATCGCTTGAAAATTCATCATGTGCTTAATGTAAGCAGTGAACCAAACCAAATCTGGCTAATGACAGTGTGAAAATTTATAAGAAACATTATCAATATTAAAATCTATGTTGAAAGTGCAGAAAAATAACCAAAATTGCAGACTTGGAGCAACAATGAACCCTTATGTTAAACTAATGCAAAAAAGTGAGCTTTTACGTTACATATTTTTATATTGGGGGAAAAAAGTAAATTAAAGTATTACATACAATTTCAAAAAAAAAAAGGCAGAATGAATGTATGAGGAAAGTATTTCACTTACCATTCAACAGGGTTTTTGCAGTAATAGCTGCTAACCTTCCAAGGAGATGACCCCTACCATCAATGATGATGGGCTGTCAATAAAATTTCAAGACATTTTTATAATGCATATTACGTTACTGAAAGGAACATTAAGACAATATAATCAGGAGTATTTATAAGTACCCTTTTAGCAGAACATATATTAACACAGTGAAAAGGATTGCCCCAGTACTAATTTCGATTGAAAGATGTTACGTTACAGCAGCTCTAAGAGAACAATTGTCGTCAGTAAAGAAACTTAAAATAACTACCGTGAAACAATATAAATATATACTGCAATAAAAATATTAACCGAAAAATGGCGTTTACTTGCTATTAGGCCTAAATGTTAAAGAAAATCTAAAACGAAAGAAAACAACTAAGTAATACGGGGCATATACAGTAAGGAAAAAAAAACTACCATATAATTTCATAACCAGTCATGAAAAGCTTCTTAGACATGTATAACATTTCAATATCACAAAACATGTACCAATAATGTACAACACCAGTAAGAAACTTACCACGTGTACCTAGCATTGTAAGAACTTTAAAAGAATTATGCGCGAGTATTGGAACGCAACATTTAAAATATGGGTAAATATATATATGAACAAATAAAAAAGAATAATACATACTTTTTCTGAAAATCCAGTCATTGTTATAACTTGAATTGCGAGGCCAACTCGCCGACGAATTTTGCAATTTACACGAGTTGAAGTTTCAAGTGTTGCCAAAACAAACAGCGAAATTTTGCGATAATAAATCTCAACCAACAAGTCATGGCTACAATCGATCCACTATCCAACAGGTTGAGATGATTAATGAATGTACTTTTATCCAGGGCTGTGGAGTCGGAGTCGGAGTCGAAGAGTCGGAGTCGGACTGATTTTCGGATAAAGGAGTCGGAGTTGGAGTCGTTAGAAAACATGCCGACTCCGACTCCGGGCTTCTTTTTTTCTTTCCTTTTCACTGACTCTCCTTGCATTTTTTAAAAACTGATTACCAATTGGTTCGATTACATGTATAAAAAGATACTAATGAGAAAATAACTGCCATTATGGCAATTAGCTAGCTTGAATGCTTACCGAACTTTCTGTAGCCGTCCCCTAGTTTGCTTGCTTTTAACTTAACTAATAGCAACTGTCAGCAAACGGTTTTGTTGCCTAACATTTTCAAGTAATCACTTTCAAATAAAAACTCCGCAGCCCTGACTTTTATCTCCCTGGTAAGTGTTTTGGAACAGATAAAGCCCTGTAAAAACAATTTTAGATTTCCTTTAGAAACTCCAAAGGAAAATGCAGAGGACTACCCGCGAATTTTCTTTGTTATTGGGAGCATTTTTACATATTTTTACTAAAAATTCCGAAAGGTCTCTCGAAAAACTAGAAAATTATCCTTAAAAACAACACTCTAAAACTTTTGCTTGCGCGACCTTTTATTAATGAGCTAAAATTGCGTAAAAATGTCAATGGAAAAATCTGCCCATGTCCCTACTTCAGTTGTTATCATTATAATAATTTACCAGGACTGCCAATCCCCATCAAGTGCTGTGGCCACCCTCAATTTTACTAAACAACCCCCCTTCCCTCAAAAAAAAAAAAAAAAAAAAAATACACGGCTCCCTATTAATCAAGAGACTGAAGTCCTTTAAAGATAAGTTCACTGATAATATCAAAATGATACATTCAACTTCAAGACACACCCCCCCCCCCTCCCAAACGGGTTTCCCTGCTCCCTGCTCGACTAAACTGTACTTATCAAGATGTTCGATGACTTTCCTGTATTGCAGATCTTTTCTATACTATATATATATATATATATATATATATATATATATATATATATATATATATATATATATATATATATATATATATATATATATATATATATAAGCAGACGATGTTTCTTTCTTTGCACCCGATGACCGGAAGATCCCATAGCACCTACAGCTCTGAAACTTGGTACAAAACTCAAACGTGTACCACGGGGAGTGCACCTCGAAGCCCAAATTCTAAATTTCTAATTAGTTTTTTCTTAATCAAATGTTTTAAGTGATTTTTAGCCCTTTTTTGAGTTTACTTCGTCACACACCCCCAACCAATCGCGCCAGGAAAATATATTTTGTATTATACTGTAGGGAATTTAATTTCAAATATGATGACCGAAAAAACTTTGAAGATTGACCAATTTTTGAATTTTTTATGAATTTTTGAAAAAAAAATTATGTTGCTGTTTTTCCCTGAGTTTAACTTTTTTCTAAACCCATCCCGCCATAAGTGTGAGAGATTTTTTTCTGTAAATTTAGCATGCAGTAGTCAAAACATTTTCTCTCTCTTCAGAAAAAAAAAAGTTTTCAAAAATATGAAAGTTTTTTTTTTTACAATTTTTTTTATGCAATTTTGATGATGAAAATTTAGTATGTAGTAATAGTTAAAACATTTCACCTTCTTCAGAATTTTTTTTTTTTTTTTCAAAAATTTTCAATAGCTCTATTTTACAATTTTTTAAATTCAAAGTGACACATTTGGGGGCACGGCAGTGCCCCCGTTAAGTCGAGCGCGAAGCAAACACTGCCGTACCATCCTTTACTGGAACCATTTAGCCGCATTTTCAGGCCCCTATTTGAGACTCTTCTGATGAGACCAGAACGCAGAAATTTTCGTCATCCAGTAAGCTATAATCACATACTTGAAATCCGAAATTTCAAGTCTGTAGGTCATTTAGTTCCGAAGTTAAGCGAAAGCAAAGTTTCGCATTTGACACTCACTCACTCACTCATGATCATCAAAATAGAACTAGTACTTCCCATAAACTCAGAGAGGTGAAATTTGGTACAGAGTTAGGGTTTGATGGCCACATAAAGGGAAAACTATAAAAACTAGGCTAATCGAAAATCTGGAGTGACCCTGATTAGAAAACACAAGAGCCCAACCAAACTATTAGAGATCGACATATCGCCTTAGCAAAAAATATTCAACTTGGTGTGCCGCTTTATTTGATGTCAAAAATCGAAAGTCTGAAGTATCTAATGAAGAACCCGCAGCTGGTCTAAGCTGTATTAGAGATATGATGGTAATGCCCCCCTTCTGCTATTGGTGCATAAAAAAAATCGACTGTCATTGCAAAAGTCCAGCGTAGTGGGAATAATCTTCTAATTTAATATAGCCTAACTTTAGTCTACTCGAACATTACACAAATTAAATGTTTCTACAAAAAGAAGTGAAATCCCACCAAAAACATTCTGTAAAAAACTAGCCAAGTCTCGATGGAGCTGCTTGTTTATCTCTAAAAAGTAGTGAAATCTAGACAAAGTCATGACAAGTCTAAGGTTCCTTACTGCGATTTCTTTATTATTATAGTTAATGTGTGTGATTTGGCAGTTAAAGGGTACACAAGGGTACAAAACCAGGTGCTCCATGATGACACCATTGCACCAATCTTTCGCCAGAACCACTACCCATTGACGATGGAAAATTGCCACTTGGAAAACGTGTAAACAAAATTGACCTGTACCCACTATAGTATAAAGAATGTCTAACGGCCAAGTCACGCAACATTAACTATATTAATAAAGAAATAGCAGTAAGGAACCTTAGACTTGTCATGACTTTGTCTAGATTTCACTACTTTTTAGAGATAAACAAGCAGCTCCATCGGGACTTGGCTAGTTTTTACAGAATGTTTTTGGTGGGATTTTATCTTCTTCATTCCAATCAGGGGGAAAAAAGCTTTCCTCCTTCTGTGACGTCATGAATGGATTTTCGATTGGAGTTTCGCTGTACCTATTTTAACGAGTTTTTTTTTTTTTTTTTTTTTGAGCTATTTAATTTAAAGAATAAAGAGCACAGTTTTTTGAAAACTGGTGATAGATCTAGAAAATATTTTATTCAATTAATATTGATATAGACAGATATAGATTGTTTAATACCGCCGCCAAATTTATTTAAGCAACCGCCGAAGGCGGCAATCTTTGCGTAAAAAGACGAATGATAATATTGATATATAATGAGATACAGATTGATTTTTATTTATATCATCGCCAAATTTATTCAAGCAGCCGTCGGAAGCGGCAACCTTGGCGTACAAAGGCGAACCAGCTAGTCGCCGTAGTCGGCTAGTAATGTATAAGATATAGCTGGGGTGCTCAGCTCCCCTCAATTTTATAACCCCTACCCACTCCAAAACAAAAAGCGCCACCATCTATTAAAAAAAGTATACAATCCTTATAATTAAAAACTTCTGTAAAAATTTCAATGGCATTGTCTGCCTTATGATACCTCCCCCCCAACCCATACAAGGGCTTCCTGCTTTTGCTATTATTATTTGCATAAATTGCTGTAATTTTCGCCTTCCAAGATGCGACAGGCCATGTCAGCCTAATCGAAAACTAGGGGCCCAGGCCTGGGGGGGGGGACTCCGAGAAAAACGAAAACGTAGTTAAAGTAGCGTTTACTCAAATACAAATACAAATACAAATGAGACGACCAGCAACAGGCACTGGGCCCAGCTAGGCTGGTCCTAGTCAATTAATTAGTCCCCAATGAAGATCAATGGCCCTCTTAAAGCTATCCACTCCCTTGCTCATTACCACCTCTTCCGGTAAGCTATTCCAAGTGCCCACGACCCTGCTAAAGTAGTAGTTTTTCCTGATTTCCAAGTTAGCCTGAGATTTAAATAGCTTAAAACAATGACCCCTTGTCCTGCTTTCCCCGCAAAAATTTAATCCATTTACATCTTTCATTTTGATAAATTTAAATAACTGAATCATGTCCCCTCTGACTCTCCTTTGCTCCAGGCTATACATGTTAAGCCTATTAAGTCTGGTATCATAATCTAAATCTGAGAGTCCCCTTACTAATTTAGTTACCCTTCTTTGAACCCTTTCCAATACAAAAATATCTTTCTTCAGATAAGGCGACCAAAACTGAACAGCATACTCCAAATGAGGTCTTACTAAACTCCTATATAAAGGCAGAAGAACTTTCTTAGATTTGTTTGAAATAGATCTATTGATGAACCCAAGCATTTTGTTGGCTTTGTTACTAGCAATACTGCACTGTTGACTAAACTTGAAGTCCTGATTTATAAAGACACCCAGATCCATAACATTTTCTGCCTGATTTATGACTGAACCCTGTAAACGATATCTCATACGCTTATTTCCATGACCTAAGTGTAGCACTTGACATTTCCCTACATTAACTGCCATACCCCATTTATCTGCCCACTTAGTAATATGATCTAAATCCTCTTGCAGCTGTTTTACTTGTTCTTCATTTTCGACAATCCCCATAACTTTTACATCGTCAGCAAAACAATTCATGCTTCCAGAAATATTTTCATTGATGTCATTCATAAATATAATAAACAAAAGAGGCCCTAAAACTGATCCCTGAGGAACCCCACTTAAAACATCACTCCAATTAGAATGATTTCCTCTCACAACTACTCTTTGCTTCCTACCAGTAAGCCAATTTCTAACCCAAAGTAAAGTTTTTCCTCCTATTCCAATGTCAGCTAACTTGCTGAGAAGAGCAACATGCGGTACCTTGTCAAAAGCTTTTTGAAAATCAATATAAACAACATCCACACATTTTTTGTTATCTAAAGCTGAGGTAACCTTGTCGTAGAAATGCAATAAATTAGTAGTACAGGATTTACCTTTCCTGAAACCATACTGCAAACTAGTCAACAGACTATTAGTCTCTAAGAACATCATGATCTTAATTTTGATCAAAGTTTCGAAAATCTTACAAATCACCGAAGTCAAACTTACAGGTCTATAATTCCCAGCAATACCTTTAGACCCCTTCTTGAAGAGTGGCGTTATGTTAGCCAGCTTCCAGACACAATGCAAAACGTTTCTCCGTGGAAGGCTGAGTCACGTGGTCTCCCCTCACTTTCCCGCGAATTTTCCTGCCTGAACAACAACACTCACTATGGCCGTATCAGTGTGTTAATGATCTAAGGTTTTAAATTGCTTCCATGACAAAGAGTTCTTACTGAGAAGAAAAAATTTAAATCGATTCTTTTTGGACGTGCCACGTGTTTCCAAACCCCTTTCGAAGCAGTTAGAGCTCCTTGAAAAGGACAGGCTGACTTATCCGACATTTTGGTTCCAAGACAAAATTGGATTCAACCTCGTTTCTAGTATTTATAAATACGTTATAATATTCGCTGGTTGCTATGTCGTAAAGCAATCGATGATAAGTTGAGTAAAATGTCACTTAAGGTAAATCTAGAAAGATTACTTAGTTCACAAACACATGAAAAACGTATCAAGAAATGTTTACTGTAATAAACCTCATCTTTTCACCTTATTTGTTTTCAATTTGTATAAATTAAATCGTCTTCAGCTACAGAATAAAACAATCAAACATCAATCAGGCAACACATCTAAAGCTTTGACACCACTTTTCTGAAATGAGACTTTTGCACAAATACTATTTTTTTCGCCCTACAATTTTGGAACCAAAATGTCGGATAAGTCAGCTCCCCTTATATAGGAGCCTTAGAAGCAGCTGGAAACCGGATTACCTCACCCCACTGTCAGTCATTTAATTTTGTTCAAGTGAAGGGCTGTTTCATACGGGAGAAAAAGCGGGGACACAACCGATTGGCTCGTGACGTCATCCTGTTGACAAGAACTCTTATTTCCCCCATTCGGCGTTTACTCGGGGCTCAACAAGGAAAAGTTTCAGCAAACGCTACTAAAAATTTATTTGTTTATTTACTTTCTAGGAGAGAAAAAAAAATGTATCACCAATTTCCATCACATCATAAAACTTACAAATTTCATGAGTTTAAATTCCTTTAATTTACAAATCTCAGAATGCGTTACAAAGTTGCAAGCCTTAAAACATAAGCATTCCAAAAAAAAGTTTATTTTTCTTATTACTCTCCTGGAAGGCTGCCGTTAATTTTTGCACTTTATTGTAGAAAATATGAGAGTTAAGATTGCTTTCGAACAAATCGTTTTCTTAAAAATTGGATACTGACTTTGTTTCAATTAAAGATAAATATTAATTACTTCACACTGTAAAAAACATCTTTAAAAAGTATTCATTTCAAAAATTAAAAATATGACACCCCCCCCCCCCATTAAATGTTATATTAATTCAATAAATGGGTTAAATTATTTCCGTCTACTTTTCTTTTGGAGGCAAACTATAATTAATAATTCGGCTAACAGTAGAAAATACAAACGAAAATTGGCAACCAAAACATACTACTGCCTACTGATACAAGATTAAAGTTGTTATAAACGATACAGCTTAATTACGTGCCTCAAATTTAAACTATTATGAACATCAAGAAAAAACTTCGCTACAAAAAACTTTCTTCCCTAAAAAAAAAACCGCATTTTATTAGGGAAAAAATCTGAGCTTTTCAATGGCAATCAAGTTTGTCTGAACAACAACAACGGAACAGAATATAAAATGAAATAAATAGAATCATTCGCCACTCCAATCCTTTAACGTCTTCAAGTACAGCTTAAAAATGTACTTTTAAAATTAAATTTTTAAACATTGATGTTGGATATTCCCTTAAGAACGATGTTCTTAATTCTCCACCCCTGAGTCGTTTTCGGAGGGGATCACTTATGGAACCTCTTACACCTATAGTTTACTAAAGACGGTCTAAAATCGCAATTTTAAAACTCCAGTTTAATTCATTTTTTTAGAAAGCCCCTCACCCCCCGTTTTCTCACCTAAACATCACCAAAGACAGCTTAAACGTTGCTTTCAAAACATCAGCTTCAACAAATATCTCGGGAAGGTATCCCTATACCTTTGCCCGAACATTAAAAAAATGGCCCAAAATTGCGTTATTAAAGCTGGAGTTTTTTTAATTAAAAGCCCTGAAAATTCCGAGTATCCCCGTCTGTGGCCTCCTGAGCCTCTCTTTTATAGTGTTAAATAGATTGCATGAAATATATGTACATTATTGAAATATTTCTCTGATAAATGCAACTGAATGCACTTTTTACTTATCCAATAATTACACGTTTTTCGTCAAAATTTTCATCATAAGTTTTTTAATTTTACTTCATCAAGTTGTACATTTTTTTTTATAAATAAGACACGGTCATTTTTCAAAATATAAAGTTTTTTATTAACACGTCGAACAGCAAATTGAAAAATTGATTTAAATAAGACAAAAAAAAAAAAGGTAAATTTGAGTATTACCTTCTAAACCAGTGGTTTTAAACCTTTTGTTTCCCGGTCCTATTTTTTAAAAAATTCCAGGTTCCATATATATACTGAGACACACACATAGATTTATACAAGCTTATATAAGCTTAAGTAGCTTCAGAAATCAAACCAAGATAGCTGATATAACTCTTTGCATATATTTCGAGCTCAGATTAGAAATTCAAACATCTTTTTTTTTTTTGCTTTTCTATGCATTTTTGTTAAACTTAAATTATGAGACTCAAATTTCATAAATTTATAAAGTGTAACAAATAATAATAAAGGTTAGGGATCTTTGTTCCAAGCATGATCGATAGCCAATCATCAGGATTACAATTGTATATTTTTTAATTTTAGTTGTTTAGATTCTTCTACAACTTAAACAGCGTCGTGAGTAAAAGTTTATTTAAAACAAAATGTAAATGTTCAGAGATGTAAAAGTGCTTAATGTACAAATACTAATGCATAATGTACACGAAATATGAAGCTCAACGATCTGCGAGTGCTAAGTTAATTTTCAATTGTTGAAGTATGATGTAATGAATAGTAATGGAAAAAAGTAATTTGCATTAAAAATGTTCCAAACCGGTCCAACAGATTACAAATGAAAATTCTGAAATCGACAGTTACAGATGAAAATTCTGAAATCGACATCAATGTTTACTAATACTTTCTGCGTAACTTCGCAGAATTTGGCACACGTGATGAAATACGTTACAATTTCGTAGCCCAAAAGTCTTTCAGATAAGTTTATGACTGAGGGGATTGAAAGAATGTAACAAAATTTGCAGTATAAGTAACAGCATATTTTTTAATGGTGTATACACTATATAGTTTCACCAAACAATCTTTATCAAGCCATCCTCGTTGCAGCAAAGAAAGCAACGATTTCACAAGAGTGCCCAAATGGGACCACATACGCTTTCAAATGTGTTGACGAAGTTGTCTGGACTCTTGTGTTGGCACACGAGGTCAGGGCCGATCCTAGAGTGTCGGCCGCCCATGTGCAAAGACCTACTGTGCCGCCTCTCAAGAGTAATTTGCATATTTTGACTAATCTTTAACGTCTATATAAATCTTTCTTTAAATTTCTATCCCAAGTTCGAATTATAAAAAGGGGGGGGGGGACAGAAGAATGATCTTATAAAAAGGAAGAAATTTTTTATAGTAAGAAATTTCTTAGGTACAATTTATATTTTTGAAGAAAGATACCAAAATTTACTAGTCGTAAAAACGCATTTTATAGTCTTTCTTAGGTGACATCAGAGAAGGGACGGAGGAAGGGGGAGCGTGGGGGGAGGTGTCAGGGGTTCAGGGGAGGAGGATTGCTCCAAGAAAATTATCGAAATTGGTGTATGAAAAATATTTTTAGTTAATCTTTAGTTGTGTTTGGTTGCAAGGACAAAAGAGTCAAGTATATTCAAGGTGCATGGAGAAATTTTCGAAATTGACGTCAAATAGCGCAATTTTAGGAACTTTTCCGAGACTTTAGGTGAAAGTAACGTTGCAGTTCTTTCCTAAAATTCTTTCAAAATTGCTATTTTTTAAGACCGTAGCTTAGGAAGGATCGGCGTTCTTCCCGAAAAATCTCCGAAACTGAAATTTTAAACCCGCAATTTTGGGTTACCTTTGTTGACGTTGCGACGAACCAAAATATTTTTCGGAACTGCAATCCATTATAGGCTATTTTTGGGAAGGAAGGATTTTGGAGCTCTTAAGCGGATAATTCTGAAATCGCAATTTTATATCATCTTTGGTGACATTAACAAAACTGGGAAGCTTCTACGGATCTTTCAGATATTTTTCAACATTAATATCTGAAAAAGATAACTATAGACTTTTGTCCACCTCACCTCGACGATTGATGGATATGCCCTAGTGCCGTAAAATTTACATAAGCCTGGCAGTTCTCCTCCGCAATATTTTAGAAATATAAGTCCCAAAATCATATTTTAAGCATTGTTTGATAACGATGGAACTAAGAGCGGGTGGGGGTCCAGCGTGCCCTCACGAATTGTGTATTTGAAACTGAAGTCAATTTCAGGCTAGTTTAGGCAGGAAGCTGTGGCTTCACGGAACTGTCTAAAAAGGAAATTTTCAGGTTTAGTGATTGCGTTGGAAAAAAGGGGGATCCGGGGTCTTTCCCCAAAAGTTCTTGAAACTGATGTTTGAAAATAGCAATTTTAGTTTGTTTTTCAATACGTTAAGTGAAAGGGGGTGGAATTAGGGGCTTCTCTAAAGACGCTAATTGAGACTGTCTTTGGTAGTAATGTTTGCGAATGGATTTCGGGGTCTTCCACTGCAAAAATTTCGAAAACTGCCAAAGCAATTTTATATAACGTTTGATGATAGGAAGGGCTGTCGTCTGAAAACACGTTTTGGATTTTGGAGCCAACATTTTTAGGCTATGTTTGATTAAGTTAAGGTGGAAGAGCTGAATCAGAGACTTAATTGGGTCCTAAAGATCGATGGTTCAACCAGCGAAATTTTCCGAAAGTAAAGTACTAGAAACGCAATTTTAAGCCTTCTTTAGTTTCGTCAAGGAGGTCATGGTATCCTTTTGGATCTTCGTTTTGGAGCTACATTTGCTTCCCGGGGCAAGGGCCCTGTCCTCCTACCTGATCTGAAACCGGGCAGTTCATTCAAGATTTTAATCAGAAAAATTGTCGTAAAGGGGGAAAAGTACAACATTTTAGTTCGTCATTCATATATGTTACTCTCATGGGAGTCGCAATTTTCCACTTTCTCTCCACGATTGTTAAACACAGAGTTTGTTACATAGTTTGTTGTTTGAAATGCTTGCGAGAGTATGAAATCAGTATAGCTTTTTTTTAATAAATAAAGTATGTCTTCATTATTTAGGTCTATAAAAGCTTGGGGGGTAAACATTAGTGGCTGCCCTCGGTGCTCCTTTTAGACGGCACAATTTCATGCGTCAGAAGGGGGGCCTTTCCCCTCCCCTGTATCTTGCCTGATTACCGGTTCTGTCACAAACTTGGCAACCAAATGAAGCATGTGTGTTAAGAGTAGATATTAATGGACAATGAACCAACACAATGTTCCCTAACATTCTATTTTTCTTAAACTATGCTATGCTGTTGGGAAATCGACACATACTTTGACAATTGAACATTTAAAAATCAGCATATTTATTCTACTTATTATAAGTTATCTTGTGAGAAATTCTTAAGGAATTTCGCTTGATTATAGGAACTATATGATGCTGCCTGCGGCCGCCCCTTGCTTTGGCCGCCCTTGTGCGGCGCACACTCTGCACACCTGCTAGGATCGGCCCTGCACGAGGTTCAGTATCCAGAACCAGGGCTGCGAAATCGGAAGAAAAGTGACCGATTCCAATTCCGACTCCGGCTTTTTTATTTATTTATTTTTTTTTCGAATCCCACCCCTCATGAGAAGGGTGGAAATCCCCTGAACAGAGATTGAAATATTAATCCCTTTTTATGAAATTTTCGCGTTGAATTTTATTGTAAACCTAAGCTGCATACAACGTAAGAAATTCAATTTGAAAATCAAATTATCCAATAGTTATGATTTCAGAAGTGAGATTACATAAAAATCTCTTTTAAAAAAAATGAAAAGGATTAATTTGCTCTCCTTTAATGTTTAACAAATAGATGTTGAACAAACCCTGCGCTTTAAGTTTTTCAAAACTGTAACTTGAGAGGAAAAAAAAAAAAACTTTTTTTGCTAAGTCGAAATATTTTCTTGAGAGGGGGTGGTCCCCCCTCCCCATCCCGGGCGACACATATCTGGTGGATGACATTTCAACTTAATTTCAGAGTCTATAAAAAATGAAATACTTTGATTCTGAAACATATCCTCAATAAGAAATCTTAAATTTCATCTTAAAAATTTCAACGAAAACATTGCACTATATTACAGGGGGAGGTCGGGTATATGTATATCTGGAGCAAATTTTGCACAAAATGCGGCTATATAAGCTTTGTATGAATAGCTTTTACTATACCTATATTTCTTGGCTCAATTTTAATTTTAATTTTATTGGCAGTTTTAGAATCAGCTTTAGTGCGAAGGTTTTTAGGATTTACTGCAATTATTGAAAGTTGCAACCAATAAATCATGTACTGATTTTATTTTGTACTTTTTAGCGATAACCAAGCTTTCTTAGATAAAGTCTTTAGATTTAAAAAAAAAAATTTATATTTTATCGGATGTTATAAATTTGCGCTTTCGTACCAACACTTATTTGAATTTACCAAGCACCGTTAGAAGTTTCACGACTTGTTCAAACGATACATTTCTTTTACTCTTTTATAACTGAGATCGAGGTAAAAAAAAATTATTATTATTTTTATATGAAAGCGATTCTTTAGAAAATGTTAGGCACAAAACTGTTTGCTGACAGTTGCTACCAGTTAAATAAAGTTAAAAAAATAAGCAAACTAGGAGACTACGGCGTAGGTAGCTGTTACAGAAAGTTCGATAAACAATCAAGTCAGCGGGTTGCCACAATGAATGTTATTTTCTTCTTAGTAGGCATTCATACTGGTAGTCAGCTTTTTAAAAATTGCAAGGAGAGCCAGTGAAAATCAAAGAAAAAAAGAAACCCGGTGTCGGACTCGGCATGTTTTCGAACGACTCCGACTCCGCCTCCTTTACCCCAAAATTAGTCCGACTCGACTCTTCGACTCCGACTCCACAGCCCTGTCCAGAACACATTCGTAACATTTTTGAAACATTTTCCTTATGACGGAGCATATTCCGAACAAGTCATAGTGCACATTCACATATCAGGGTCACTTTTCCTGAAAAAAAAATATGTTCCAAATTGTGAAGGTTGATTGGCAGTGTTCCTTCACATTCTCGAATTCACACACACATTAAGACTTCTCTTATTATTTCTTTTTCTTCCTTTTAATTTAAGGAAGAGTATGATCAACGAGATGTTGAATATACTCCCTATTGGTAGATTTTAACGGAAAAGAATTATTCAATGAAATTGTAAACAAAAAATAGCGACAAAATCAATTGTTGATATACCAGGAAAGAAGAAATGCTCGTTCAGTTTTGGACAGGAATATTTTCCCTTACCGTCTCTTCTCAACTTCAACTTTAGCTCTGTAATTCATTCTACCTATGTCACATTCGAAAGCGCTTTCGTATCGTTCCTTCCAATTTCCTCTTGAATCCATCAGTAATGTGAACTTAACACTTCCCTCGAGTGTCAATCTCACTTTGATTCCAATCATTAGAGATACCAGCATGGCGCTAGAAATCTGGAGGAATTGAAAAAAGAAAAGAAAAAAAAAACGGTCTTCATTTTTTTTATCTTTTGGTTCCAGGTTTTCGCTAAATTTCGTTCCTTCCACACGAGGAGTACAACGGGAAAAAAAACTTTCCAGCGTAGAAACTAAATTATTCTGACACAGCGTAAATCGGAAAACAATTGCTCTCCTCGCCTGTGAAATGTTCGTACAGTGGTATTTCATAGAAATCGGTAGGAGAATACTGTGAACTGTCATTTAAGAATAAGGAGTCGAAACCCTTGTTAATAGGACACATGATATCTTTCCAACGAGATACAAGTTGAGAGACCCTATATGTTCTTAGAATTGGTTTAACTTAAATTATTTTACAGCAAAGTGGCCCTTTTCTGCCAGCGCAACAAGACACATCTGTCGCAGTCATGTTTGACAATCAAACAATAGGCTACTCTTTTGTCTTTTCTTGAAAGCTATAAATCGACGAAGTCAAGAAAATGCTTTTTTATACTCCCCCCAACCCCAAAAAAATGCGAATATTGAAAAGCGATTAAGTTAAAATTTAAAATGAGTAATTAAATTAATTAATTATAATAAAGGAAACACAACCATTATACAAATTTAAGTAAACTGATTAAAAGCAACCATTTAAGATTGGAAAAATAAAATGTTTCAAATGGTTTGTCTTTAAGCAGTGGTGCATCCATGATTTTCTCTTGAGGGGTGGGGGGGGGGGGAGCTAAAGGTTTTGTGAATTACTCTGATGCATGAAAGCAAAGTCAATAAGTTTTCAAAAGGACCCCCTGGCCATATTATAGTTTGTTTATTATATGTCGTACAAAAGAGGTTTTTATATCGAATTATGAGTTTTTCAGGCCACAGATATTGTTTTGTATGTGGAAAATAAGCTTGGTGTTCAGTTAGGTGCTTTTTGTTAAATATGATTTTACTAGCGGACCCGTCGTGCAGAACTCCGCACTCTGTTTCGAATCGTTTCATGTGGCATTTCTCTCTTTAAAAATTTCAAAGAAGAACATTATGAAGAAGAATCAAAAAAAGTAAACGGTTTTAAGTAAACGGAAAAAAGTAAACACAAAGGCACAAAGGCACAAAAGAACGCATGTAATTTTAAAACATCAGCAACAATGCCTCGTTGAATATGACGTTGTGATGATGTAATCATCGCTCACTTTTTGGTTTTACGTATTTTCAATGCAAACATAAATATCAATTAAAAGTTTGACTGAGTGACTCGTGAAAAAGCAGTAGTACTGAATGTGAAAAATTGGTTGTTGAAAATACAATCCTGCGTTTGTGAGCCTGTGACGGAAAAAAAGAAGCAAAAAAGAGATATGTATTGGCACAGATTCGAACTGGCGCCATTCTGATTGTCAGCATGACACTCCAACCAACCGAGCAACTTCGCCTTCGTTTTCGAGTGCTATTCATTGCAGCAATGTGCAATAAAAAACAGCTAAAAAGCTTTTTGCCAAAAAAAAAAGAAAAAAAGACTACGCGTCTATGTTTTGTCATTAGCCAGCTGATACGCTTTAAAATTATTTGTAAAGCATAGAATTTGATTAAGGAATGAGGAAAATCTCGCGTAGCGATTGAAACAAACATTCTAGAGAAATAATATATTAGATTAAAAATATTTTTTTTTTACTTTTGAAAGTTGATAAAAATTTTCACAGCATGCTACTTTAACCGTTACGGCTTGAATAGCAACACATGTTTTTCTTTTAATCGAACAATTAGAATTCAAAACCAAAACCAGTTGAATTGAATCCGTTTTTTGAGTGTAATTTTTAGATCGTAGAAAAATTGCATTTTTTTTCCCGCCGAAAGCAGAGAATAAGAAAATGATTTCTTATTTTTGAAGTTTATAATAAATTTAATGTTATACCTTGTAATCGAATAAATAGTTAAAGGTTTATTGGGTGAGACTTGTAATTTCAATTTGGCATAGAGTGTTTTATTTATACAAAAGGTCGATCACTGCTAACAGCAAAATCTACATTTCAGCATACAATGAAAAGTTTTTCTGCGCAAAAAGAATTCCCTTGAGGTCTGAATTTTTTAATCTAATATTTTTTTATGCTTACATTATGCTTAGTAATATGAACGGAGTTAAAGCTTTAAAAAAAAAAAGAACACATCCTTTGATTAATAGTCAATTTATCTGAATAATAACTGTAGCCTGCATAAAAGAGGTGAAATGCCAATGAGCATTCCCGTCGCGTTTATGTTATTGCCTTACGTGTGTTATCTGTTGTAATGAGTATTGTGAGGCTATGAAAAGTAGAGATCCAACTCTGACAATGTTTACCCCTGTTTCGGAAAATAGGTTGCGGTAATTGGTGCTAAACTTTGGTGAGAAACTTTCTTAGTAGTTTTTCGCAAAATATTCCAACTAAAATCCGAGCCAATAACGCGTCTATTTTTCACTAAACTCCCCTAAAACAAGTAAACATAGTCAAGGTCACAGCTCAGCTAACCAGAGCTGCACTATACATGCAATGCGTAATATTAATCTGTAATGCGGTAATATTAACCTAAATTAGCTATAATGGCGGACCCGAAGTTCAGCTTATTTATAGCCGAAAGCTCTACCAAAAAAAAAAAAAAAATATCAATGAAACCGAACAACTAAGCCAAGTGCTTTTGAGCTTTATTAAAATTAAAAAAAAAGGGTTTAATCGTGACTTTTTTTTTTCGACGAAAGCGGTGCAAAAAATTGGAAATTGTATTAAAATTTTGAATTAAAAAAAAACTGCATAAGAACTACAGGCTGCATCAAGGTTATGCAAGAGCAAGGTAAGTTTCCGAAAAATTGATTTTTCGACCGTAAGTCTGATTTCTCTCATCAGCCGGCTCGATAAGCTTTAAAATGAGGGGTAAATCAAAGAAATCGATCAAGAATTGACGAAGATCCCGCGTAGAAAGAAAAAAAACAGGCTTCGGAAATAAAATATAAGGACAAAAAAATAATCCACAAGAATAGTACATAAGATAAGATATTGAAGAGAAATGTTTTTGTTTTTGAAAATTTGTACTATTTGTTATCGTAGGCTGCTTGAACCGTTAGGCTAAGATGGCAGCGCGTGTTCATCATTTAAACGAGCGGTTAAAATACAAAATCAGTTGAACTATGTTCGTTTTTTAAGAGCAGCTTTACGAATGTAGTAAAAATGTGATTGGCTATTTGTTTTTTTGCCGAAAGAAGAAAAATATGATACTTTACCCATCACGTTGTTAGTAATTTTAAAGTTTTACTTCGTATTCTAATAAATATTCATAGGTTAGCTAAATGAAAAGTGTAATTTCAATTTAGGGTAGTAATTTTTTTTGTTTGTCCAAAGAGTCAAAAACTGTCATTAGAAGATATAAATTTTAGTATACGATTTTTTATTTGAACAAAAATTATTCCGTTGCAGTCTGAAATTTTAAACCTAATACTTATATTTTCGCTAACATCATGCTTTATTTTTCTGACCTTAGCAAGCTTGAAAAAACAAAGCAAAAAGAAAAACCTTATAATTAAGAATCAATTTAGCTACAGGTTGCATCAACTTTTCATAATAGCAAGGAGCGTTCCTATTTCATTTATTTTATTCCTTCCCTTGTGTTATTTATGGATTATAAGTGTCCATGTAATGCATGATATTTGTCTAATTTTTCGATGCAGATCATCCGGGACGGAGCCCGAACACACGTTCTTCTGGTTACCAGGCGAGCGCTGTACCAATCAAGCTATTCTACTCTGCCTATCGCGGAGCAAGTTAAACTTATAAATTCAACCGAAAACCTCAGTCCGGTGCTTTATTACAGGTTTTTTAACAGAGGTAGAGAAATACATCTGTAGCTATACTACCTGTTTTTGCAGCTTTTGCACGAGCACTGAATGAAATCAGTGCATGAATCAGAAATTTCCAGTAATTCCGACCATTTCAGCTGCCAATATTTGTCATCCAACCACGATCCTCATTCGTTTGTAGACGGTGCACGTAGGATATGTTTGTGAGCTTGTTGTCAAATGTGTCCAGCCTGGAAAGCACTACGCAATACTTTTTGCTGTAAGACACTCTTTGTTGGCTGCAAACTTTAATCAAGAGGCCGATTTTTTGTCATAAACTAACCTTTTCTTTCATCATTAATAGTCTTGCTATTACTAGTGGAACAGTACAGTAATACTACAATGTACCTTTAAAAAAGTCAAAAATTTCACTCGGTATAGAACTTTGAGGTTGCGAAATAAATAATAACGCTGCAGTTGCTTTTTTGAATATCCTCCATGCCTTCCAAGTTAATTTTTTGGACTTCACAGTGAAGCTAGAATTGCAGTCACACCCTGTGAAGGCATGAAATTCTGGTGAAGTTAAAGCCTTTTCTTTTCGAATAACTTCACATATGGCATGAACTGTAATGACTTTGTTGTTGTTTCCTGTTCCAAAATCAATCCTAAGTTTATCCAAACTTAATGCTGACAAGGAAAAAAAGGAAGATATTGCTAAAACTAAGTCATCTAAGTCAATGCGAATGACATTATTCCTGAAACCGTTTTTTCACCATTTCTTGAAGATGCAGTATCATTCATTCTTAAGTGTGCTTCCTCTTGGCCAGGGCAAGTAACGAGAATGAGGGAAGTTTTTGCAGTACTCTATTTCCTTCAACGTCTTCATTGTAAATCTGCAGTACTATTTCCTTTAACGTCTTCACTGTAAGTCGTAAGAAACTGCACATTTGTTATGGTACTTACAGCTCACGTACCTAGCAGAGCAAGAGCTCTTTGTTAGTTGAATTTCTTAAAAAAAACCTTGCCAATTTTTAGGTGAAGTACCGTATGAAAGAACTTGTCTTCTTATTCCTGCTCCCCTCTTCTCTCTAAATTGATCTTTAATGGTTTCTGTAACATATCTGTCCCCCCCCCCCCAAAAAAAATCAATTTTCTGGCATTGGAAAGTTTCAAATTTCTTTACAAACGTAAGGATTAAATATGTTTTCGTAGTAATCAACGAATGTTTTAGAGCTATGTGCCTTTAAAATATGAGTGGGCAATACCACGGGTAACTTACTGATATTCACAGAACAAAACGATAAGTATTTTGAAACATAAATCATAAAATATTAATTCTTAAAAATATATTTTCGCCTCGCTTATTGTACTTCTTAAGCTGAATTACATGGTATAGTTGAATTTCCAAAATACATATTGGGTGATTTCAGAAAAATTGCTAAAAGCATGGTAACTGACTAACATGAATGCAACCTGTGTGAAAAGTAAGACCGATTCAACAAGATATTTCTCTAAAAGTAAAAGGAATTTTTATTAAATTCAGATCAGGATCAAAGATTAATTAGAGAAAAAAGTATACTGCAAAATTTCCAGTGAAAATAATCATTCTTAAAGAAAGAAAACGGCTAATGGAAAATTCCCGTATAAATTAAATGCAGCACTCCATAAATACACCTAAGATCTTAAAAAAAAACGAAAGAAGATAAACCGCCAAATAATAATCAGAATAGGAAAATTTCATCTCGAAACAGAAACAAAATTTTATTTAGTCCCTGTGTCGAGGAAAAAAAACTGAGTAATTGCTAAAATGTCGATGTTGATGTATGAGAATGTAGGCTCGTTTATTTCTGGATGGCATTTCTTGTTATTGTCCGACTGTCTGTTTAGTTATGCATCTTCTAGTTTATTTAATAAATGTTGCCCGCTAATGAAGTGCTCTTACTCCCGCTGGGACCATTTAGTTGCGGGAATGTCAAATCATTCAAAGCATTTTAAGAGCTAATGGTTTCAAATTCGGCGAATGAATTCGTATCCATAAACTACTCGCTACCTTCCAAAGCAATATTGTTTACACGGCAAAGAAGGATAGGTCTAAGTGTATAATTAGCAACCTATTAATGGTTGACGTATATTACAATAAAATGTAGATTTCTCATCCTTTTAAGCAATTAACGGTTCATAAATTAAATCGAATATGTATCACATGGAGGAAACTAAAAGCATGCTTTCACAGACGGGGGCCAAAGTTTTCTATTCCATTGAAAGTTATGATTCCGGACCATCAGGGTTCGTAATTTGATTTTCTACTTCCGACCCCGGCTTTAGGATTCTCCGTAACATAATTGGTGTTCGCTGAATGTCCTAAGTGTAGAACAGTTGGATTTTATTTAATTTAAGCGCTCAATGTGACATAATTTAATAATGTCACACACTAAGTACTCTTGGGTCTGATTTACACCTGAGAATGGCAGCAGAAATGACCTTCATTTAATGATATTATCTGCTGAACGCTAACAATAACTTTAATGCTTTAATTGCGAATCGCGAGCGGATAAGTTTTTTAATCGCACATGATTGCTAGATACTTAATTGTATAAAGTATAGTTGAGAGTAACGGAAAACAAGCTCTCAATAGGGCCTCTTCATAACGTGTCTACTAACTACCAGCCCCCCCCCCCTACTTACACCACTCGTATAAATTTATTACAATAAAAATACGCATTCACTGCAAAAAAATCCTGTTATTTTTTACGGTATAATACTAGCAAATGAGGATCCAGTTTAAATCTGTAAAATTAAAAATAATAAACTAAAATTATCTGTAATATACCGTCTTATAAAGAAATTTTACTGTTCAATTTAACATGATAGACTGCAAAATTAGCAGTAACATAATGTCTTATAAAGAAATTATCCTGTGAAAATAGCAGTCATTAACCATAAATTTATTAGTAATATACTACCTTTTAAATGAATTGTACTGAATATAACAATGTTTCACCATGAAAGTAGAAGTACTATGTAGCCTCATAAGCAACTCATGCAGTAAAATGAACAGCAGTATGCAATTTTACTGTATTTTTTGTTTAGCTCTTTATTAGCTAAAAAAACAAAACAAATTATGTCAAACACATCAACATTTTAAGCCAAATTCTAAAAAAAAATATGCCCCACTCATATAATGAAGTAGTTAAGTAAAAGTTAACGAAATGAGCAAACAAAATAGTAGAACATTTTAAACGATGCAGCAAACAGATTTTTTTTCCTTTAAAAATTCAGGAAGAAAAGAAAAAGAACTCAAAACAAAAAGCTCATCAAAGTAAGTAAATCTTATCAACAAACAAAATCGTTTGTTAAGCTCTTTCTTCTGTGCCTAAATAAAGTTTCTCGAACTTTGTTTTCGCCGACTGTAAAAAATTAATGTGTCCGAGAAGATTTGGGGCTAGTCACATACTTCAGGTGACGGGAAGTTCCCGTTTTCAGGAAAGCCTGTCCCGTTGCCCCCACACATTGTGTCGTTTATGAAAGTTAACTATTAAATACAGCAAAATGAAAACAAGAAAAAAAAATTAATTTGAATTCTGAAATTTTGAATTCAAATTATGTTTTCCGCAATCACGAACTGAGACAGGACCCTCTCATTGGAGTTATTGTTTCTAGAAACGGCTCCTCCCCCCCCAAGCCTGCCTCTCCTCCTGGGCGGTTACGTGTGCATAGTTGTGTGTGTGCGTAGACCTGTGTGTATGCACGTTGGCGTATGTGAGAGTATGTGTGTGAAGTCGTGTGTGTGTATGCGTGTGAACGTGCGTGTGTGTAGGACATGGACGCCTCCGACCAGGAGAAGCAGGTAGCTCAAAACCGGAGCAGCCGCGCCTCGCCTCCAGCAGAGGACGGCGGGCGGTGGGGCTTCATAGGCTTCTGGTCCAAGTTGAAAAAGGCACGGACACCAAAAACGGTCAAATGAGAACAATAAGCAATCGTGATTGCTCAATAAATTTGAGCACAGATGATAAAATATACTGCGGAAATCAAGTTAGAACAGAAGTGAAAAAATAACAGTAACCAATCGAACTAAGTGAGCATAACCGCGCCATTAATTGCAGAATATGGTTACCATATTTGGAAAATATTATTTTTTATGAGTAATATATACTTGACGAATTAAAATAATACCAAATTAGCAATTATTTCGTCACCTTAAAATTTTGTGAGTTAAAATACGAAGAATATGTTACAAATATTCAAGTGTGGTTGAAGTTTTTTAAAATTATTGAAAGAGTGGTTCAGTTTTTTCACATGTCAGCCATTTTTGGCTCATTTTAAGTAGTTTTGGCTGTTTTTAAAACTATTTATCTCACAACCTAGGTCTGAGAGACGGAAATAAAAATTACAGAGTCCCAAAAGTTCTCAGATTCGGTTTAATTATTTATAGTGATTGATTAAGTATATTATTGTATGTGTCTATTGAAATCTGAGATCTTCTTTTCAGTATATTCATTTCTGTTCATCCATTTTTTTTAACCCTTCAAGCGGCCGGGACGTAAAATTCCTTCACCCAGCGATGTATTGAAGAGCGGCCGTGTCGAAAAATTTCGCCATGAATATTCTTCCATAGAATTTTACGCCGCAGCCGTTCCCGAAGCAGAATATTCAAGGCCAAATTTTTCGACACGGCCGCTCTTCAATACATCGCTGGGTGAAGGAATTTTACGTCACGGCCGCTTGAAGGGTTGTTATGCATACTCCCTACCAACAGAATTTCTTGCATAAACCTTGACAGAACTTGATATTATACTGATGTCGTCAATATAAGCATGTTTCATACTGCAAAAATATTACATAAAGATTAAAAAACAAAATTTCAATAACAAAACGTACGCAACATTGTATTCATCTTAAATCAATGCTGGTAATTCCTTACATTAGCAGCATCGCATTTATGTTCACGTCGTCAAAATTTTACCGATTTCATGTTGTTGCCGTCAGGGTAATTAGTACCCGATAGAACAGGTGGACCTTTGTTGATAGTTTCGTATGCGCAGAGTTCATTCATAGCGTCTCTTGTACTGCTTGTCTGTTATCTTCCTTCTTTGATACAGTCGTTCGAGGAGCTCCGAATGCCGCACGTGGCGATGCAATTTTTGCTTCGCAAATAGCTTGCTTAATTGTTTTGTGAGTGTAGAATATTATTGTTTTAGGAATTGTTTATGAAGGAATCCTAACTATATTTCTTTATTAATATAGTACTAGGCCCGTCATGTCGCGGAAGATGTGCGATCAATGATGGAAATGGCCAAGAAAAAGGTTTTTCGTTCCTGAATGACTAAAACAAAGGACATGCAGCACAAAATTTCTTACAATCACTTCAAGTTTACGAGTAAGATTAATTTTATTGAAGGATAATTTATATTATTCTTAAAGATAAATTCATGTTTTGTCGAGAGGATATTTTCAATGCTGACATGTTTTATATCTTTATTTTTGGTATCTTTAACTCTTTAATGTGCTGTAAAACTTCTTCAATTATTTCTAACTGGGCATTTTATGTCCCTTTAATAGAATGAGAAGCATGAATTTAAAAATAAGTTAAGTATTTCGCAATTACCGAAGACTTTTCCATTATATACAATTAAATTGTGAGTTCTTTAAACAAAATATCTTTATATGAATTTCCGATCAGATGTCAGTTTTAAAAAAATATTCTTAAGCTAGAAAATTAATCAGTCTTGAAGAATAACAGAAATAACTGAAAAATTAAATTTAATTCTTGAATTTGAAGTGAAAATAATAGTGAAAATAAATAAAACATCTTGCGTACGTGCTGATTTCATACTGTTATGATAACATATCTTGTTAGTAATCCTGTCATGACAATATGTATGTAAGATTACAAAACCAAGCTCATCTGGTCTACAGATTTATTTCACACTGTCAAATAAATATCCAGACATTTGCCTGTCATTACATTATGTATGAAAGATTACGAAAGTAAGCACTTCTTGCCTAGACACTGAATTCATACTGTCGTGACAAGGTCTTGACAATTTCCTGTCATAACACTATGAATGCAGGATTACAAACGCAAGCATATATTTCCTAGAGACAGGATTCATGCTGTTATGACAACATCTTGATATTTTCCTGTTATAACAATATGTATGCAGGAGTACAAAAGTAAGCACATCTTGCCTAGAGGCTGGATTCACGCTGTCATGACAACATCTTGACATTTTCCTGTTATAAAATTATGTATGCAGCATTATAAGGGCAGCCTAACTTGATATTTTCCAAATAATATGCTGCATACACCTTGTCAGTCAATTTTGTGTCAGCTTGCTGTCAGCATATAGTGAGTAACCTATTAATACTGATGCAGCATTGAGACAAGATGATTTTTCCTGATATGTCAACCTTTACGTAACACGGAGGCAGGATATTTTGCTTACTGGGCAGTTGCATGAAATTCTAAAGTTTTTTGTTTTGAAGAAAAAAATATTCAGATATGGACATTTCGGACGTCCATACGCTTGTGGGTACATATGCGCCAGCGGTTGGGCTTACTCAATATATACTGTTCAAATTCTGTAAATAGCAATTATTTTTTATGATTAATTTGTTGTAATCTGTCTAAATTCGGCGTTTATTCCATTATTCTTCATCTAGAATTAATGTAGTAACTTAACCTGTAAATAGATTTTTGTAATGCACATACAACCCCCTAACATTCATCTGAAGTATACGGTCCGCTCATTTCTGACTGATAAAATTTGTGAATGGAAATAAATGAGAAAGTGGTAGAACGGTGTAGGATTTTCTGGAATATATGAGAAGCTCTCTTTCGATGTTTATAAATAGCCGTGCCGCGTGATAAAAATGCAGTCTCGACTGAGCCGTTGTGCTGAGAGAGTATTAGCTTTGATTTGCGTTTTAGCCTTGCGCTGTGTTTTTTGCGTATTTTGATGTAAATACGTGGTTGACCGTTGAGTATACGGTGTTAATCGATATTTTCCTTATTGCTATGGTAATTAAGCAGTTGTTAACGATATTTCTTGTACATACTTGTAAATAAATCTCCTGTGTTTTCTCAAAAAAAGTGTCGTCATTTAAAGAAAGTCTGAAGTTGTATCACGAACTCTTAATAAATACATTCGAGGGTAAGTAAAATAGAAATGTAGGCCGAAATTTTGGGGGTGAAATGTTAAGTACTCTTTGATGTACTTCGTGTAAGGGAGTAAAAAGGTTGTAGTAAATTTGTGATCCCTTTCTCTTAATACGGGGATCTTCAATCTGGATTTCGCGGAACCCTAGGGTACCATGGGACTTTGACAAGGGTTCCGTACAGGCGCAGATCTACGTGAGGGGAGGGGTCATGGAGGCATGACATCCTCTGGATCCGCATCTCCCCTTGAGTGACAAAATATAGCATATATCTGCGTTTTTGGGACTTATATTTCGGAAAATTTGCTCTAGACCCCTATTTTTGCCAAAGAATAGCACTTTGGCACATCCCCCCATTCTGACGATGACCCCTTAAAAATCCATAAATTGGATCCGCCCTCGTTTCCACAAATGATCACTATTTGCTTCATCAAAGCGCAGAGATGTTAGTAAAATTTGAACTTCTAACTTCTATAAAAGATAAACCTTCTTCTAAAAAGGAGTTTGTTTGTAAAAGTGAATAGAAGTAAATGCGTTTTAAATTAATGTATTAACTTATTTATTTATTTATTTATTGCGGACAACAACTTAATATTCATTTATCTAAACCTTCATTAAAGTGTTTCAAATACATTAAACGAGACGCATACATATTCATTATTTATCGAAAAAGTTCCTTGAATAAATAAAATATTTCCCCTCACCCCTTCTTCTGATGTCAAATGATCTTTTTTTTTTTTTTCTAAACTAAAAAGTGTGCACACTTTTTCTAAAAATTGATAAAAACTGATTTGCAATTTTAAACAATTTGCCAAATCCAAAAATGAAAAGGAAAATCAATTGATTTACGCACAAATAATTTAATCAAAATTAATAACTGTAAATCATCCATAAACAAAGATGACAACTTTTCTCAAAATATTTTTTTTTTTTTTAAATAAGAAAATGTGCGAAAACTATCGTTTGAGAAAAAGAAAGAAAATTGCGTGAGACGTTCAAACATCGTAGTCAAAAAAAAGAAAAAAAAGAAAAAGCGCAATAAGCAAATCAAAAATCTCGAATGGACCTACAAAGTAATAGAAAAATGACGGATCAACCGACGGGCAGCGGTCCGCCTCACCCTCCCGTTGCCCTGCTTCACTCCCCTTCACAACAGTCTCCTCATCCTGGAACTTGGCTCATAGAAGGTTATGAGGTTTTCAGTTCCGGATTTATATGTTTTTAGAAATCTACTACACAATCTAAAAAGTCAAAACACAATTTACTGAATTTCTCTTGAAAAATCTTATTATTAATGTTTTCAAAATTGTATTTTTTACAGTAGCAAAGTTTTTCACTCTAGTTAAGTGTCATTAAAATAGCAACTATTCAAGTGCTAGGGTTAATTCGATTTCATTCATTTTAATTGATTTAGATTATTATTTTCTTTTCATCTACAACTTAATCATTTCTTTTACCCGATTTATTAGTTTTACACAGTTACTGAACTCATAAAATAAATTATTCTTTAATATATTCAAAAATACTTCATCATTGTTATTTTTTAACAAAAATATCATTTTTCTGAATTGTACTTTACAATCTACAAACATCTTTTATCGCATTTCACTGTATTTGAAAATCACATTACAATTTTTTTAGAGGTACATTGTATTTTTCAAAGTAAAAAAGTCCACTCTAGTTAGGATTGTTTTTTTTTTTTTTTTTTTGATTCTCAAAAAAAAAAAAAATCGTCTGCGTATATCTTTATGCAGAAACGTAAAGGACTCCGACTTTATCCGCCAAATACTGAATGCATAAGTTAAAACTTTATGATGAAATTAAATGCAAATCGTATCAAAAATAATTATTTCAAAGTAAAACTATGGCTACGGAGTCGGAGTCGATCTCAATTTAGGTGAAAAGAGTCGAGAGTCGAAGGTTTTTAATTCAAAGGCTCGGAGTAAGAATATGCAATTTCCCTTTAAAGTTCGTCACCCTGCCAATGTTTGCGGAGTCGGAATTATTCTGGGATAAAGAAGACGGAGTCGAAGACTTTCTAAGAGTCAGAGTCAATCATTTCCCCTTCGTATTTAATTTTTTGCAAAAGCTACGGAGTCGGAATTGCGAGTCTTGGAGTCGGAGTCCGACTAATTTTCGGGTACAGGAGTCGCAGTCGACTGCCCTAAAGGTCTAGGAGTCAGATCCGGAAGTTGGTCAGCAAGAGCTATTTCCAACAAAATTTGTTTGAAGTAAATCCGCCTTTTAGTTCGTTATCTATATTCACTTTTAGTTTTACTGTAGGCGCTAATGTTAAGGGATTTGCACTGAACAGAAAATTGTTCAAATCAAAAAGATATTTTCTATGTTCGAAATCGTTTTCCTACAAAGTTTGTTTGAAGCAAATTCACCTCTTAAGTTCAGAATTTATATTTGCATTGAATTTCCCCGTAGGCGTAAATAGTAAGTTTTTTTGAACATTGTTCAAATCAAAAACGAAACATGAAAATGAGGTGTCGTCGCCAAGATCTTTCGAACAAAAAAAAAAAATGTTTGAATCGGACTATTTACTCAAAAGTAATTAAGGGGGGATTACAATGACTGACAGACATGCCGGCATACAGACATTTTCCCCCATCTCTATACATTACTTTCCAATTTTTAATTTTTCGATATTTATTTAATTATTTTATTTAGTTTTGATTTTTTTTTCTTTTTCTCAATATTGTTAAGGTGCATAAAGCCTTCTTTCATGGATTTTTCTTCTTTTTCTGACTTACTGGGAAAGTAGGCTAAAAACGGAGTTTATCTTTGTATCTACTATGCCCATTTAACTTCTTCCGAACGCCATAGAGTTGACGTTGAAAGAGACATGGATAGATTTGTAACTTTTCATATATTATGTACTCGGTTTTCTTCAACTTTAATTAGCTGGCAATTAAAACGCAAATTCTCAAGGACGTTTCTACCGCCACATGGAAAGCACATGCTGGTACGTTTTCACTGATTTAAAATGTGTACAAATATTTAAGATAAAATAAATATAGCAAAACGCCCGGGAAGAGGGAGGCTGGAAAAAGAAAGAAATAATATCCATGAAATGTTAAAAAAAAAAAAAAAGAAACGATCAAGAAATGTACAGGCGACTACAGGTCATTCGGAACAAATGTCACTGTCAAGTAAAAAATAATGATCGCATAACGTTTATCGCCGATACGTACTCTTCATGTCATGTTCTGCAATTAACCCTTAGTAGCCTGATTTACGAAAGTGATTTATTTTTAATATTACTGTGTTTGCTTGAGGGTCTAGATGAACTGAAAAATAGCTAAAAAAAATCACAATATTTATTTTACAATATTTACAATACACAATATTTTGTATTCAACAAAACTTTTAGTAAAATGTGTTTACTTGTTCACTTTGCCGCGCGAGTAATATGTCATAGATAAAATGAAACAATAATGACATTTGATTTTTTTTTAATTTCGTTGGAAAGAATATTATACAACAGTAAAATACGTAACCTATAAAAAAAAAAAAACAGCGAACCTATAAAAAAAACTAATAGTAATGTGAACATTCAGTTTAAAGATTGGTATCAAAATTGAAACTCTAGGTTATTAAGGGTTAAGAAAAAAAGTGTAAAAAGAAAACCGATTGATAATTTTTGAAAACTTTTTTATTCTTTTACTTTTTCAGAACAGAACAAAAAATTTTCACAATTACACACTCAAAATTTGGAAAAAAAAAGGCGGTAATACTTTTCGCGGGAAAAAAAGTGAACCCTGGATATTTTCAGGTTATAAAATAAAGGTTTTTTTCAAAAATTAATAAAACATACAAAAACTACTCGAAAAAAACTCATCATGTTTCAAATTCACTTTTCTACACTCGAGAACAAATAATATTTTTCTGGAACAATTAGTTTGATGTCTGTGAGGCAAAAAAGAACTAAAAAAGTGCTAAAAAATTCTATAAAGCATTAAATAACTTTGTCTCTAATTAAAATATCGAAAATGGAACAACGAGATGACAACGTCGCTAAAGGTTTCCAATGCATCATTAAGGTCTTACCGTTTTTCCATGAATGGTACCACTCACAGACACAAATACAAAAAAGTCTTCAATATATATGTATATATGGAGATGAGTTTCATAATACTAACTGTAACTGTGCCGCTAAACCCCAACGAGCGGAGCACATTCAAAATAAGACGAAGAACGACGGAAGACACGAGCGAAGGATGTTTGTTTTGTAGACCCTAGACACCGAGGTCAAACATTTGTTTATGTATTTGCGATGTGATATGTTCGTTTATGTACTGTTTGTTTCAATTAAATGTGTTTGTCTACTAGTTCCGTTTTATTTTAAAAAAATCATATATATATTGGGGTAAGTGGCGTACCTCGGACATATGTGTACCTTGGACCTAGGCTGATTATAGCTCTGCTTCTTAAAATAGTTGAATAGTAACATGTGTAATTAAAGTATTTGCCACTAGAGGTCTCAGTGCATACCTTTTTGTTTTGTTGAAGGCTCATCTGATTGAAGTATTATTGAAAAGGGAAACCCACCATTCAAAAGTAAGTTTTTCCAAATACTTTTATGTATTCTTATTATGAAACATAATATTGTTTATTCTAAAATGAAGGTTATGCATTATACTGTCCTGTTCTAGCTGCAACACCATGTGCTTGAAACAAAGTTAGACCTGACTGTAACATAATGGTCAGCTACTTTGTTTTTTATAACCAAGTGGTGTACCTCGAACCCAATGCAAGTGGTACCTTGGAGTGGTGTCCCAATGCAAGTGGTACCTTGGAGTCGTACCTTGAACTGGTCCAAGGTACACACTTCTGCATCGCTATTACAACTACTAAAACTTTACTGGGTGATGATTAACTGGGTGATGGTTTTATTGGGTTTTTACTTTATGATGTTACTCGTGTGTCAATATTTGAAGCTAGTAGGTACTTCTTTGCCAAGCATTGTCTTTCCTGAATAAATAAGGCCATATCCAAAGGCACTACGGAGAAAACAATTCTGTAGGGGTAAGACCTAAAAGAAAGTCTTGTATTTTGGCCGAAACACCCGAGAAAGAGCATCTTGAAGAAAAAAGAAGAGCACCCTATAGAAAAGGATAACAGGGCAATGAAAAAAGTAAAGCAAACTAAAACAGTATAACCCCCTACCAAGCCAGCTGGGAGAAAACTTGAGTATTTCTCAGAGTCTGAACTGGAGGACATTGAAGATTTAGATGAGGAATCCGGTATTTCAGAGGAAGATTTTAATGAGCTAGAAGATCCAGATAACGTCAATATTCAGATTGGTGTTTTTGTATTAGTGAAATTCACTGGCAAGAAAACTATCAAATATTTTTTGCAGAGATTATTTCTATTGCTGATGATGGGATATGAAGTTAAATATCTAAAAAAAGATCCAAACTGCCAGAAGTTCACACGAGAAGATCCTACCATTTATGAAGTTGGCAAAAAGGATATCATATTCAAGCTACCACACCCAAGGCAGAAGCGACAGAACAGAGTCAAAATACGAAACAGGTTGTGGGGGAATGAAATTGGTGACATAGCTACAGAAGCACTCGCGGAGCAGTTTATCACGATTTCAATAGGAAAAGACATTGCTTCATTCCTATTTTTGGACATAAAAGTATAATTTGGAAAAAAAAAATCTTAATGTACATTCTTTGATGCTAGTGTTTATCTCACCCATATTTTGCAAGTATAATTTTGAATTCGAATATAATGGAAGAACAAAACTTGATCATGAGTGATTTCGAACTATAATTACTATGAAACAAGTTTGAATACAGCTTAAAATAATTTTATTAGTAGAAAATAGTAATGTATTTGAGTCAGTAAATTCTAAAACTACTACAAAAAATCTTTTCCCGATTTGGAAGGGAAAGTACTGTTATTCATTTACTTTAAAGATTATCTTCAAAAAATTGTAGAAGAGAGAAAGAATCATTATTAATGATAATAATATAATAAATTATTATTAATTATAAGATGCAAAAAACAAATTTATCAATGAATAATCATTTAATTTAATAATATGTAGCAACTATATTAGTTCAAAATAGTTATATATTTACATTTATAAAATATATACAACAACATAGAGGGAAAAATACAAATACTCAGAAACTGATTACCACATGGTACTTCATTTATACGTCTTTTATGAAAGAAATCATCTTATGAAACATTTTTAAAGCAATTGCTATTATTGCAAGTAGATATTTTCCAAGTACTCGTGTATAATGGACAAATTTGGTAGCTATATTGATTCAAAATGCAAGTAGCTGAGTACATAAATGACTACAATAAATGCAGTAAAATATTCTTATTGAAAAATATTAAAATAACTATGGAGGAATAAGTACAAAATATCAGAAGCTGGTTGGTACATAACGTTTCTTTGCTAATCCCAACAAAAATAGTTTCCTATGAAATATTTTTAAGAACAAACCTTTACTTTAAACTGATATTTCCAAGAACTATTGGCTGTGACTTTTCAAATGGATACCAATGATGAACATTCAAAATGTGATCAGCTATGTAATTACTGACGATTATGATTCAAATAAATGAAATAAGCTATAATAAGTACATATACTGAAATATTTGCATTTGAAGAGAGAATATATGTGTAACTCTAGATGGAAAAGTATGTATTTTCCGGAACTGACACCGCATAAAGTGTCATTGAAGCTTATTATTGAATGACTTTTTGTTTATTTTTTAAGAGTTCATTTAAGATAGACATTTTTCGAGCACTGTTACTCAAAATTAATTCATGAAATATTTACATTTGCGAAATGAATAAAACAACTATAAATGTGACAATATTGATTCTTCGAAATTTAAACCACATAATGTTTCAATATTAACTCCATTATTAAGAGATTTCTTATCCTATGAAACATTTTTGAGAACTCATACTACAGTTTCAAACAGATATTTCTGATAACAGCGCGCTCACGAATTATCGAATAAATATCAATGACAACAATTCAAAACATTTACATCTGTAGAATATACGAATAAATTTACAACAATAGAGGAAAAAAATACGTTTTCTCCGAAATTGACGCAACATGACGTTTCATTAATTACCCTACTATTTCGGAAATTTATTATATGTACTATGAAAAAACTTTTCTTACTTTAAAAAATATTTAAAATAAACATTATTCAAGTACTACTGCCCGTAATTAAATCATAAAAATTTACATTTGTAAAATATATATTTCAAGTACATTGGAGAAGATATAGATTCTCCAAACTGAAACCACATAAAAACACCACATAAAACTAAGAATTAAAGAACGGAATATGAAGCACTGTAACAATTTTTGAGAAAGAATTTAGATGAATTATGAAAAATTCTCCTGTTCCTTTGAAATTTCATGCCCAGGGCACGGCCCCCGGGGGGTTCGTGCGATAAGTAGAGCGAGCCGAAAAATTAAAATTGAAGATGCTTAGAAAAAAAGAATTTTAAAGATGTTTTCCCCCCAAGTTTTTTTACAACGTAAAACAGATTTCCGACATCGGGCTTATAACAGTAATTCCTGTACACAGGTTTTATGATTAAAAAAAAAAAAAAAATAAATGAAAATATTGTGAATTAATTTCATGGAAAAAAATCGATTTGATCATTTTTCTAATATTTCAGGGAGAGAAACCCCCATAAGTCTCTCAACTTGCATCAACTATTTAAAATTTTGAGCTTTGCACCTTTCTAGCCCTTCAAAAGAACGTTACTAGCTAATACAATACACTTTTCCTCTCCAAATAAAAATAAAGTCTATGAAACTGTCAAAACTGGAAAAAAAAACTAGTATGTTGAGACCTTCACAAAACTTCTGATCCCTCCCCATGCTTAACGAGGAAGCAATATTCCCAACAAAAACCAAGGGGCTCAAGTTTATATAGCAGCATATATGTGTACCAAATTTCATTCGATTTCACGCGGTAGTTTTTGCTGTAGAGCGGCCACAAAAAACTGGTCACACACAGACGTGACACACACACACGCACGGACTCGGACACACAGGGACACACACACACACACACGCACGCACGGACACGGACACAAGGGACACACACAAACACACACATACACAGACAGACATTTTCCAAAAGTGGTCGAAATGGACTCAGCACATCTCAAAGCGTTCGAATCCGTCAAAATTCGAAAATTTGCACGAATCCAATACTGTCTTCTATATTTTAGAGATATAAGAAAGTAAAAAATGGAGGGTGAGAGGGGGGAAACGGTGGTCACATTTGGATTCAGATTGTCATTTTACATAAGAATCAGCATTGACAAATTTTTCAGTGTCGAAAATTATCTCGGTGGACGTCACTGTCGTTGCTTATCTCGCGTTTGGTGTAGAAAGATAAACCCCAGGGTCTTATACAGGGCTGCAGGGTCTTATAGGAACTAGCTCATTTTCATCCTCCCATTATAGTGGTGAGGGACAGGGCCTCAGAAGCAGCCGCAGAAGAACGACGGCTGGGTCTTAGCGGTCTTAAAGAGGGAAGTGGGGTGAAAAAAACGCCAGTGGCAAGCTGCCAAAAGTAATGAAACACAAGGGGGACTGTTTTGAGTCCCATTGACAGATAAAAAGGCGATTAAAAACAATAAACCTAATTAAAGTCTACAATGCTAATTTTAAGTTTCTTTTGTTCTTAAGTTATGTACTTTATCCGATATGCGAGTTTTGAAGGGGTCGAAAGCGAATATTTTGCGGAATGAAATTGAGTTTTTAAAGAAGTAAAACGATTTACTGTGCTTCTCAAGTTTAATCTTGTGTGCATTTAATGTTGTTATTTTAAAATTTAAAAAGTAATATAATATTGTATTTCAAACTTGTCCTAAAGAAATGAAAGCAATAAGATAGATATAAGGAATAACTAAGACATATTGTATTTCGTAATGCCCCATTTGAATATACTTATTGTCGATACTTTTTAGAGAAAGTTTTTTTTTTTTTTCCAGTTAAGTAACTCGGCCCTATTCTCAATAGCGCGGAGATAAAACTCGGCTCTCCAAAACCGAGACCTAAGGAAAAAAATGGTCTTGAATGCGTTGCGTATCCAAGCGTTCTCCATGCGTTGCGTATCCGTTGCTCCAAGTTGTTTCAAGCACAAATTACTTTAGCCGAGTTTTAACTGAAGTAAAAATGAAACGGCTATCGCCATTGGGTAGAGTGACTCACGTGACATTTTCTACCTGACTACATTCCGTAGTTGAATTGGCGCGCTGAAAAATGATTGATATAAGAATTTACTCATTTTGAAATTTAAAGACTTCAATGCATTTTTTTAAAAGTTTCTGGAAAGAAACTTTTAAAAAAAGTTATTTTACCTTGTAATTAGTTAAATATTGTTTTCATACTGTCATTAATCAAGATGAAATAAAAACTAAATCAATAATATAGCCACGTTCTTGGCAAGGGTTTCATATGGCCCGAGTTGTAATTTACGAATTCCCCCCCCCCTTCCCACGCTACCGACCAAAAAGATGTTTTATGTAATATGAGACAATTTTTCAGAAACAACTGGCGGTGTAACTGTAGTTGTAAGTAAAAAACGAGTTGAATTACGAATAAATTCTATGTAAAATTTCTCATGTAACGTGCCCCGTCCAAGCAAAATATTGTGCTTCGTTTTCGTTGACATTTAATAGATTAAAGAAGGGGGAAGACCGTTGTCTCCTCCCCCCTAGATACGCTACTGATTAATATATTATGTTCTCTTTCTAATATTGAAAATCTGTCAGCCATAAATGTTTTTTACTCTTGTATGTGTTGTAAACATTTTTGAATAATATAGAAGCTAAATATTTTCTATCACATTGTGTATGAATTTATAAAAAAAGATAAATGAGAATAAATAGAAAAGAAATATAATTTACAATATTATTTAAAACTTGTTGCAATGCATTGGCTTTAGAACCCGATCCCCTCCCCCTACATCTGTTTCCTTTCATGAAACATTTGTTAATATTTATTGTCTTAAAAATCCATAAACTTATTAATATAAACCACACAGGACAAATACATAACTGCATTTTGCCCTGCATTAATTTTCCATGTAAAGAACTTATTTTTTCAACAATATAGTCCTTTTTTTGAGTTAAACAGAAATAATTTATAATTAAATAGTATTATTTATCACCTTAAAATTCCTTGTTCGCTTTCACACCTTAACTTTTACAATCACTTGTTTTTTAAAGCTCTATCCCATCCTCTATCATGTAATTATATGCGTGTTTGCAAGCAAAAATAAAGTCATTCTTATTGCTTAAGGTATTTGCAACTTACCTAAAAAATGGGGTTTTTATTATTATTTTTTTTTTTTTTTTTGCAAATTCCTAAATGATTTGTTCTTTAAAAGGGTTTTTGCAAGTTTGAGGACATCAAGGAGCATTATAAAATCGTTTTTTATTCTTGTATGTGTAGTAAACATTTTTGAATAATATAGAAGCTAAATATTTTCTATCACGTTGTGTATGAATTTAAAAAAAAAGATAGAAGAGAACTAAAAATAAATAGAAAAGAAACATAATTTACAATATTATTAAAAACTTGTTGCAATGCATTGGCTTTAGAACCCGATCCCCTCCCCCCTCCATCTGTTTCATTTCATGAAACAGATGGAGGGGGGAATCAATGGAATGCAGTGGCTTTAGAACCCGATCAGCTCCCCTTCCATCTGAATTCATTTCATGAAACATTTGTTAACATTTATTGTCTTAAAAATCCATAAACTTATTAATATAAACCACACAGGACAAATTCATTACTGCATTTTGCCCTGCATTAATTTTCCATGTAAAGAACTTATTTTTTCAACAATATAGTCCTTTTTTTTAAATTAAACAGAAATAATTTATGATAAATTAATATTATTTATCCCCTTAAAATTCCTTGTTCGCTTTCACAACTTAATTTTTACAATCACTTGTTTTTTAAAGCTCTTTCCCATCCTCTATCATGTAATTATATGCGTGTTTGTAAGCAAAAATAAAGTCACATTCTTATTGCTTAAGGTATTTGCAACTTACCTAAAAAATGGGTTTTTATTGATTTTTTTTTTTCAAATTCCTAAGTGATTTGTTCTTTAAAAGGTATTTTGCAAGCTTGAGGATATCAAGAAGCATTATAAAATCGTTTTTTATTCTTGTATGTAGAGTAAACAGTTTTGAATAATATAGAAGCTAAATATTTTCTATCACGTTGTGTATGAATTTTAAAAAAAAGATAGAAGAGAATTAAAAATAAATAGAAAAGAAACATAATTAACAATATTATTAAAAACTTGTTGCAATGCATTGGCTTTAGAACCCGATCCCCTCCCCCCTCCATCTGTTTCATTTCATGAAACAGATGGAGGGGGGAATCAATGGAATGTAGTGGCTTTAGAACCCGATCAGCTCCCCCCTCCATCTGAATTCATTTCATGAAACATTTGTTAACATTTATTGTCTTAAAAATCCATAAACTTATTAATATAAACCACACAGGACAAATTCATAACTGCATTTTGCCCTGCAATAATTTTCCATGTAAAGAACTTATTTTTTCAACAATATATTCCTTTTTTTGAGTTAAACTGAAATAATTTATAATTAAATAGTATTATTTATCACCTTAAAATTCCTTTTTCGCTTTCACACCTCAATTTTTACAATCACTTGTTTTTTAAAGCTCTTTCTCATCCTCTATCATGTAATTATATGCGTGCTTGTAAGCAAAAATAAAGTCACATTCTTATTGCTTAAAGTATTTGCAACTTACCTAAAAAAATGGGGTTTTTATTGATTTTTTTTTCTTTTTGCAAATTCCTAAATGATTTGTTCTTTAAAAGGTTTTTTTGCAAGCTTGAGGACATCAAGGAGCATTATAAAATCGTTTTTTATTCTTGTATGTGTAGTAAACATTTTTGAATAATATAGAAGCAAAATATTTTCTATCACGTTGTGTATGAATTTAAAAAAAAGATAGAAGAGAATTAAAAATAAATAGAAAAGAAACATAATTCACAATATTATTAAAAACTTGTTGCAATGCAGTGGCTTTAGAACCCGATCCCCTCCCCCCTCCATCTGTTTCATTTCATGAAACAGATGGAGGGGGGAATCAATGGAATGCAGTGGCTTTAGAACCCGATCAGCTCCCCCCTCCATCTGAATTCATTTCATGAAACATTTGTTAACATTTATTGTCTTAAAAATCCATAAACTTATTAATATAAACCACACAAGACAAATTCATAACTGCATTTTGCCCTGCAATAATTTTACATGTAAAGAACTTATTTTTTCAACAGTATATTCCTTTTTTTGAGTTAAACAGAAATAATTTATAATTAAATAGTGTTATTTATCATATTAAAATTCCTTGTTCGCTTTCACACCTCAATTTTTACAATCACTTGTTTTTTAAAGCTCTTTCCCATCCTCTATCATGTAATTATATGCGTGTTTGTAAGCAAAAATAAAGTCACATTCTTATTGCTTAAGGTATTTGCAACTTACCTAAAAAATGGGTTTTTATTGATTTTTTTTTTTTTTTTGAAAACTCCTAAATGATTTGTTCTTTAAAAGGGTTTTTGCAAGTTTGAGGACATCAAGGAGCATTATAAAATCGTTTTTTATTCTTGTATGTGTAAAAATCATTTTTGAATAATATAGAAGCTAAATATTTTCTATCACGTTGTGTATGAATTTAAAAAAAAAAGATAGAAGAGAATTAAAAATAAATAGAAAAGAAACATAATTCACAATATTATTAAAAACTTGTTCCAATGCATTGGCTTTAGAACTCGATCCCCTCCCCCCTCCATCTGTTTCATTTCATGAAACAGATGGAGGGGGGAATCAATGGAATGCAGTGGCTTTAGAACCCGATCAGCTCCCCCCTCCATCTGAATTCATTTCATGAAACATTTGTTAACATTTATTGTCTTAAAAATCCATAAACTTATTAATATAAACCACACAGGACAAATTCATAACTGCATTTTGCCCTGCAAAAATTTTCCATGTAAAGAACTTATTTTTTCAACAATATATTCCTTTTTTTGAGTTAAACAGAAATAATTTATAATTAAATAATATTATTTATCACCTTAAAATTCCTTTTTTGCTTTCACACCTCAATTTTTACAATCACTTGTTTTTTAAAGTTCTTTCTCATCCTCTATCATGTAATTATATGCGTGTTTGTAAGCAAAAATAAAGTCACATTCTTATTGCTTAAAGTATTTGCAACTTACCTAAAAAATGGGGTTTTTATTGATTTTTTTTCTTTTTGCAAATTCCTAGATGATTTGTTCTTTAAAATGTTTTTTTGCAAGCTTGAGGACATCAAGGAGCATTATATAATCGTTTTTTATTCTTGTATTTGTAGTAAACATTTTTGAATAATATAGAAGTTAAATATTTTCTATCACGATGTGTGTGAATTTAAAAAAAAAATAGAAGAGAATTAAAAATAAATAGAAAAGAAACATAATTTACAATATTATTAAAAACTTGTTGCAATGCATTGGCTTTAGAACCCGATCCCCTCCCCCCTCCATCTGTTTCATTTCATGAAACATTTGTTAACATTTATTGTCTTAAAAATCCATAAACTTATTAATATAAACCACACAAGACAAATTCGTAACTGCATTTTGCCCTGCAATAATTTTCCATGTAAAGAACTTATTTTTTCAACAATATAGTCCTTCGTTTGAGTTAAACAGAAATAATTTATGATAAATTAATATTATTTATCCCCTTAAACTTCCTTGTTCGCTTTCACACCTTAATTTTTACAATCACTTGTTTTTTAAAGCTCTTTACCATCCTCTGTCATGTAATTATATGCGTGTTTGTAAGCAAAAATAAAGTCCAATTCTTATTGCTTAAGGTATTTGCAACTTACCTAAAAAATGGGGGTTTTATTGATTTTTTTTTTCAAATTCCTAAATGATTTGTTCTTTAAAAGGTTTTTTGCAAGCTTTCGTACATCAAGGAGCATTATTTAATCGTTCCACAGTCTGGGAGCGTTGTATATGTATTCTGCAAGAGCTAAACGGATAACATAAAGTGTTTCCAATTTGCGAAAAAGATGGGTTTTGTGACTGGTTTTTCGAAAATGCCTATAGGATTTGTTTGTAAAATGGCTTTATGCATGCTCGAGGTTTCTGGGAGTATTTTGCAACCATGTACATGTCTGCGAGTGTTATTTTTGCATTCATCAAGCTCTAAAATCAGAAATTTAAACAGTTCCAGATTATGTTTAGGATGGATTTTGGTTGCTACTTCGCAAATTCAACTAGCTGCGCAGTGGCAAAATAACCGCAAACGGCTTTGCATACTCTCAATTTCAGATTCCCTAACATTCAAATTGTTCAATTTTTCCCGTTTCTGAGTGCATAAAATACCTTCACAAAATATGTCACCATCTCCTGGGCTGTTATAACCATGTTCTTTTGAGTAACTTTTTTATGTAACTGTTTGGTTTAACATTGTGGCATTTTTCAATTATTTTCTTGAATTAAAAATTTTTAGAATTAAAGATATAAAGTACTTGACACAGTGTCTTCCCCATTACCTAAGGTTTTGCATGAAATTGCTTTTTTATGGTGTTCTAAAATGAGAGGAAAAAAATCAGCTGCTCTTGCGTTTTTTCTCTTAGATTCTCTTTTATCCCTCTTATGTGTGCTTCAAAAATAAAAGTGAATGTAGTCTGCTTTTTTGGTAAAATATCAAACTCACAAAAATTAGACAAATTAGCAACATTAATGGTAATAACAAAGGAACAAAAATGAACAAGAAAATAAAGTTGAAGGATTCAAAAAAAAAAAAAAATTTTTTAAACTGAGCAAGAAAGCGTGCTTCGAAAAACAAATCAGACTAAATCGAAAAGGGTCCTGGTCAATCGCAAGAACATAAGTATTTTGCTTTTGCTGCTTTTGGTGTAAAGATTTTTCCGAGAAGACCGTACAAAAATCCGGAAGAGCAGAAACAGCGCGACGCGACGCTGCGACGTGCGTCGCGGATTCTTGAAACAGCCCTGAACCACCTTCTACAGAATATTTCCTGATTGGGGGAGAAAACATCTAAAATTTTTAGAGAGAAACATATTTGATTTAAACTATTGAATATTTTATCTCATTTCTAGGAAATAATTCACAGGTAGCAGGTACTTGTATGAACATTTTATTTTTATGCATTTTTTTAACTGATATAAATTTTACGATTAAAATTGGTTTATGTTGCAGACTAATTACATTGTAGAGGTTTTTTTATCTACCTTTTTTCTAAAAAAATCTTAGTCTGTATTTTTTTTTTTTTTTAAATCACATACTTCTGGGGGGAAAATCTGCTATCGACAAAAATAGTACTCAATTATTTTCATAAATGTGTGCTTTTCGTTTAAAAAAAATAGGTATAATGAAATAATAATACTAAAATTCCATTACGTGTTGTTAAATTTTTTAAGCGTGGTGGGGCACACTGGCCCGCTTTTTACAAGCTTAAATACCGTTATTGCCGCCAAGCTTACCCGCTTTTCATTTTTGATCTATTCAAAAAAAATTAGCGACCTCTTAGATTTTTCAAAATAAGTTTCACTAAACATTTCTCATAATCTCAGATTTTTTTGAAAATGTCGAAGTGATTACCTTTTTTTTATGTTAATTTTCTCGAAACCTTATAAACTAAACCAACGTGTCCATCGCACGGGCTACGTTGGTAATGCGGTGTACTTTAGTAATTCATTTAAATATAAAATTTCTTTTGAAACTTTTTTATTACGCCCCCAAAATTGCCTCAAAACCGAGTCTCTAGACTAGAACGTCTCCTTCAGTAAAGATCTATTTAGACTACTTTTTAGACGAGCAGCAGTGTGATTGTAAATATGCTTTCAATCTATTTACAATTACATTACTTGGGTGGCAAAAGTATTTAAAATGCACACAATTTTATTTCCATTACTGTTTGACTTTGATACTATTTACGCTCTTATTAACCAACGCGAATAACTCTGGCATCCAAGGGTTACCTGCCGTTCGAAAGGTTGACGTTATTCACGCCGATCTTCTCCACTCCGTTAGCGGAAGTTTCGTCTGGGCAGAAAGCGAGAGCGGGCGCGGAATCATGACATCGAGCCAGAGTTGGGCAAATTTTAATAGCATGACCAATTAAGGATTAACAATTGATTAATTGGTAATCATAACCACAACAACTAACAATTGATCAATTGTAATGGTGGAAAATTACAATTAAAGATTAATTAATTGTTAATTGCAATTTACTACAGTTAACAATTAACTAATTGTTAATTGTAGTTTGCTACAATTAACAATTGTCAATTGTTTTGTGAATTTGAATTACAACTAACTCTTTAAAAAAATACTGGTTTTGTATGATATACTGTACAGGCGACAGATCTACCTGGGATGTGGACGCTGGACGGTTACCGTATTATTATCTATTTAAATACACATGTTAGCAAATAATAAAAGATCCATGCTCAACAGTAACTTTATTACGAGCAATATATTATTTACTGCAGCATAAGACTTTTCTCAAAAAATCTTATGGCTCCAGCGAAATTTTTTCAGAAAAGGTATATTTAAATTAAAATTAAAAACATTTTTTTCCCCTTTTTGTAATAATAAATGTCTAAACATCTAAGAGAAATTTCAGAAATGTATCTTAATTAGTACGTGATATAAAAAAAAAAAACAGAGCGGTCTCTGAGACCTCACGTCCCCTGTTACGTCCTTCTTTCTCACCTCCTCTGTTATGGGTTAAACTAAAACAATGACTTACACAAACTTAAAATACTTAATTAAAAAAACATTTACGTGCGGAAAAAGCTTGCTTAGAGGAAACTAGTTCTCGTGACGAACAAATAATCAGCACTGAACGAAAATACGAAATTGAATAATACTTTGCACCCTGTACCCTGCGCTGTACCTATTGATACATAAATTTATTTGTTAGTTTCAATTTTTTCATAAAACAATTTAAAAAATTAATTGCAATTATTTTAATTGTGAGAAACGATTAACGTACATTAATTCAATTAAATTAATTGCAAAGGGCAATTAAGAGTTTAATTGCAATTAATTCAATTGCAATTGATTGAATTGACATTACTTTTTTAATCAATAAACAAGGCAATTGAAAAAATAATTGATTAATGCCCAACTCTGCATCGATCAAGCGATTCCGACCGTTTGAGAGTTTTGTCTCTCATACGGTTTTTGTCTCTGTCCGAATAAAAAAGCAATCCGCCCGGTCGTAGTCTTTCCGCTTGCTTAAGCTAGCGAATCGAGTTACTTTTGAGCGGAGGGAAAGCAAAATCAACAAATTGCTTTCCGCGCGGAGGATTTTTCATGTTGTGAATCAAAATTTATAATTGTCGCTGCTAATTGTTTATTATTTGTTTGAATTTTACCATGAGATTTTTATTTTCTAGTGTGTTTAAACGTTTACTGAAATCATCAAAACACAGTTTTTACTTACAATACCTAGAAATGTTTTTAACTTGTATTTATTTATTTTGTAAATCGACACATTACAAAACATTTCAAGTCGATGTGACATTAGTTGCCAATGTGTGTAATTTATACGCATTTTTATCAGTTCCCTTGCGCTCATTTATTGATGTTTACGTGTGTATTCTTGAAGACAGTGAATACAGTGTGAATACAGTGAATAAATATTTGATGTTTCCTACTATGTACACTTTGATATGAGCTGTTTTGCATTTTTAAGTTAACACAATGATGTTCAGTGTTTTCAAGCCAGGTTCATACCTTTAAAATCAAATGATTTAAAATAACGATCGCTATTTTATCAGAGTGGGAAAACTAACTCTAACAATATGGATAGCGAAAGAGTGCTCGTAGAAAACTTTAAATCTTTATACTCTACGGCTGATCTGTTTCCTGATATTTTTGATGGCTTATGTGCTTTTTCCATTGAATTTCCAACACAATTTTTCGTAAAAGAAAAAAGGTTTTTGTGTTTAAAAGAATTTTATTTGCCGCATAACAATAATCAGAAGGTTTTGATAGTGTAAATCCTCATTTATCACGACTCTATTAAACCAGAATTGGATTAATCAGACATTTAGAAATGCATACTGCAAATAAAAGGATAATTAGTGCATAAATGTAATTTTTGTAATTCTTTCTTATGAACGTAAATGGTCATAGCATTTAAAAAAGGTTAAAGAAGACCTTTCACCAGAAGTGGACTTATGATCATACACAACACTTTACTTAAAAATTAATACATGTTTTTTTACTAGACGCTAGATTAAAAACATATTCCAGCTACTACTCGTACTATTAAATAATAAAGAGTATGTTAAAACACATTTTTACGGATTCCTCGAGAAATAAAAAACTAATTGTGCTGTAATTTTTTTTCACATAAAAGATATACTCTAGCTGCCATTTTCCGACACAAATTAAGTCTACAATTCATTTAAGGGACCAACAACAAATTGAGAAAACGTAAAAAAAAAGGTCTTTGATCATTTTTCGTTGTAAATAGCTGGGAATATTCTATACATTTCAGAAAATAAAGAATTTATTTTTATATTTTCGTAAAAGTATCTCTTTTCCCATGGAGATATTAGCATTTCTTTCAAAAATACAAATTGTTTTTAAAGATTTTCGGCTCATATCACGCAGGGTTTTCCGTCAAACATTAGTAAACTTTCAGAATATTTAACAGCATATTAGAGAAACACAATAATAAAATTTGAAGTTAAAATATTGAAAATTAAATGAAATATGAACGTTTAAAGCAATTAATTTTCACTGTGCATGCGCCAACGATAGCAATTTATAACCTTCATCAGCGAAAGCCAAGATATATCCTACAACTTATAAAAAATTCCACCTTGATACCTCTAAAATGTAAAAAGTTATCATCGATCTAATGAGCCGAATTTTAATAATTCTTGAATAGACAACGAATCGCGAGGGATCATTCGCAATTATCCGTTCTTATCATGAATCACTCTGCAGCGATCCACTGCCAAAGATATTGTAGTGGAATTTTTTTGTGAGTTGTAGGATATATCTGAGCTCTGGATTATGAAAGTTATAAATTGCTATCTTTCGCGCATGCGCAGCGAAAAATTAATTGCTTTAAGCGTGCATATTTGAATAAATTTTCAATATTTTAAATTCAAGTTCCCTTATTATGTTTCTCTAATATGCTGTCAAAAATTCTGAAAGTTTCGTAATGTTTGACGGAAAATTCTGCGTGAAATGAGCCGAAAACCTTCAAAAAAAATGCATTTTTGAAATAAGTGCTTATATCTCCCTGGGTATAAGAGAGACTTTCACGAAAATATAAAAGTAAATTTTTGATAGTTTGTTAACCTATTTCTGGAATTTTTAGCTTATTCCCAGCTTTTTACAGTGAAAAATGAACAGAATTTTTTTTTTTTTTTTATTTCCTCAATTTGTTGCTGGTCCTCTAAATGAATAGTAGACTTAATTTTTATCGCAAAAGGACAGACACTTTTTATGTGAAAAAAATTACAGAGCAATTTGTCTTTTATTTCTCGAGAAAAATATGAATTTTTGAAAGTGTCCCAATACTTTTGGTCATATACTGTAGATTGCCTGATGTATTTTGGATCCTATTTCAGCAAGCTCTACTTAGAAGTTTATTCAAAGGAGAGTTTTTTTTTTGAGCAATCACGATTGCTTATTGTTCTCACTTGACCGTTTTTGCGTCCGTGCCTATTTCAGCTTGGACCAGGCCTGCAGCACCACCGTCCACCGGCGGCGGCGCGGTTGGTCCTGAGCACCGTCCACCGGAATCCACTTTTGCTGGGCGGTGGCGTCCATGTCTCACACACACGAACGCCTACACACACACACACACGAACGACTACACACACACACACGAACGCCTACACACACACACGAACGCCTACACACACACACACACGAACACCTACACAGACACACACACGAACGCCTACACGCACACGCACGTACACAACACTCACTCACACACATGCGTACATACACTTACGCACCCACGCACCCACACACATGCGCCTACACAAACACACGCTCGTGATTGCGAAAAACATAACTTGAATTCAAGATGCCAAAAATTCAAATTATTATTATTATTATTTTTTTTGAGCAATCACGATTGTTTATTGCTTTCATTTGACTGTTTTGATGTCCTACAACACCATCGACCGGCTCCTCCCGATGCTGCTCCTCTAGCGAAAGCCGTCTCGAAGTTGCGTCCATATCCTACACTTACACGCATACATACACGTACCTGCACACACACCCACACACATACACACGCACACGCATATATACACACCTACACACCCAAACACATACACACACATACACATACATACACATACACACACGCATACATACACACGCATACATACACACACCTACACATACACACGCACAAACACATACACACAAACACAAACACCTACACACACATGCTCCCTACCCCCAACACACATACTAGCCACACACACAAATACACACGCCTACATACACCACAAACACACTCATGATTGCGACAAACATCATTTAAATTCAAGATGTCAAATTCAAATTAATTTTTTTTTAATCTGATATTGATGCCATAATATTTGTGCAGTTCTTTGTATTTTTTCCCCTTTAACAATTATGCACTGGAGCTGAGAATTTTGGCAACAAGAGTCTGTTGTGGTTTTTAATCAGGAATATACTTAACTATTTTTCTTTCATTCCACAATATAATAGAAAAAAGTAACGTAGGGTGGTTTTCGAAAGCTAAAAAAGTACCGAAGAGTTCGATAATTTTTACTCTTTGACACTCTCAATAGCTCTTTCTACCCAAAATTTCAGTCTCATTCGAAAACCCACAAAATATTCCCCTGAAGTAAATTTATTTCTTTCAGAATTCAAAACCACCCAGGCCGTAAAGTCACCAGGAGTAAAGCAACATGTAGAGATGCACCGTAATTTTCCGAATAAGGAATACCGAATATTCGGTTAAAATTCAAACCAAAGATTCTGACGAATATTTAGTATTTAAAAAGTTTTAACTATAAAATTTGAAATTTACGCCGATTTAAAATATAAATAATTAATATATTTTGGGAAAAGTAAATGCATTTCCCTGTTTTATATAGTAAATTTATCTACATTAGGTATTATTAAAAATTTAATATAACTCATCCAACAACAAATTAATGTTGCTAATGACTAAAATTTGATTGTTGATTTGTAATTATGTGTAAATGGATATTGCTTTCTTCCCTGATATATGATTTAATAACTGATAAGCATGACAACATTTTACGTGATAAATAGAGAATATTGCATGTACCTTACAAACAAATACAATCTAAAGTTGCTTACAATATCCTTACAAAATAATTTTTTCAAGTGGTTTTCTGTTCTGTTTATCTCTTTGGTAATTGATAAATAATATCATCATTAAAATTGAGGAATGAAATTCAAATATTGACACTTTCTTTTTCTCTCAGTGCAAAGAATTATTAAACTTTGATTACAGCGATTAATTTTAATTAAACTGTTTTTGAACAATATTTGATATTTCATATGGTGCAACATTTTAGGGTAAAGTACTGAAAAATTTCTTGCCTAAGTATTTTCTACTTTTAACAGTGCATAATTACATGAAAAATTAGCAGTTAAAGTGTAGAAGCTACTGTCATATGATAATGAGATTATAACATGGCTAATGTAATAGTCCAAATTAAGAGAATAAAAAACAACAAAATTTGAATAGTGTTTACTCTTACTTTAAAATCACTCTGAGTGCGATAGCATTAATAAAATTTTTTTTAATTAAATTTGTACTGTTGTACTGTATTGTAACTTTCACTCAATGCATAAAAGAAAAAGTTTGTTCACCAATTATCGAACATTTAAATTTGTTTGCTAATTGGTTGCAGAATATAATTTGTAAGTATTCGGCTGCGCGAACTGAATACCGTTCGGTTTGTCTGCCACATATGCAGTATACCGAATACCAACTGAATATTCGGTGCATTTCTAACTTTTATTTTTGATATAGACTGTGCAAAGCTGAGTCACTACTGATAATTAAAAGATTGGCCTAATTTACGTCTATGTGTCATTTCTCTCCTGATTTATTGAGTGCATCACATCAAAGATTCTCAACCCCTAGTGGAGAGAACCAGCACTGGTCCACAATGTACTATCTGGTCCTTAGGGACTTTGGCTTACCCGTGTTGGAAAAACTGTCAAAAAAAAAAAAAAAAAAAAAGAAAGAAAAAAGAAAGTACATAGTAATAATAATCATCCTGTGATTTATTCGAGAAATTTTAGGACTAATTTTTGTTTTATATTTGTTTTTCAAGAATTACTTATGTATAATACTCATTGTTGCATTAAAATATTTTTGTTTGGCAACTGTTTCGTAAGTTTTAATTTATCTTTTTTTTTTCCTTTGTCTTTGTCAAAAAGAAGAAAAAAAGCTGCTCCATTCCTTAAAATGTTTCACAAAATTTCAATGATCCGCAACTCAATTTTTCTCATTTTTTTACAAACAAAAGAAAAAAAGAAAAAAAAAAGAAAAAATCTCACCGGTTTCCGAAGTTTTTGCCGGTCTGTGGGTTAAAAACAGATGTTAAATACTGAATTATATTGTAGATATCTACTTATGAAATATTATTGAATTCTATAGACTTAATAAATGTTTTTCTTTTATATTTCTAGGTACTTTTCGAATATTGACCCAGGCCGAGGGCCAAGAAAAAAGACCAAAAAAAAAGAAAAGAAAAGAAGTCAACAATCGGTCTAAAAGTTATAACATTATTACATTGCATCCATCATTCGGTATATGTATAATCAAATAAATGTTAAATATGAAATTTAATTTTTGGTTCGTGTTGTTATTAGAAGTTAACAGATATTATTATTATTACTATTATTATTGTTATTTTAGCCACAGAAGCTCTAACAAAATATTTGTAATTTCTTATTTCTTCCAGTTGCTAAGAAGTAGGTGGTGTTTTTTCTTTTTTTTTTCTTTTTTTTTTTTTGTACTGGATCTTCGAGGTATAAAAAATGAATTTAGTGCATCAATTTGTTTCGTGCAGAGCGGATGTAGCAAGATAATACCATCTTCTGATAAATGATACTAAAAAATTTTATACTATGCAGCAAGTTTGCATGAATAAAGTTACAATTACCATAGTTGTTACATGCCTTTGTACAAATTGATAGAAAAAAATATATATTTGTATGTACTGCCTTTCAACAAGTAATTGATGTAAATGTTTTGCTGATTGAAAAAATGGCGAAAGTTCCTATTGCTAAAGTAAAGAAGCTAAAGAATCCTAGAGATTGCGGTGCATTTCGCCATACAGTTATAGGTACATTTTAGAGTAGAAGACACTAAATAGAAATTACTGTGCTAAATCTAAATATTTACCGTGCAACTGTGATATAATCTACTATAATTCAGTAGATGTTACTATAAAATCTTTAGTAATTAGAATTTTACAGTAGATGAATAAAAATAAAAGTGAAAATACTGGACTAATTCAGTCAATGTTACCGTAAAATCTTTTCTACCATAAAACCAACGTATTTTCTAGTAAAAGCTTCTAAATTAGAGAAGTTAGGTACTGTAAAATTCCTAAGTATTTTAATGCAGAATTTGCAGTAAAATCTACTGTAGTTCAGTCAATGTTACTATAAAATTTTCAGTAATAAGTACCATGTATTTTATTGTAGAAATCCACATACATAGAGAGCTTACAGCAACTAATACTGTAAATTTTACTATTGCTTTAAATCATTAAGTTCCGTCAAATTGACGGTACATTAAAAAAATATATAGTAAAATAGACTTTTACGGTAAAAAGTACCGTAAAATTCATTATATATATATATATATATATATATATATATATATATATATATATATATATATATATATATATATATATATATATATATATATATATATATATATATATATATATATATATATATATATATATATATATATATATATATATTTTAATTTATTACCGTAAAATTTTACATTAACATTTGATTTTACGACAAGAGTTACTGGCAACATGGATGACAGTAACTGTTACCGTAATTTTTCCGGAATTTATTGCGAAAAAAAAATGTTACTGGATCATCAAAGAAGAAATATCGCTAACTGATAAAAATGGCAAATAAAATCGATTTTTGGTGAATTTCACAAAAAAATTATGGTTTATTGGCGCTTTAAAAACTAAAAAAGTGCAGTTAATTATTTTAAGACATGTGAAAAGAGTATAAACAAGAAGCATTTAAACGGTTTGAGATTTTTTTTTTTTTTTACACTTGTATTTTTTTTACAATTTTTTGGACATTGATCATTTTTTGACTTTGTTTCAAACCTTTAAGCTCGTCTCCCGGTTGCTAAACCTTATTATTTTTCAATAACAATAATAATACTAGAAATGGATGTCTCGGGTTCAAATACATTGCATATTCCAAAGTAGCAAGTCAAAGTTTTTTTTTTTTGGTTTTTATGACATACCCTAATGTAGATGTAACAGTAACCAGTGGCGCACATAGGAATTTTGCAAGGGGAGGGTCCATAGTTAAAAGTCCCATTTTCATATCATACCCCAATATGCCGTCAAACATATTGACTTGATTTTATTGATTCTTGAGAACAAAAACAGTAAAAAATAAATTATTGAATAAATAATTAGCACTAATTAATAAAAAATATTAATAACAGATACTTAAATTACCAGAAAGCAAACGAATTTATGCAATGTATTTACTTTTATCATTGTTCATAAATGAAAACAGATGCCCGAATTCAAATATAAGAAGCATCAAGTCTGAAGAACAAGAAAAATCTCATTTTAACCTGTAATTACAAAACTAAAAACATTATTATTACTCCGTTTTCATTTACAGTCACCCTTAGTCTGCCTCTATAGGTTTACAAAACATCGTAGAGAAAAATTTAGTTTTCTAGTTCATTTTTCGATTTTATTTATAACTTCCTCAGTGTGTGATGGTGACATTGCTTGAATTCGCAGTACAAAAACACATTAAACGTTCATTATACATAGTACTATTTAAGCCTTCTCCAAAGTCGAGAAAGATCTCTCGCTTGTGCAATTCGTTACAAGAAATGTACACATTTTCTAAAAAATCTTTTAACAAGAGGATTTTTTCCCCTATTATTAGAACTGAAATTCTTGTTTTCTTTGTTTGGAAATATTTTGTGTATAAAGTACATAGAATCATAATCAGTTGAAATAAGACAAATACAAGTGCTATGGGAGGGGTCCGGACCCCCTGGACCCCTCCCTTGTGTGCGCCACTGACAGCAACCAACATTTTCCGAATGTTTTTCACAAATTTCTGAAAGTTCGGTAAAAAATGATTTAAAAAAAAAAAAAAAGAAATATTTTAGTTTTAGCAATGCAGAAACTGATTTGGAAGCACATTTTTTCTAGTGCTGCCATCTATTACTTGATTTTGCATTTGGAACCATGGTCAAGCCGCCATTTTTAGGTGCTGCTGTTTCCCAAGGGGGGGGTGGATAAGGGGCTTCAGCCCCTTCCCCTTCAGGTCCGAACTTACATTAGGTAAAATCAAAATTTTAGGCACTTTTAATGCTGTAATACATTTGCAAATTTAAATATGCATTATACAGGGTGTTTTATAATGAATGGGGAAAAAAGAATAGTGCTCTGTGACTATGAAATTATTCAGCCAAAACAAATTTATTCCGCAAGTACAATTATATAAGTTTTATTTGGCAACAGGGAAAAATCATCGAATGACGAACTCGCTAGCACTTTTAAACAAAATGTCGTTCATTCTGGAGGAAGCTGCTCCTGATTTCACTTTGCATCAAGATGGTGCCCCCCTCCCACATTAGAATAACAACGTACTTGAGTTCTTGAACGAATGTCTACCCCATCGATGGATTGGCCGTGCTCGGCAAAAGGATTTGACGTATCTTCATTGGCCGCCGAGATCACCAGATCTAACGCCCTGTGATTTTTTTTCTCTGGGGTTTCGTTAAGGGGTTTCGTTAAACACAAGGTGTTTGTGCCTCCACTTCCTCAGGACTTAGAAGAACTGAAGCAGTGGATAGCTGCAGTGTTGAACTCCATCACAGGGGATATGCTATCGCGAGTGTGGCAAGAGCTTGATTACAGTGTAGATATTTGTCGTGTCACCGGGGGGGGGGGGTTACATATTGAACACCTGTAGAAACTTGAATAAATGTAGTGTTGAGGTAAATTTGAATCTTCGAAAAATATTAACTAAAACGTTCACAATCATTTTTACTTTTTTCTCATTTATTATGAATCACCCTGTATTTTAAATAAACTTATGTACACTGAACAGCCAAAACATTATGACCACCCAGTCAATAACGCGTTGTGCCACCTTCGGCCTGCAAAACAGCTGCGACTCGCCTTGGCATGGATACCACAAGCTCTTGGCAGACGTCTGGAGATAGATTGTACCAAATGTTAATACAGCGGTCACGCAAAGTTGAGATAACTTGATATGGTGGTGTTTCAGCTCTGAGCTGCCTTTCCATGAAATTCCAAATGCGCGCTATAGAATTTAAATCCTACGAATTTGGTGGCCAGAGCATTTTATTGGAAGTTTCATCATGCTGCTGGAACCACTCCAGCACAATTTTAGATTTGTGACATGGGGGCATTGTCCTGCCTGAAGATGCCATTTCCAGTAGGGAAGACAGACGCCATGTACGGCTGCACCTGCTCTGCCACGATGTTCAGATAATTCTAGTATGTTCTACCACAACTAAGGGTCCCAGAGCCTGCCAGGAAAAAGTCCCCCAAATCATAACACCGCCACCACCAGCCTGTTTACGACCAACGGTACAAGACGGGAGCAACTGTTCACCTGTAAGACGGCGAACCCTGACACGACCATCCACGTGATGAACAAGAAATCGCGATTGTTGAACCAGACAACTCTCTTCCAGCCATCCAAGGACCAGTCTCGGTGTTTTCGGGCCCCCTTTGGGCGTAGTTGGCAATGATGATTGGTCAATAGAGGCACACGAATGGGACGTCTGCTGCGCAGTCCCGTATGCAACAGTGTCCGCTGAACTGTGTGTTTGGAAACACTTCTACTTGCATCTGCATTGTATTGAGCTGTTAGTTGATCAAATGTCAGCCTGCGATTTTGCTTTACCAAGTGGCCTAGTCTCCGACGTCCTTTATCTTTGATGACGCGTGGCCGTCCAACACCTTTACGCCTACTGTTGGTTTCACCGTCTTTTTTCCACTTTGCATAAGTACTAACAACGACAGATCGTGAACATCATACCAGCCTTTCAGTTTCTGAGATACTCGTTTCGAGTCGGGCCATCGCAATCTGCCCTCTCTCAAATTCGCTAAGATTGTTATCCTTCCCCATAACTTGCAAAAGAACTCGAAAGAAGCCTTGCCTTCTCCAGCCCCAGTTATATACCAATCCCCCCTTTATCATGTGGTCTCCACGTCATCCAGACGAATTCTTTGAAAAAGTTAGGGGTGGTCATAATGTTTTGACTCTTCAGTGTATACTCTCTTAAAAAATTCCAGCGATTTTAACTCAGATCGAGTAAATTTTCACTCCTTTCCAGTATTGAAAACGCACTTTCCTTATAGGAGTGAACTTCATTCCTTTTGCGGAGCGGTTATTTTCACTCCTTTCGGATAAGCTAATTTCACTCCCTTTTGATAAGTGTTTTTCACTCTTTTTTTAAAGACTAAATTAATATCCTAAATGAGTGGCTGCTTTCCGTTTTGGAAAGCCGCTATTTCACTCTTTTTTAGAATAAAATAGGTAAAATCATTTCACTTTCATTTGGTGAAATTTTTTTTAAACATGTTTTCATGTGCTTATGCTGTGTATTTGAATTTAAAACTGTTATTTTATTTGAAAAAAAAATTAGTTTTTAAGTTAAAAAAATGAAAAAAAAAAACCTGTTTTTAGTGTTTTCGAAGAGGATGCTCAAAAATTGTATGGTAGGTACGAAGAATTTTATTTTTTAATAAAACTTTAACTGGTAATATTTCTTGAACTACTCGTATATCGTTACAAATCACCCACGTGAAATATTACGTACATTTCCGAATCTAAAGATTGAAATGCAATTTAAAAACCCACACAGTTCCAAATAAATAGATTTAAAATTTTGAAACTCTATATTGATATTCTCGGTGTGCCTTTTAACATTAATAATGTTTTAAAAGTTACATCAGTCAAATTAATTTAAAAAGTCATTCATAAATTGTGACAAGATACGTTTGAATTCAATTTTGTTTCTTCGGGGCCATTCATTAATTACGCAAGGGACAATTTTGGCAATGTTTGACCTTCTCTTCCCCCTATATAAGGGTATGTAAGACTCCCCCCCCCCTCGCATCTTACGTAAGATTTTTTTTTCTTCAGAATAATAAAATAACAAATATTACATCACTGGGATCGTTCTTAAATTAACTATCATTATTATTATTATTATTTTTAATTTTTGAGTAAAGAAATGTTTACTGTAAAGAATCTAGACCGAATGTTTTTTCGACAAATAATTTTTGTATATGATGCGATAAAATTAAAAATAAGACATGCAAAACACAGAGCGATCCTTTTACACGTTTCATTCTTTGAAACACGAGGAAAAAACAGCTCATCCTATAATACATACTTTTACCTTCTTGAAGCAAACGAAATATAATATTTGCCAAACCACTTGACCGCGGATTTCTAATATAAAATACCGGCTTGGAAAATATTACGTAAGAATGGATCTACCCCCCCCCCTCAAAGCAAGGGTATGTAGAGAATTGTCCACCCGCTTCCCCTCAAGGCCCTTACTTAATTAATGAATGGCCCGTTAAACATATGAATGAGTGTATTATACAAAGTTTATGGTACTCTTTAAAGTTTATTATACACAAAAACAATATTTGATTAATTTAAAATATACGCAGTGGTTGGAGCTCCGACCATCGGGAGCGGATTCGGTATCCGACCTATAGATTTGCGCATGATCGGGTCTGTAACACCTGCCTAAAATATATATACAGCAGTGGCGTGCAGATCAATATTTTTTAGGGGACTAGTTGGTTACGGTAAATTACGATACACAAAAGTAAAAATATATATAGATATATTATCTTCCCTATTATCATCAACTTCAGTGTTATGCTTCAAAGTTGATGAGCAACATTGCTCACTAAGATGAAAATCTATTCGAGTTTTACCAAAAGTTTTTAAATGAGTAATGGCTTGGTAGTGTCCTTGGGTTTTCTCGTGACGAATCGTTGCCTTGTGGAAATGGCTCATATCTGAAAATCCATTGGCATTCCAGACGCCTTTTTCCTTTTCAAAAAGGACGCAGGGCCAGCAAAATATTTTTTTCTGGACTTACAAGCAGTCAGCCATTTAATAGTCTCAAAGTAATCTTTTTTAAAATGCCGATTGTAATTTTTTAACTTCGCAGATATTGCTGGGTCAGGAGTAGGCCTGCTCTGTGAAAGTATTTGAGCTTTCTCTTGGTCAAGTCAAAGCTCCGAACGAACGGTTTGCTAAAACGTCCAGCAGGCAGCACAGCAATTCTCTTCCGAGCTCCGGGGCAGTCTGTGCTATTGCGCATGCTCCTCAACTACGTCCAGTTGGGGACTTGTTTTTTTGACCGAGTCCCCTTCCATTACAAAAGAAAACACAATGGAAGCAGGAAAATAACTTTGACTAGTGAATTTGTTGTTTCCTGAAGCTCACATAGAAACCTGTACACTAGGTACGGAAACAAAAATTTATCCGTTGGTTTAAAAAATGCATGAAATAATCAAATAAGCTTTCGAGCGAACGCCAAGGATCTAACAAAGCTATATGAGATCTGGGGAACAGGTTCTTAAGAGCTAGTCCCTCGGACAAGTCCATTTAAGACGTCGCACACAGGGGAGAAACGGAGGGAGGGGCAGTAAACGAAGTAGCGCTTTCTAATAAACTTGTTTTCCTGCTCATGTTTTTTCTTAATAAATTATTCTGCAAGGTAATTTTTTTGAAGGGTCAAATATTTAAGGGACCAGCCTAGTCCCTCTGGTACATGGGCGGCACGCCACTGATATACAGTACACACACACACCAAAGATGGTGACGATTGTTTCAAATGTCATATTTTTGATTCGATGACCGAAACAAAATTGTTGATGAAAGTTTCATTAATTTGGAAGAAAAAGTTACAAAAAGTTCGCCGTAAGATTGCACGTGGGTGATCTGTAACGATAGACGAGCAGTTCAAGAAATATTAACAGTTACAAGTTTTAATAAAAAAGAAAATTCTTCGCACTTACCATGCAGGTTTTGTGCATTTCCTTCAGAAGCCTCATTCGGCAACAAATATTGTTTTAATTAATTAAATGAAGACATTTAGATAGCGACATCTACTTGGTATTCACGACCAACGTTAGTTAAGCCGAACGTGGAGGTATAGAAGCTTCTCCCTAAACAAAATCACGTGACAGAATCGAACCAATGAAAATGTTTTTGAGTCCTTCTTTTAAAGAATGTTTTTATTTTTCGCTCATCAAAGGAGGGTTTTCGAATTTCACGCCAATAAGAATAAGTTTTAGTCTTGGTTTTTTCGTAAAGCGTCTTTTTTCGATAAAGCTAGCACTCATAAAGAATGAATGCACCCGCAATAGATTTCACTCTTTTAAAGAGTTATTTTTTCGTTCTTTTGAACTAAGAGTGTAGTGGCATAGTAATAGAAGGAAGGGGAGGGGAAGGCGACTCTAGTTCCCTTCTTTTCATTTGGTCAAAACTTAAAACAGATTAAATTGTGATCTGCAATGGAAAGCTTCGAGGAAATAGTTTCGATCTGCATTTTTTTTTTAATCTGAAAGTTATTATTTTCAAATTAGACCAGTCACTCGATACCAGCCTAAGAGCCCCTCGCCACCCCCTCATGAGGTCAGAACTTACAGTAGATAAAACCGAAATTTTCAAGATTTCAAATACTTAAATACTTTGGCGAATTTAAATTTGCATTATAATCAGGCTTGGAGTCAATTACGAGGGAATGTTGGAGTCACTTTTAACTATTTTTGGTGATATTAGGGTGTAATTGCTTCTTCCAGAATTTTTTCGAAATTTAAGTCGTATGGTACTATCGTACGGTAAGTAATACGTAATTTTAGGTAATTTTTGGAGATATTAGACGATATGGAGGTGTTATGGAAGTTGATGTGTTAAAAATTTTGAAGTTGAAATCTAGAAAGCACGATTTCAAGCTTTTTTTGGTAGTTTTAAAATTTGCAGTATTTTAGGCGAGAAATAAAATTATTCCTTTTGACTTAACTGATGAGTAATAATACTCAGATTAGTATACGAAAGTTAAAGTAAATTTATTTTTAACTAGCCGCCTTCGGCGACCAGCTGGTCCGCCTTTTTACGCCATTCGCCTTCTTGCGCCAGGGTTGCCGCCTGCGACGGCTGCTTAGACATTTTAGCATATCAATGTTTTTCTTTATACATCAATATTATCATTCGCCTTTTTACGCCAATGTTGCCGCCTTTGGCGGCTGCTTAAATAAATTTAGTGGCGATATCGATCAATCTATATCTATCTATATCATTAGTAGTTTAAATAAAATATTTTCTAGACCTATCTCCAGTTCCGTCGTTTGGAATACTTTTCAAGGAGGGGAGGGGAGACACAAACGGCGTTCTCTTCATGCAAATTTTGTCGAAAAATGACAAAAAGCACTCCCACTTTTATGTGAAAGCATTGTTTCTTTCAAAGTCATGGTGTGTGTGGGAGGGGGGAAGGGCATTGACACCCCGTTCGAGTTCCTTAAATGACGGGCATGTCTCTTTCCTGCTCTCCATCTACTATATCGACCTCTATATTTGTCCATCTATCTATCTATACGATCTATGCATATCTACCTTTGACAGTAATTAACAATCTTTTTTTATTTATATAAGTATTAATTCGAAAAAAAAAACATTTTTTGTCCACTCAATCTCTATCTCTATCTCTGTATCTACCTAACATAACCGCCAATTCGTAACAAAAACACAGATCGTGCAAATAGTTGCGGGCTTTATTTATTTAATCAAAATAGCCAGCAAAAAAAAAAAAAAAAGCCTTTATGTTCCCCGAGTGTGCAAAAAGTAACGCTTGCAAAAAAATAAAAAACTAAAAAAAAAGTGAAGAGAAGGCAAACGATTTTAGTTGGATCACGTGATGAGGTAAGTACGGAACTCAGCCGGCAAGCGAACAGCTAGCGTTGCGTTCTGCATTAAAAATTAAAAAAAAAAAACTATTGCGTATTTTTAAAAACTTTTTTCTTCTGAAGGTGGCAGAATGTTTTTACTATTACCAACTAAAATTTTAGAATTGAGGGTTCAATACCTTTCGCAGGATGGGTTTAGAAAAAAACTAAACCCAGAAAAAAATGCAAATTAAAGGTTTTTTTCAAAAATTTATAAAAAATACAAAAATTGTTCTATCTTTAAAATGTTTTCAGTTATCATATTTAAAACTAAATTTCCTACACTATAGTGCAAAAAATATCCGTCTGGCGTAATTAGTTCGGGATCTGTGAGGTCAAAAGTGCTAAAAAGTGCTAAAAATCACATAAAACATTAAATAACTTTTTTTCTAATTAAAATATCAAAAATCGAAGCCCAAGGTGCAAAACTTCGGCAAAAACTGCACCTGTATACCAAATTTCATCTTTCTAGGCCTTACCGTTTTCCCGGGATGCGCGCCACACACACACACACACAAACATCTTATTTTATTATATGTATAGATTTCGAAAAGGAGTTTTTTTTTTTCGATTTTTCAAAGTGACAAAAAATAGTGTAAAGAAAACATGCAAGTCTCATGGAACCCCTGAGAGAGTTTCGTGGAACCCTGGGGTTCCGTGGAACGCAATTTAAGAAACTCTGCGATAGATGAAAGTAACATTTTACATCAAAACAATGTGCATCGTTTACTGGAAATTTTATTAATGTTGCCAAAACTGTTGCACAAAATCATCAGCTTAAAATGTGCCATGCATTTAATGCCAAATATTTTAGACCTTCTGTAATTGCAGAAGTATTAGGTTTAAGTGGTAAATATGTCCGGGTACAAAAGTTGGCACACCAGGAGTTGCTGTTGAGCTTAGAGGGAATTGACGGTAATGCAGAGTAAAAGTTTTATTCGCAATGGTACAGTTTATTCTAAGAACATGACTGTGTTTGTTAATTATGAAAATGATTTATTTTTATTTTAAAAGATTGAAATGTTACTCTTGCATAGGAAAACTTGTACATTATTTACAATGGTTATCTATCTACAGACTTTAATAAACACTATCATTCTTATGTCGTAAATAAAATTAATGATGCGAACATTACAAATATTTTACATTTCTATAATTTTGTAACTTTGGATATAAGAAATTAATAAGATGCTACTTGTAGTAGAATGTATATTATTTTAATACAAAAACCGTACAAATGAACGATTTATGTAAGTTAAACATAATAAGCACTAGTCCTATTTTTCCTTTTTTTTAACGCTTTTATCAATCCCAATTTTTTATTTCAAAATCCAATTGCATCCATCTCTGCTAAATTCGCCAGTACTTTTTTATTATGGGATTTTTCTTTTTGAACGCTAAAAATTATTTTTTATTATTTGACGTTTATTATTCACTCTTTATAAATTTTATATTCCATAGTAAAGGACTTGTACTCTCGTCTAATTTTCACCCGTTACGCTTTTGGAAGTTATATTGGTAAAAAAATACATTCTCTCTCAAAACTCGGACTTTGTATTTCATTATTTTTAACATTTCTTGAATTGATTATATCAGTTTATTGAATAAGCAATGATTAAACATAACACTTTGATTTGTCTTTGTACATCCCTTATTTCTAGAGTCCTTGTTCATTTGAGAACATCCTATCAGTTGAGATAGTGTTGCGCACATAAAAGTTTTCCTATTCTCATCTTTTAAAGTTGGCAAGTGTGGCAGTAGTTAATTACCTGTATATTGACAAACTAAAAAACGATACATACATCTATCTATTCATCATATTATACTGTTAGAAATAGTTAAATGTAGTCAAATGTCTTTTGAAATTTATGGCCACTTGTAAATTTCAATGTAGTAGCATCTGAGCTTTCATGCCAGGATTACCAGTGTAAACTAGTAGATTTAATTTTAGACGCTCCATTTTTTTAACAGGTTTTATCAATCAACTTATTATAATGCATTATTAGATTAATTTATTTTCCTTTAATTACTTATATATAATATCTTTAATATGAATGCATTCATTTCATGTGAGTATTACCTTTTTTTATTTTATTTTTAATGACTTTAAGCAGAAACTGCATTTTAAACCTGGACAATTCAAACAATTTAAAGTAAATTAAATCGAATTAAGCTTCACAAGACAGTTCAACAGGCGCCACGGGCAGCATTTAGTGTAGACGATAAATTTAATAGCAAAATGAAATTTGAACAAAAAGGAATGTAAAATTGAATCAAAACCCCACAACACCCTGGGGGCGAAATGCCCTAAAAAAACAGCACTAGTACCCCGATATTAAACAATTAAAGCAAAGGGGGTACCGGAAGTTAAAAATATAAGCATGACAGAAATTTATTAATTTGAACATTTTCAAACCAAAAATGCAAGCATCACAGATAATTATTAGATTACTCAATTGAGTTCATTTATGTTTTCTTGTAGTTTGAATTTGCTCTGAAGGTGTTCTAATTAATATCTGTGACGCTTGTATTTTTGGTTTGAAAATGTTCTAATTAATTAATTTAACGTTGATGAAAAAGATAATCGTTGATGAATAAGCTGTCAATCGATTCGTTATTTTAACATGAATAGCATAGGCTGCATTTTAACCGACTTCAACAATAGCACGGACGATTTTTTTTTTATTATTTTAATTTCAGAAGTCTTGTATTTACTTATGTTCTACCGTAGCGCCAAAACAATTTATCCGGCTCTTATGAATGAGGTTTCAATCGATTCTTTATTATGGCCCGAGTAACATAGGCTACATTTTTATGACTTATAGGATGATTCGATTTTACGTTGTAAATCTCGAATTTAACAGATTTTTTTAAAGAAGGTTTTACATAAATTTCTTAATAACCCGGCAAAAGAACAAAATGTAAGAAGGAAATAACTCTTAAACATATAATATATAAACACATTAATATAAAACACATACTATATAACCGCATACTACTGCCGCATGAAATCGAACGAAATTTGGTACACATATGTGCCGCTATGTGAACTTAAGCCCATTGGTTTTTGGCGCGAATTCCTCCAAGGGGGGTGGAGCAATGGGAGGTTTTTTGAGTTGCGCGTGCTTGCTATTCCTCAGGAAGTAACTGGCGGAATCAAACAAAATTTGGTCCATATGTTGCCATTAACAGGAACAGGTGCTGATTCAATTTTGGTGTCAATAACTCAAACAGGGTTGAGCTATAGAACGTTTTTTGTCATCAATTGTGACTGCCGTATCTCAAGAAATAATGAACGGAATAAAAGAAAAATTTATCGGCAAGTAGTCCTTAGTGAGTATAAGAGCTGATTTTATTTTGGTGTCAACAGCTAAAAAAAGGGGGTAGCGCAATCACCCGTTCTTTTTTTCCATTGTGAGTGCCATATCTCAAGAAGTAATGCTACGTTCTGGTTGAAATTTGGAATATATGTGAATCCATATGCAAACAGGCTTCGGTTCAATTTTGATGCCAATAGCTCCAAAAAGTGTTGATTTTTTTTTTTTTTTTTTTTTTTTGCGAATAAAAATAGTTTATTAATGCAACAATAAGAAAGATAAATCGTAATAGATTGTCGGCTGCGTATTTCTCGTGATTTTAATTGTATGGAAATGATCGGAAATATTATCTCAATCATTTAAAATTTTTAACTGTTGCCATCTTATGTTTGTTAACAAATAAAATATTTGTAATTAATTCAAGCAAGGCTTTTGAAATAAATACAATTGTCGCTCTTTGCTTTGCTTTTGCAATAATTCAGACATTGGGATGGACGTCAAGTTTTTGCATGTGTAATTTTGTTTTTGTTGGGAATATTGCTTCCTCATCAAGCGTGGGGAGGGATCAGAAAAAAAAATATATATATATATATATATATATATAGAAGAAAGTTTCGTGATGGCCACAACATACTAGTTAATTAATCGTTTCAAACTCTTATATTATGTTTTATTATTGTTTAAACGACATTTTATGATGAAGTTTGTTTGGTTTATCGTTTTCTTATATGAAATATTAATTTCAGAAATATAAGTCCGGAATAATGAACGTGCCATATCTCTTTTAATTTTTCTCCAAAACATTTTTGGCAAACATATAATTCTTACTGAAGGGGTTAAAAATCAAGTCTGAAATAGAGAAGAAAATTAAACACTTACTTGCATAAAATCCAAATCCATTTTTCCGCTTCGATTAAGCAAACTTGCAAGGAAAACTGGAGAGAAAGCAATGTGCAAAGCGGAGCGATTATCGCTCCTTTGCATGAATTTTCTGCTTCAGAGAGGGCGTGCCTATGTGACGGCTGATTCCTATTTGATGCAACCTGCGGTGGGTTGGCAAAATGGCAACACTAAGCTGTCAATCACCTCCCGCGGAGTTCTCTTATCGGCTGAAAATTCCAAAAGCAAGACCGGTTATCCGCCATTAATGACCACGATCGAATGAAAATTATTGCTTTACGCCAAGTAAGCGATAAAGGCCATTTGATGGAAGATGGAACGAACTCAAAACTTGATGTCGAGGTGATTAAAATGGTGCACCGTTAAAATTACGATTACATACCAAAAAAAAAAAAAAAAAAAAAACAGAAAGGAGAAATGTCTGAACTTTCACTGAAAATTGGAAAATGTGTCATGATTATTTCTATTCTTTATGTCTCACGATTATAAATTGATGCTAAATTATTCACTAACTGTTTACTTAACACATATGAAATTCATCACCATAAAAATGTTATATTACGTGCTACCAGTAAACAAAGATTTTGCGAATTGCTGAGTTCACAAAATAGATACGTTTGCATTTGAAAGATATCACACATTTAGTATAGAGTTATTTAATTATACGTGAAAATACTTTTCTTTATGATAGCTGCATAATTCGCAAAAAAATCAGCTTCTGGAACCGTGATTGATGAGTTCAAGTATTTTTTAAAGATTGTTTCTTAACTTACATTATCTGTCATAATCCTGCGTTTTGCTTCCGCTTTTTAGTTGTTGCCACAAACAATGAAAAAATGAACAAATTAATACCCAAACATTTAACAAATCATTTTCAAGGCTGTTTGGGGGGGGGGGGGAGCTTTTTTCTCCACTCTACTACTTGAACGACATTGCTTTTAAATTTGGGCATACAAACCAGCAATACTGGAAAAACATAAATGGGGGGGGGGGGGGATTTTATTATATCTCATTGTGCGCAGTACATTGCGGTTAAAATTAAAGTCCATCCCTTTTCTTTTTTTTAGATTTTAAATAAGGAGAGGTAACAAGAAAATATGTTTGAACTTTAAAAACTTTTCACCTCCAATATATTTTAAATCCAATTTTTTTTAAATAAAATAATTTTTAAAAAAATCTGAAGTCTGTTTACATAATCTTGGTTTGCGCTAAAAAGTATGAAATAAAATAACTTAAAAAAATTTATAAAAAAAAAAAAAAAGACGAATGAATATTACTTTCATAATACATATTCGTGGAAAGTCATATAACTGATCTCCAAATTTAATTGCAATAGTAATAAAGTTTCAGTCTTTTTCATCTCCTGTACTTTACCAAACAACGTAGTAAAACCAAAAGAACAGATTTAAAAAAAAAAAAATAGTACTAAGCACTTTTCATGATGCACTCAAAAGGACAAAATAACTTTTCTGGGTCAGAAAGTACAATATTTTAGCATTCCAGTACTTTTCAATTACTCCAAGAAAATGACTCCACAAACGAGGAAAACTGCGGCTCAAGTCAGGTAGAGAATTACTTATCTTTATCTAACTCTGTCATAAATTTGAGCTTTGAAACATGCATCATTTTCTGGAAATGCTTGGTTTGAAATGACTTGAGCCGCAATATTCCTCGTTTGGGGAGTTATTTTCTTGGAATAATGGAAAACTACAAGAATACTTAAATATTGTCCTTTCTGACCCAGGAAACTTATTTTGTCCTTTCGATTTCATTATGAAAAGTGCTTAGTATTTTTATTTTAATCTGTTACTTTATTCTTTCTAGTGTAAATGCATTTCAAAAATACACTCTGTAACAAAAAAAAAAAAAAAACGACGAAGAAGCAATCATCCGATTGCTTTGAAATTTTGTATACATGAAAGTTTTGATCAGATATGCAAATGATTAAAATTTGGTGTCCAATGACTGAATAGTTTGATCTGCAGCGAATCGAAACTACGCAACCAGCAGATGTAAATAAAGAGCAGTTCTTCAACAGTTGTTGCAACTTTCGGTTTGATTGCAATTCAGATTACCATTCAACTTTATCGGTGTTTGCCCGAGACCCACGTGATAACAGGCCAGACAACTCCTCCCCCCCCCCGCTTCGTTACGCCACCAGTCGTCGATCTATGAACTTGGCGCGAAACTTTGAAAGCAGTGCATTTTACCAGTAAACAGTAGTGCTCTGGCTGAAATAGATGAAATAGGAAATATGTAACTTCGAATGCACATTTTTGAGTACAATACTGTTGTATTTATGTCATCCTCTCCACGTACCGGAATGTAGAGACAATTAAAGAATATATATATAATTAAGTCTTTTAAGTGTCTGCTGAGTGAAATGAGTCAGCGATTTCCACTTCCGAACAACTTGCATGCGAAGAAAAAAGTTGGGCATGTTGAGTTGGGTTGAGTCATGGAATAAATTTTAAAGTTCGGAGGTAAGTACTTTTCTCAGATAAACAAATTTACATTTTAGCCTTTTGAGTTCATGCAGTTAAGGTTACTTAACTTTTCCTCTATTACACAAACAATTGTCAGTTTCCTTTCTGATATCGTTGTCTGTAATTTGTAATTTCAGCGTACTGCTTTAATATTTGAAATGGTTAACTTGCAACTTTTTATTTCTTTATTTTTTCAACCTTGTACACGCATTTATTCGAAATGGATTTTCCAAGCTGACAATATACATATGTCAAAATTTTCTGCAAATATACTTGTTGCTATCAGAAGCAACGTAACTTTGTGTTGATATTCAGTTAATATGTATGTAAACAAGTTTATTGAAACAGGCTTTTAACTGAACTAATCTTATATTTTCGGTTTCGATTAAATTGTTTCATACGCTAGCAAGCTAGCATGTGTTATTTTGATCAAAAAAGAGTCCTTGATGGGCTTCCGTAGTTCTGAGGTAGAAGATTAGCTTTGAACGCCGGAGGTCGTGGGTTCGGTACTCAAAAATTTCCCCCCAACTACGCCCCTGCAATGTTATTCAAACAAGCTGGTTCTGTGCGTAAATTAAAAAATATATATGTTTTTTTCCACTGTTGTCTTTAAGTTTTCTGATATTTATGCACAAATTGTGGTTGAGTTAAAGGTATTCATAATTTTTGATCTTACAAAAGATTACTTTTGAGCAGTGGATACGTAACGTGTTTTTGCCAAATGCTCTATGCTTGTTTGCTTATGCTTAAAAAGGGCAAAATGTCTTGAACTACACATTTTTTGAACTCCTTGGGTTTTCTGTTAATAAACTTTCAGGAACTCTGAAACTGTTACATAAATTGAATTAAGGGGCTGTCCATAAAGTATGTTGCAAAATTTTGAACAAATGCCCCCCCCCCTCCTTGTTACGTGTAACGCTGTTCAACATGAGCATATTGTTATAAACAACGCGTGATGTCACACTTCTTGTTATCCTCTCCCTTCCCCCTGTCACAAAACTGTCACACTGAATTCCTAAAAGAGCATACTCAGCAAAATGTTGATCTAAATTTAACATATATGAGGTTTTAAGTATTGAAGAAAGTTGCTAAAATGGTAATTCTATGAAAAGTTTTTTGAAAGAGGTTACTTTGTCATCATTTAATGCTTTTTAAAATAATTTTTCAAAAGCTTAAAATGATGAACTATTGAAGCCCCCTGCCCCCCGCAAGAATCATTAGCAGCAGAAAAAGCTGAAAATGTTAAAGTAGCAAAATTCCAAAAAAAAAAGGCTGCTTAGATATTGAATACATTTTTTTGATGTACAACATACAGTATTCATGATGTTGTATAATTCCTTCTTTAATTAAAATTTTTTAAGTTTAATTCCTGAGTAATTTTTCGAGAGTGCCCACTGAAGGGGGGGGGGGTCGGAATCATACTCTCATAGTAATAGTAGCTTTTCAACGGCTATAGTTAAAAAACTGTGCCCTTGAAGTTTTAAGGGAGATGGGGGAGATGTTTTTGGGGTATTTTTCTTGAAGTTTTCATAATTGAAGGGGGTAGGGCAGTGTGTACTTTGGGGGATGTCACCCAAGCATTCATGTCTATTTAAAAGCATAAATTTGCTCAGCTAAGTTAGCATTAATAATCTGGTATTATGTACTTTAATTTGATGTTATGTCTTTGAAACATATTGCAGTCATGTTTCCCATTTACTTAAGTAAAAATGTTTATTTATTTTTTAAAATTTCATTTAATTCTTATTCAAATACAATGGTGAAATTATTTTTTGTTTTGATGTAATTGTAAAATGAAAGTTCATTTCTTTATTTGAATACTTCTTAAGAGTTAATGTTTCAATACAAAATACAAGTAGTTAAAATGCGATTAGTTAAAAAAAAAAAAAACAAATGAAAAATAAAACTGTGTTTATTTATCACTTCGTTTTAACATGATTGTAAAATAAAATCGTGTTTAGTTATTTGAATACTTTGTAAGACTTATAAATGATTTTATGTAAAATACTATGAATTAAGCTCAGTGTATTTTTTAGTGTATGATTATCGGGTTCATTTTTATGTTTTCAAATGAAAAAATAGAACTTTTAATGCTACTAAAATAATAGAAGACAATAATGAATAAACCAAATAGTTTAATTAAACCAATCGAAGTGCTCACTTCCCAATATCATTGTGGATCGACGAACGATGACGTCATTTGATAGTTGGAAGACCTTCCTATCTCGAAGGCCTCGGTTTGCCACGCCGTGCTTCAGTTTGTATCCAGGCTAGAGGCGGGTCAATACCTTATTGAACTTGTTACTGTAACTCTGACATAAATTATTCAGTTGTTCTGAGAATTTAATCGTTTACTATTCTGTGCATTGTCTTCCTATCCACCAATTTTCGTCTCAATCGGATCACTCCTTGGTGCTTCGATTTCTTTTGTTATAGAGTGTAGAATAATGCTAACATCACGAAATTTCACCTCTTTCTTTCTTATAAATGTTTCATACTAAAAGGAAAAATAAAACTATATACGTGTCTAAAACTTAAAGTATTTCGCACTAAAAATTAATCCTTGTTCCCCCTCTAGGATTTGTTTGTGGGATAATTTAATTAGAACCATTTAAATATTAAAGGTTTGCGAAAGTAATTCATGTTTCACAACATACAAGTTACTCGTGATAAAGATCCTAATATTTGTCTTTACTTAGCCCCGTTTTCGATTATTGGCATAGATGAGAATAAAAATCCTAAGAAATCAATGAAAGTGGTTAAATTACAAGTCTGCTCCAGAGAAGCCTTGATTCGAAATTTTTATTATGATTACTATTAATATTGCTGTTGTAAGGCAACAAAATTTGTAACAATGGGTTTTATATTTAAACATCAAATCGGGAAATAGCATGTTTTTTATGTGACCAAAATTTCCTTGCAATTGGACTCTCATTTCTTGAGAAATCATTAAAAATATGAATTTTTGAAAGTATCCCAATACTTTTAGTCGTATAGTGTACATATTCTCTGTTTAATTTATATCGATTTGTTAACAAATAAAATTGATTTCAGCAGACAAATCTCAAAGATACATTCAAGTTCAAAATTGGTAGGGAACATGCAGATGATGAGGTTGAAACCAATCGCCCTTTCCGATGAATATCATACTGTCGAAGTGAAAAAAAAAAAGAAAAACAACATATTTCCTTGCTTTTGAAAAAGAATTGCAAATGCGATGCTATTATTCGTAAAAACACACTACGAATTGATTGTGTTTAATGTAAGGGACTTAGGGACCATATAAAAACACATATATCGATTTTTGTTTTAGTATTTTCTCATATTCAAAAATTTTTATTCATTGAATCTGAATCCTTTTTTTTTACTATTTTTATAATTGGAATTATGCATCCAGGACTAATGGTTTGCAAAAAAAAAATAAATAAATAAAAGGATGATTCTCCAAAGACCTGACTTTTCCAATCCCATGTTTTAAAAAAATAAAAATTCTGAAAATAATCTGGAAAAAAAAAATACTTAGTCTTTAATAGGGAACTTATTAAGAGAAATATAGAGGAAGCTCACTTCAGTTATGCTACACCCTCAAAAGAGGATGTCAAATTTACGTACAACAAGAGTCTGACAAGCAGCTCCAGGAGAGTTACAAAATGAATTTTTTTATGGGTTATCTAAAATGTAACTATAGTAATAAAAACTAACTGAAGCCTAAATCAAAAAATATGGTTACTAAATGACAAAACAAAATTTACAACGGACACCCCCAATTTCTTCGAGAACAAGTCCAACATAGGTTTTTTCATATTATTCACTCTGAATAGCTTACACTTCGAAGAACGGACATTCATTTCAACGAACAAAAAATCGATTGTTATACTAAAACTTTTATAGTTCAAGAAATAAAAACACAAAACAAAAAGGGAATCAATATTAAAAGCGACTATGAAATTTATAGCAACTTCACTAACTTATTCGAGCAATATTTAGATGCACAAATATCTAACCTCTTTTGGAACGATTCGTCTGAACAACAAAAAAGTATTAAATAAATAGAATTAATGCACTGATACATTTTTTTTTATCGTTTACCAAATTTTTTAGGACAGGAAACTGACATTTTCCATACAATTTGCCTGTTACGTTGGCCCAGGATTATATTTAAGGTAAATAATGTTATTTTACTATTCCACACTGTTAAAACTACAGGTTGCGATTGGCACCTTTCAAGGGTGAAAAGCTTGTTCACCAGCGACACCCTATACGGTGCCGAAATGTCACCCTTAAAATGGGTGAAAAACTGGCACCCTTAACCCCAGCGTGCAAAGTAGGTGAAAAGATGGCATACTAGGAGTGAGAAATGGCACCCTCACTTTTCCCTATTGCAGGTTTTAATATTCAGTTCTTGCGGAAAGGGCGCTACCCCTCCCCCAATGGAAAACAGGTAGCCCCTCATGTGGTACGGGGAGGGAGAGGGTTTTTTTGGGGGGTGGGGGGTTCAGGGGGGCTGTTCTCCAATACAAGATCTTAAAAAATCGATAGTTTTTAAAAACATCCCCTTTTTTGACTGAAGCAGTCTGCGGCATGACCGACTGCCCCCCCCCCCATTTGGTACACCCCGCTGTTTTTAATCTTATTGGAATAGACTTTTTACTATCTAGATGGTCGATGGCTGTTCCCTATTGCAGTTACTTGCGGAAGGAGATGTTCCTCCTACATAGTAATTCTCCTCCCCCTCAGGTCATGGGGGGTGGGGGGCAAATCCCCCCCACCAAAAAAACAAAAAAAAAAATCAAAATAAAACTAAAAATTTTTAAAAACCAACCTTAAATATTAAGTCTGCGCCACCCGCTCAACTACCCCCCCCCCGCCCATCGCAGGCCACACTGCTTTTGTCCTTATTCGAATAAAATGCTTAAATTTTTTATCCAGATGGTCGATGCCAGTTCCTATTGCAGAGTTACTGGCGTAAGGGGATGCCCCCCTAAATAGAAATTTACCCTACACAGGTCATGGGGTGGGGGTGGGGGCTCCTCCTCCCCCCCCCAAAAATATGAAAATTAAAAATTTTCAAAAACCAACCGTAAAAATCTGAAGTCTGTTCCACCCCGTTCAACTATTTCCCCCCCCCCCCGTAGGCAACACTGCTTTCGGTCTTAATGGAACAAAAATAGCTTGAACGTTCTTTTATCCAGAGGGCCGATGGCTGTTCCCTATTGCAGAGTCACTTGTAAAAGGAGATGTTCCCCTAAAATAGAATTTCACCCTCTTAGGTATTAGGGGGGGTCTGGGGCATCCCCCCCTCCTTCGAAAAAAAAAACAAAGCTATCAAAAAAAGCTACAAACTAAAGTTTTTAAAGGAAAAACTTTAAAATTTTGAAGCTTGCGCCATGACCCGCTCCACTCCCCCCCCCCCCTCGTAGGACTCACTGCTTTTGATCTTATTGCAATAAATTGCTTGAATTTCTTTTATCCAAAAGGCCGATGCCTGTTCCATATTGCATTTACTTTCGGGAAGGGGGTGCTTCCCTGAAAGTAAAAGTTAACCCCTTAAGTAAAACGAGGGGGGTCAATCCCCCCCCCCGGAAAAAAGAAAGAAAATCACCACAAAGACTGAAATCTTTAAAAAATATAACCTTAAAAATTTGAAGTCTGCGCCATGACCCGCTCCATCCTCCCCCTCCCACCAATAGGCCCTACTACTTTTGGTCTTATTCGAATAAATAGCTTGATTTTTTTTAAATCCAGAAGGCCGATGGTTTTTCCCTACTGCAGAGTTATAGCGGAAGGGGATGTTCCCCTTTAAATAGGAATTCCTACCCACATGTTATGAGGGTGAAAGCACCCCCCCCCCAAAAAAAAAGCTTATCAAAAGCTACAACCAAGTTTTAAAGGAAAACTTTAGCCTTTTGAAGCTTGCGCCATGACCTTGCCCACCCTCGTAGGACTCCCACTGTTTTTGATCTTACGGTAATAAATTGCTTGGAATTTCTGTTTATCCAAAAGGCCGATGCCTGTTCCATATTGAGTTTACTTTCGGAAAGGGGGTGCTTCTCTGAAAGTAAAAGTTAACCCCCTTAGGTAAAACGGGGGGTGGGGTGGTCAACCTCCCCCCCCCCAAAAAAAAAGAAAATCACCATAAAAACTGAATTCTTTAAGAAATAAAAATTAAAAATTTGAAGTCTGCGCCATCACCCGCTACATCACCCCCCCCCCCCGTAGGCCCTACTACTTTTGGTCTTATTTAAATAAAAGGTTTTTTTTTTTAAATCCAGAAGGCCGATGGCTTTTCCCTTTATCTGTCACTTGTAGAAGATGTTCCCCCTAAAATAGGATTTCACCCCCTCAGGTATTAGGGGGTCTAGGGCATACCTCTTCCCCCCCCCCCGTCCTTAGAAAAAAAAATTAAAACCATCAAAAAACTAAAACTTTTAAAGGAAAAACTCTAAAATTTTGAAGCTTGTGCCATGACCCGCTGCAACCCCCCCCCCCCGTAGGACCCACTGCTTTTGATCTTATTGCAATAAATTGCTTGAATTTCTTTTATCCAAAAGGCTGATGCCTGTTCCATATTGCGTTTACTTTCGGGAAGGGGGTGCTTCCCTGAAAGTAAAAGTTAACCCCCTTAAGTAAAACGAGGGGGTCAAACCCCCCCCCCCGAAAAAAGAAAGAAAATCACCACAAAAACTGAAATCTTTAAAAAATAAACCTCAAAAATTTGAAGTCTGCGCCATGACCCGCTCCATTCTCCCCCCCCCCCAATAGGCCCTACTATTTTTGGTCTTATTCGAATAAATAGCTTGATTTTTTTTAAATCCAGAAGGTCAATGGTTTTTCCCTACCGCAGAGTTATAGCGAAAGGGGATGTTCCCCTTTAAATAGGAATTCCTACCCACATGTTATGAGGGTTTTTTGGGGGGGGGCACCCCCCCCCCAAAAAAAAATTATAAAAATTAAAATTTCTTAAAAACAAACCTTAAAAATATGAAGTCTGTGCCACTCGCTCAACTCATTAATGTGGTTTAACTGTAACAGGAAATTTCTTAATTGACTGTGATCAACCACTGGTACCACGGTATACTGAATTCCACTTAATGGTGGTCTGAAACAATTATTACTCGTCTCGGTACAACAGACCACCAATGGTTCTGAATGCTTGTCAATGCATAAAAATTTTTATTGCAAATACAAGCCAAGGAGCAAATTTGTAAAAAGTTGCTAGTACAGAATATGCTGTAAATAAAATTGTACATAAAAACAAAAAACAAGCAAGGGTTACAGATTTCTTCCACTAGCCCATTGGTAAAGAGTTGAGGGGGGGGGATGTTACACACACTCCTCCAAGTGAAACGATACCTCTGGGGGTGCTGGACCAGGGATTGCTCATTTTCTGGTCTGAATCAGAAAATCAGAGCTATCTTCAGGGTCACCTCCAACTGGTTAAACCACAAATAGTGGCAGGTACGGATTCGATTCTTTACCCTAGAGCGAAGAGTGGTAAAGAATCGAATTTTTAAACAATATGCTTAGATTTTTAAGCCCTGCAGACCCTTATCTGATACAATATGTAAACTCTGAGTTCTACTGTGTTTTTGAAACCCATATCAATTTTTCAGATTTTAGAATATCTCTTACAGTAGAACTTCAATTATCCAAACTCCTACTTTCCGAATTTCTGAAACAAAAATACAGTAAAACCTGTAAAGTTGATCACCCTTGTAAGTTGACCGCCTTTTTTCAGGAACGTAATTAACCTTTATAGTATAAATCAACCTCTATAAGTTGACCATCTGTTTAAGTTGATCAATAAAAGTAGTGCACCGCAAGTGGTCAACTTACACAGGTTTCACTGTATAAGATAAATTTTAAAAGAGACTATCAATCTAATGTAGGCGCAGCATAAACGTTAATGGGATGATAAAAGTAAGATAAATTTTTAAAAAGATTAGACAACAAACCTAGTGTAGGTGCAGCACAAACATTATTGGGATGAAGAGTCAGTGTCATAGTGTAGAAGCTTCTAATGTACAGCACAAGTAAATATACTCAGCACACACACAAGTAAATATGTTGACTTTCCTTTCAATTAATCAAAGACTTTTTCTCTAAAAATGTTCTTTTCTCTCCTTTTCAACACAAATATTGACTAATTAAAATCCAATCATCCGAATGGGGTTCAGTTTCAATTGAATCAGAAAATTGCAGTTCCACTGCATTGCCATTTCAATTAATATTTTTATGTCATTCTATTAAATTACCAACATATGTATTCTAAAAAAATATCATTATCGTAAAAAATGTTAATTTAAATTCATTAATTGCTACACTCTTCATGGTTAAAGTTAATTTTCCAAACAACATATTTCTATACATTTTTTATAGTCAATGTGTCGAGAAAACTTTTGTTCCATGAAAACAAGAAACAAGAAAGGCACAACAATGTGGCATTAAAATGTTGTACAACATCTTCATGTAGACACACATTGTAAATAAAACCCTTTTACAATGCAATCAAGATGTGAACTTAAGGAGAGCAGGATTGTAAACAGCAAGTTTCCCCCCTTTTTTTATGCGTGCTTGTACCCCAATAAAATTTTCCAGTCAAATTTTAACTTAAGTTTTTCCTAGCAATATTTCAATAGAATTTCTTTATATTTTCTCCAGTTAGGCCTGAAAAGTCAATCATCACTTAAGCTTACAGTTTCTATAAAAGTGAAGTTCAACAATAATAACACTAAGTAAGGAAAAAAGATTTTAAATTTATTTTATAGAAACATTTTCCCACTATACCTTCTCTTACGTATTGCTAAAGACTTCGTAACTAATGAAAAAATATTTTTCACCACAGGGGGGGGGGGGTCACCCTTTGACCCTCCCCTGAATTCGCCCTTGGAAACTCACTGACAGTGTGGCGAGATCATGCGTAGGTGGTTGAACCGTTATTTGCTTTGAGAAAACCCTGTAGTCTGTTGTTATGTGAATATGAATGCTTGATAGACATAACTTCAAACTACACCTTTAAATCTACCTTACAGATACTTCACTTGAAGGTCTGACTAAAAAAGAAATACCTTGGCAATTAGTTATTTCAGAACAATATTATTCTACAAACCATGTTATTATGAATTTCCTCACAAATTCTAAAAACAATTTGTCAGGAGCCCACCAATTTTCCTTGCCTTCCTTTGTTATGTGAATATGAATGCTTGATAGACATAACTTCAAACTGCACCTTTAAATCTACCTAACAGATACTTCACTTGAAGGTCTGACTAAAAAAGAAATACCTTGGCAATTAGTTATTTCAGAACAATATTATTCTACAAACCATGTTATTATGAATTTCCTCACAAATTCTAAAAACAATTTGTCAGGAGCCCACCAATTTTCCTTGCCTCCAAAGATTTTACAATTTTTGTCAGTCTGTGCTTACCCATTTTTGGTTTTGGCTGGACACCAAAAAACCCCAGCTGTTGAAAACACAAAGCATGTTCTTCCAACTGTCATTACATATGAAAATCTGAATTTAACTTATGCAGTAACCAAAACTATATACTGAAGCTGTCTAAATGCTGATCCTAACATTCTACTCTAGATATCAACCATTAAACCCAATATATTAAAATTGCATCAGTTAAAACAACTTCACATTTCAATTTTGAATTCTAATCGTTTTGTTGTAACAATTGTTTTCTGTCTGTTCAACTTGATTTTTGTATTCCAGAATTTGTAAATAAAGTTAAGCATTATAAGCTACCTTTTATTAAAAGTACTGTAGGATGGAATAACTTTGGAACATTTTTCAAAGTTTAACTGTTCCTATTTTTATTTTCAAAGAAAAAAGCTAAATAATCACTAATATGTCAATTTAGTATTCCTCTTACAAGATATGGCAAAAGAATAACTCTAGTTATAGTGACATTTTATTTAAAAAAATCTAAATTTGTCCTAATCTTACCCCATTGATTGGGGTAACATTGGAACAGTGCTTTATCCCAATTCAAAACAGTAGGAAACATGACTGCGAACCATTGTACCATAGGTGTCTGATCTACACTAGGAACAACAAAGGAAATGAGTTTATATCAATCCCAGAGTCAGATAAAAATATAAAGTATCTGCGCACGCAACTCAAAAGTATTTGCAAGCTAATAATTGTCTAACACGTTTTAAAAAAAAATGAGGGGGGGGGGGGTTCGGGTTACAAAAAAAAAATTAATCACAAGAAATTTCTTCATTTTGTAAAAATTCGTTACCTAAAACAACGTTATAAAGCACAAAATTGCAAATAATTGCAGGTATATGCTTTGAGGTTACAAGGAACTAATTTTCACGCCAATTATATATGAGCCTATTTATGCAAAGACCTAAGTTAAATTTCAAAATTTTAAAACTAAGCTTCTTTTAGCGATATCTTTGCATTCGTAAGCTCACATAATTTTGGGTATTATATCTCCACTGCAGATCATACATTGGTGGGACCTTTCTCTTCTTAGTCTGTCAAGTCAAGAAATTAATATGATATCCAAATCTCTGAGAACAAAGGCAAAACTAGCAATTCGCTGCTTCTTGGAAATGCTCTGTTGAGGGAATGGACAAAAACAAGTACAACAAATTTAGTAGCAAGAGTTATTTATGAATACGTTATGCTATTATTACGTTTATGCTATTCGTTTATAACTTTTACAAATTAATTAAATATCACTTTAAAACAAATTAGAAATAAGAATTTGAACGATTATCGCGAGATGCGCGTGCCCGCAGCGAATACATCCACCACACGCTTGGGTGTATATACGATCTGGAAATATCTTTTACAATCTAAATAAATAATATCAACGAATTTAATATCAAAGAAATTTAAAACGAATTAGAAGAAAAGAGTATGAACTTTTACTATTATCGGACGACGTGCAACTCCGCGGCGATGTATCCGCACGTCAGTTGAAGTATCCGCGCACGACGTGCGCGCATGCGTCTACATTATTTAGCTCTGATCAATCCTAGAATATTATATATTAAATAGATAATTAAGAACAATGCATTCTAACTAACAAGTAAAAGATTACGATATTATTTTAAACTGCTATGAAATTTTTTAAAAAAAGATAGTGTAACTAATACTATTTAAACACTTTGTAAAGTTTAGTTTTTGTCAACCAAAGCCAAAATAAGGCTGTAAACTTACAGCCCTTTAACTTTGAAAATTTCTCAGTCCCAAAGTAACCTCGTGAAAAGATGAAAATTTACAATGTACAGGCTGTAAAACATAAACATAGTTATTATACCTTACAACATAACCAGTTATCATGATTGTCAGTTATGAAACCCTATATCCCCAGAAAAGAAACTAATCAGTTTATGCAGAATTTCTGATCAATAGAGACGTACCGAGTAGCACTTTGGCCGAGTAGCCGAGTACTCGGCCTTTCGCTACTCAGCCGAGTACCGAGTTCCAATTATGTTTTAAGAAGAACCACGGACACACACCTGACAAATTGTGAACTCATTGGAATAGTAGTATAGACCTCCATATAAAAAAAATAGTTTTTAAAACAAACTTCCAGATGAAATTTAATTATGTATTATTTAAAAGATTTTATTTGTGTCAATAATTTTACAAATAAGTTATTTTTTAAAGTAAAAATAAACAAATACATAAAAGGTAGGATTATCAAGTTTGAATTAAAACAAATTATATCAATCTATACTTCTAGTCATACAAATGTAAATAATTTTTTAAAGCAAATGAAACAATGTTAAAAGTACAAATGTGCAGGAGCACTGCAGACACATTCTTCTGCATTACAAGGAACATCTTTTTTAGTGCATAAAATGTGAGCAAATGAACGTAAAAAAATCTGACTTTTGTCAGATGTCTTTAAATCCATAAGCTCACATTTTGTGCATTATAAAAAGCATTCCTTGTAATGCCAAAACACGTGTATACAGTGTTCCTGCACATTTGTGCTTTTAACATTGTTTTATTTTTTAAGAAAGGGTATTTTTATGCTTCTTATAATTTTGTTAGTGGCAAAAATCCATTTAATAATATAAAAATTTCATATTTTCTGTACTTGCCTTTTTGCCCCATTTTTAATATTTAAGTTTCTTTAACTTTGGGGCATTAAAATATAAGATTTACTCCATTGAGGCATAACAAACTTCATTATTCTCAGAATTTGAATTTGAATTGTAAATGATTGCAGTATATTATTTATATGCTTGCACTTTTTTTATTAATTGTAACATCTGCTTTGAACATTATTCAATTTTTTACAACTACTCGGTATTGGCCAAGTACTTGATCAAAATTTGCCCGAGTACTGAGTACTCGGCAGATTGTCCGAGCAAGCCAAGTACCCAATAGTTACCGAATACTTGGTACGTCTCTACTGATAAACATAGCCAAGATTAGTTGTACTACATTAAGTTATTTTTGGAATAATTTATTTTATTTTTTATTTATTTTAAATTAATAACTATACTTTTAAGGAAAATAAATTTAGGATTTTTGATGGAAGTGCATTTTAATTTCACATAAGACACAAATTAGATAAACTACTTCAAATTGAATGCAATATACCCCGACAGCCCGGTCATCACATACTGAGACTGTAGTTTCGTTCTTACTAGAACTCCTCAGTCAGGAATAGTGAATAACAGAGCTGGTTTCGGATGTCATCTCAATTCAGTTCTGACTTAGCCCTGGCTTAAAGGTGGTAACTTACTGCTAAATACCCATACTTTGTCTTCAACTCACGAGTCGAACCATACCATGCTGCGAACACTCGCTGGTGAATTCACTTTATCTACCAGTTTGTAGGCACTCTCAGCTTCAATTGAGATGATATCTGCCATCTGCTCAGTTATTCACCAATTCTGACCGAGGAGTTCTAAAAAGATCCAAACTGCAGTCTCAGGATGTGATGATCAGGCTGTTTGGTACATTACATTTTGTTCTGGGGGCCTTAGCCTTGGCTTAGAGGCGGTATCTTACTGCAAAATATTTCAAATTGGCATAAAATAAAAATTAAATTTTTTAGATTAAAGAAATTAACCAGGTATTCAACTGAATATTTTTTTACTTAGTGCATCTCAATTAATATCAATAGAATATTACTGGATATTAGGGTTGGGCAATGCATCGCAAAAAACTGTTGTACATCCTACATCTTTAAATCAGATTAGAATTTTTCTCTAAACTAATTCATCAATATAGCACTGGCTACAAATCCTACCACCAATATTCAGACACCATTCCACAATCGTTACCGTTTCAATATCTTAATTGTTTCAAAATTCTGTAGAAGCAGGGGCACCCAGATGGGAGGTTACTGTGACCTACAAAAATGCCCTTATTCCACAATTTTTTTCAGATGATTCATAAAATTTAACGATTACTTTTTGAACTTACCTTTTAAAAAAATAATGATGTTTAATGTCTCTTCTCATAAGATGAATTCATACTCATAGCTTATGCAGTACAATTCAGCAAATTAAAAAAATTTCCCAACCAAAAATTTAAGTTTTGTTATCTCTCATGGAAGTATCATAAGCGAACGAAGATCTTCACTTTTCCCAAAACTTGCAGGAAATGCAGTTTTTTAAGCTCTTGACAGAAAAAATATTGATGAACAAAGTTTATACATATCTTATGATCATTCAACAACAACAAAAGAAAAAAAAAGACGCTTAAAGTGTAAAATAGCTACTAAGATTGCATGTACATATTTTGGTGTTTTGATGAACCCCTTTTTAAATGCTAAAAGACTGCTCACATCTTTTTGCATTAGGAAAATAGATTCATTGTAATACCAAAACACCTGTAATATTTATTGCTATCTTGTCCCTTTAAACAGTTTTTTTTTTTTGGCAACTTCCAGCTAGCGTTAGAATCTGTTTGTAGTATCTGGGATAATTTTTATTTTTTCATCTGGAACATATTTTGTAAAATTTAAACAAGCAGTTTACAGTGAAATCTCGTTACAACGAACTTTAAGGGACCGTAAATTTTGCTCACTGTAACGGAATTTTCGCTGCAATTGAATTAGAGCAAAGTAATGGAAATGAAATGTACAGAAAATTTCCTTTGTTGAAACCGATATTTAGTTGTATTGGTATTTGTTGTGACAAGATTTCACTGTATCTTCAAAAAAAAAAAACTTACATTGTGATGTATTGTGACATTGCCATGTAAGGTTGGCGATGAATCACAATGTAGAAATTTCTACATTGCTTAGTCCAACTGAATATAACAAAGTTGTTGTACATCATTGCGGTAATTTTTAAGAAAATAATGTATGCAGAATTATAGAATAAATGAAAACTTACTTACAAATGTCAGGGCCCGCGCTAAAGATTCGCCACTGCGCCAAAAGTGATAAAATTGTAAATTCAACAAAAGAAGCTGATTTGCTATAATTCTTGGCAAACGGAAAATTTTCGGAAATTTTCATAAAAAATAGAAAAAAGATTTTTCCCTCGACCCTCAAAATTATAATTAGAAAATCTGCAAGAAAAAAAAACAACAAATTGGGATTTCCATGTCGTGTGCATTGTTATTAAGTGCTTAGTAAAATATTAGTGTATACTGCATATTTAAAATATTAGCACTTGCATTGTCTATTTTATAAAATTACTCCTTTGTTTTCCAATTGAAATTTTTTGGAAATTTTTTTAATTCACAATTAAAATTAACTAAATTTAGGTCTTTGGCTAATACAATTAAAATTTGACTAATTTGTTGGCTAACAATTTGAAATCCCTAGCAAGGGCCCTGTATATGATGCATGCTAGACAATGTTTTTTTTTTTTCCAACATCTTTCTTGTGCACTTTATAAAGTTATTTTTTAATCTTGTTATGGTGTTTTTTACTTGCACCAAATCAGTGCACCATCAAGCCTGGTACTATTATCTGACAGCATATTGCACCCAGGTAAGAAAAAAGTGACAGAATACAAAAATGTTCAATTCCTACAAAGCAACAACTAAAAACCTAATGAATATATTGCATTATTAGTACCCACAATTAATAAATAATACAGTAGAAGACCGTTATAACGCACACCTTGGGACCAGAGCTTTTGTGTTATACAGGTTTTGGCATTATATAGGTCAATTCAAATTTTGAAACTAATATTCAGAATATATCTATATATTAGCATTTCAGAATGAGTTCTATCTGCAATGAGTCCTAAAGCACTAATTATAAACCATTAGTCATTCACAAATAAATATGTTTCACAATCAAAAGAAAGTGAATTGTTCTGCACTTCTGCTAGCTCCATGGTTAACATAACAGCTGCATTTTCAAGAGCCATCTGGTATTTTCTTTTCTCAGTGAATACTAATTTTTATTTAAAAGCTTTGAATTAAGATGAAAAGATGAAAAACAGTTTCAAAATTGAATTTACCTAACAATGTTTATGTTTGCAAGACAAACCAGAGAGATTTTTTTCTTCAAAACTATTGTTTACTTTTGAAAAGTAGTGCGGTTTATAGACAATTGCGTTATACAGGTCGGCCTTATAAAGGTATTCTACTGTACTCCTAATGTTTCAGCTCTGAGCCTAATGCTTTTGCTTTTAAAAACCAGAATTTTCACCTTCAAGTTATGGAGTTCTTTGAGCACTATTTCGTGACATCTTGGGATACAATGATGTAAGATCATGCCTATGTGATTGAGCCACTTTCTGCTTCGACAAAACCCTGCAGTCTGTCATCATGTTAATATGACTGTTTGATAGACTTACAGTAAAACTCCGATATAACTCCACTGTCAAATCCCATCTTTTGGTGACGTTATATCGATTTTGGCAATATATCGAAATATAAAGTGTAAGATTACAAATAATGTTAAGAAATGTGGTAAAATTAAAGCATGATTTTACCTCTTTAAGTTAAAAAAATTAATAGCTTTCAGGCTCCAACATTAATTAGTTTATCTAAACTACCTGTTTTCTGGTCCAAAATATTAATATTTTTTAGTTTCAGTTTGACTTTTTTTTTTTTGCTCAAAAAAGATAGCTCTGTTCTTTTCTAATGCAAGAAGGCTGTTCAACATTTTTCTATCAGTCGCATATTCCTTTAAGAATTTTGTTAGTTTCTAAATGCGACATTCGTTTTACAGTTTCTGACTTAAAATTCCCTTCTACATTTTCAAGTTCTCCTTCAGATGAATCGGAATCGCTAACTTCATAATTTCCTCGAGAGCCATATTTTCAAAAGCTGAAACTGATTTTTTGGCATCAATGTATTTATTTACTGTGGAAGATTTTGCAAAACAATCTCTTTGTTGATGTTATTCTGAATCTCTCATTTCAACATTACTCTGCACTGTTTTTCACCTTCAACTAAATCCCCATATCTCCAGCTATTGACAAGTTTCTGGTGTAATTTCATCCCATAAACCCATTTAGCTAAAAGGGTTGTAAAGGTTGTGTAAAATTTAAGCCCTGGTGTAAAAAATGCAGGCACATGTTAACAAAGCCCCACTTTCCTATTCAACCACTGATAGTGTTTTTCGGTAGAGAGTAGACCACAAGTTTATTGCAAACGAGCTCTCCACAAAGCGTTTTTGCCTGGAAACATTTTGGTGTACTCTACTTTTGAATAACTTGGATGGGAGTGCTTATTACACTATAGATACAGAAGAGAATAATCAGTATTTGGGGCATTCCACGGTATTTTGGACATTATGTAGAGTCCGTAACGTGACCTTTTTTTGCTATAACTTTTTAATTTACCGTTTGATTTGCAAATTATTTTAATTTGAGCTGGTGTGTTGGTAGGAAAAGATCAAAATAAAATAATATGCTAATTAAACAGTAAATTAAAAAGTTATGGCAAAAAAGGTCACGTTACGGACTCTACATAAATGTCAAAAATACCTTGGAATGCCCCATTTGTAATTAAATAATTGTCAACTTACTGTAAACATCAGAAATTTTTTTGAAAAAGCATTTTTTTGGAGCATGGTATTGGTCTGCGTCATAACAAGCGACACAATTATGGTGGCATAATAGGATTGGTGCTTTAAAGGGTGGGCCTTAAGTCAGGGTTTGACTGTAAATTCAAGACTGCTTCCTCAATCAGGATCCTTCCACAATTTTGGTCAATGGGAATACAAAAAATATCAATTGCTCCATTGCTAGAACAAAGCATGTTTTTCTATTTACCACAACCTACCAAATTTGAATTTAAACCCTATGCAGCAGCTAAGAGGTGTTTCACATCATTATTTATAATGAAGCATGTTAGTCAAGATTTAATTTACTACACAAGCCTTAAAGTTTAGTCTTAAAACTTTTTTGACGAGAAGTAAACAAATCTTCAGAACTTTCAACTTCATTCGTTTAAGGATAATCAGCGCTTCAAACCAATAGGATCGTTCGCAAGGCAGAAAATTTTCTTAAAACATCTCTGACTGGGCAACGACCCAAATAGTTTGAAACGAAATAAAAATGCATGCACTTTAGCTTTCGAAACAATTGACAGCATGAAATCACATCACGTGGGTAAATATCTCAAAGTCAAAAAATGTTTCACCTTAAATTCAGCACATATGTATCAGCACACGCGATGTAGATTCATTAAAACGAAAAAAAGTCAAAGATATTTACAGAATTGTGAGCGAAACTATATAATTTTCTCATCTCTCAAAAGAATAGCGACCGAAACAAAATAATCATACGTGAAATAAATATAAAAACAAAAAAAAACTTAGCGAAGTAGTAACGGTCCAGTTTCACTTCATTGACTTGTAAACAAGCATGGAACAGCGGTTACAGGGTTACAAGCTCCTTTTAGTAAAATCGAGTTGTCAGAAGAAGGCATCTACTACTGTAATCACGAAGAATAAATTTGAAAAATAAACGTAATAATACAAAATGCATGAAAATGACTTTTATCATTTCATGAACGCCGCCATTAAAAATCATAAATATCATGTGACAGATCACGTGACAGTTGGGCACCCCTTTTTAAAGGAGCCAAAAGAACCGCAAGAACATCTCCAAGCCTCCGTTTTCACCCGGTTGCACCTTGCTTTCACCCCAGGGTGCCAAAGGACCTTTCAACGGCTCCTGTAATTCTAACAGTGTATTGGTACCGAAAGTTGAGATGAAGCACTGAATAATAATTTGAATTGGAGGAAAGCCTTCGAAAAACAGATTTTATGTCGAAATCTAAGCATCATAATTAATTGTTTTTAATTGATATCTCCGATAATTATTATCGGAGCATTATGTTAAATAGCCAAACAGACGGGAAAAATACGAATCTATCGATACCAGGTTCGATGATCAGTTCATTGGCGTTCGGGAGAAGTAACTTGGACATAGATACATGCATAAGTAGGTACATAAATAGATACATACGCGCAGTTTTTAATTTTTAAGAAATGGCACCTTTTGTCCTCATTGTTTAAAATCTGCCGCCATTTTTTTCTTTTTAATTATTGAACCAGTTTAAAAGTTAGCATTACTTTTATAATTCATTTGAAAATAGAAACTGGAGAAATTAATCTCAGTTTTTCAGACATTTTGACAAAAACAACAAACAAAAACGAACATTTTTTTGACAGAATTCTGACTGGAAGCTAAAGAATCTCGAGTCTTCCCCGAAATCAGGTCTTAAACATAAGCGGCAGTTACAGTTGCATTTTACTTTTATTTCTGTGTGGGTGGCAATGAAACGGTAGCTTAAAAACTAAGGACGATCAAGTTCTAATGGCATAAAAAGAAAAACATAGGCAGATCAGTTCTTGCTTTTGCCGGGGGGCATGACGGGTGAGCTGAAGCGGTTGCGTAATGATAGGGGTCGCAAGGAACAAAGGTTCAAAGCCGCGTTGAAGAAAAATAATTGCAAAAATTAAAAAGAAAATTATTTCGGAGAAATCTAATTTTTCGTCAGGAAATTGAATTCTCTGAACACATTAAGGGCGGTATTTTCCCCCCCTCTTTATGAGAATGGACAGAGAAAAATCAAATAACTACACAGACAGGGGTTGCGTTCAAATATTTCACGGTCTGGAGAGAAGAAGTAAGAAATAATAAAGAGTCGTGGTTTTGAAACCATTTTTGTTCGCGTGTAAAAAGTATTCGAACACGTTTCGAGTAAAACCTTTGCTCACGTGTTTGCTTTAGAAAGCAGTTTTAACTCTAACGTGTGATGTATTTTATTTTTTTATTTTCACTTATTTATTTTTTAGCTACGTTTTTATGAGACGTTGGCGGTCGGAATGAACTGAGTAAAATGATGCCCAGAAGAATGTTCTTTTTTTTTTTTTTTTAATGTTTAGGGAGTAGTCGCTAGACTGGTAGACAAAAGCTATGTAAGCTTTTATGTTGAAGTTGATAGTGTTGAATTGATGAATTCAACTTTGAAAATTGTAACTTTACATTTGCTTTAATATACCTTCAACATTATAAACTTGTGATTTTCAATAAAAGCATAGCTTCTGTCTGCCAGTCCCAAGACTGTCTTTATTTTGTAATGCAAGTGGTGAGGTGTGGTGTATGTAACCCCGACATTATACGGGGTGTCCAAAAAGTCATTGACACATTTTACGAATTCATAGAAAAGCAACAATTTGCCGTATCAATATGCGGTTTGCGCTATAATACTTCATCGGTTCAAAAATCTTTTATGATGTCACTAGCAAACATACCCAGCGTTGCCTGGGTCAGTAATAATATTGAAAAACAATTTATACTTACCTTTATTTATTTTTAGCTGTGCCCCGCGGTTTCACCCGCGTTAATAAGCCAACAATGCATTAAAAAACTACAAGGTCCGGCTATTTATTTCAAGGACTGACGTAACTGCAGGAGAACGAAAAGTCGGAAGAGATGGCGCGTATGATTGCATATTGAAGAGCGTTTTCTTGCGCATGTGCAGTGTAATCGGCGTCATTCTAAAGTAAGTGGTTCTCTTGGAAAAGCGCACTAAAACGTTGCTCTCAAACTCCTGTCGTCGAAGTGGAAATGGAGCAAAGAATTAACAGCAAATTTTGCTTCAAATTGGTCAAGACAGCTGCAGAAACATACGAAATATTGAAACCTTTTAAATGGTTTAAACACTTTCTGGACGGGAGCAAAAACGTCGAAGATGATCCACACACAGGTTGGCCGCAGTCCGTACGTACGCTGGAAGCAATTGAAAAAGTTCGCATTATGGTGACAACAGGAGTTGAAGAGCTACGTATTAATGCGCCTTTTCACGAGAACCACCAACTTCAGAAAGGCACCGATTGCACTGCGGATGCGCAAGAAAACGCTCTTCAATATGCAATCATTGGCGCCATCTTCCGGTTTTTCGTTCTCTTACACCCTGTTTGCACTGGCCCAGCGGTTCCCAACCTTTTTCTCTTTGCGAACCCCTTGGAACAGGCAAAAAAGTTCGCGAACCCCCTGATGTTGAAATTAGTAACATGTAAGAAACAATAAAAAACAGCATGTTTGCTTTCCATTTTTTGCAGCATTTGATTGCAATAAACAAAAATATAATTGTAAAATATCATTAAGTGCAAACATTAATAAAAAGTTAAAACTACATCTACAAGAAAAATTATAAACAAGAAGTTTTATAAACCAACTATTTTTTTAAGCATACTTTAAATTGGGGAAAAAATCCTTAATGCGATATTTGTGGCTGTTTGACGGAACAAAGAAACTGAAAGTTTGGTTCAATGTCTGACAGTTTGAGTCTTAAATCAGGCTCTGCATTCAATCTGCTTCGGTATTTATCTTTGAGATAAGTATAGGAGGAAAATCCTTTCTCGCACAGATATGTTGTACAAAATCGTAATAAAATTCGAATTGCTTTTTTGGACAAAACGGTATAGTCATTTCTTACACTGAGCCAGAAGTCAATTAACGAGAGCTCTTTAAAGGTAGTTTTCAATGAATTATCACAGGATAAATCGATGAGCATTTCCTTTTCAGGTAATGTCAGGGTGTTCTCTAAGCATGGATTTCCTTCAAAAGGATTGCGTATCCAGTTGTTTGAGAGAGGGACGTTACGCCTATTAGGAAAATACTCGCCAAAAGTTAGTTCAAGATGTTGCAGATGTTCACATACAATTCTTTTAACGCTTTCATCAAGTTTCATTGAGTTTTCTGATAAAAAACTACTAAGAGAAGTGAAACAAGAAAACTCACCCATTTCCAGGCATTGGATCCAGAAATTCAATTTTTTTACCATAGCTTCAATTTTATCATATACAACGAAAATATTAACAACTGCACCTTGCAAGGATAGATTTAATTCATTTAATTTTGAAAAGATGTCAGCTAAATATGCAAGCCTTTGCATCCAAAGAGGATCGAATATGCAAGTGGACAAGTGAAATGGATGATCAACAAAAAATGCTTGGACTTCTGACTTCAATTCAAATAAGCGTGTCAAAATTTTGCCACGGGAAAGCCATCTAACTTCTGTGTGAAGAAGTAAAGTAACATGAAGGCTTCTCAATTCCTCACAAAGCGCGTGAAATAGACGGCAGTTTGTGGCACGTGATTTTATGAAATTTACAATTTTTACCGCATCATTCAAAGTAGCGGATAATTCTGCGGGAATACGCTTACATGCTAATGCTTGTCTATGAATGCAGCAATGAGTCCATTCAATTTTCTCGTTAATCTTCTTTACTCGCACCACAAAGCCAACAAATTTTTCTGTCATTGATTTTGCACCATCCGTGCACACACCCACACACAAAGACCAATCTATTCCATTTTCTTCAAAGTAACTGTTGACCAGTTCGAAAATTGCTTCTCCAGTTGTGTTGGTTTTCAAAGGTTTTGCAAATAGTACATCTTCTTTAATTGTATCGTTAAAAATATACCTAACATAGACAAGTAATATTGCAGCATTTGCTACATCAGTCGACTCATCAAGCAGGATCGCAAAATTATTCTCTTTTATTCTATTCACAAGTTCTTTCTCCACATTACTTTCCAAATCAGTAATTCTGCGTGATACTGTGTTGTTTGATAGCGGAACCAGGTCAATTTTTTTTGCTGACTTTTCTCCCAGCATACACTTAGCAATATCTTTAGCACACGGTCCAATTAAATTTTCTGCAATTGTATGTGGCTGTCCAGATCTTGCAATTCTATAACTGACTCGATATGAAGCTTCAAGGGCCACTTTACTATCTTCGTTGGATTCTAACAGGAACGTAGAGACGCTACACTTTTTATCATATTCCAATTTTCTTTTAAAATATTCGATAGGTTTGTCCTTGTGTGTCGAATGCTTTGTTTTGAGGTGTCTTCTCAGAAGTGACGGTTTCAAACTGCTGTTCGCTAGAACTTCGTTGCAGAGAAGACAAAGCGATCTAGGTTCAGACTCTTCTCCAGTAAAATAAAAGCCCATTTGTAAATAGTCACTGTCATATTTTCGCTTTTTTCCTTTTTTCTCCCCGTGTTCACTTTTCTGTTTAGTCGGGGGAGGCGGCAGTTCATTACATTCAATATCCTGTGTTGATTCGAAAGTTACTGCTGATGTTGAGGGTTGATCGATTGACTGCTTGTCCATTTGTCGCTCAACCAAACTACCAGTTTTCAACCATCGATCCATAACAGCAGAAAGTTATTAAATCATAAAAACTACCAACACGATTATAACTTCACAAACAGAGTAGCAAGTTCACGTAGCATAACCAGAGGGCGCTACAGTTGCTGGGGAGTGTTTTTGCTGCTAATGAGATAAGTGATTTTTTACTGTAATTGTTTGTTTTACTACTTTAGTTTCAGTATTTTTATTGTATTTTATTATATAATTAAGTATTCTTGTGCTTTTAAGTCTTATTTTTGATTTACTTGCTTTCTTAAAGTGTTTTTCTATTCTGTGTAGCTAAGCCTAAATTGTGCTGATTTCTTGTTAAGCCTGACTGCTCTGTTTAGGGTGTAACTTGTTTATTTTAATTTACTGCTTGTCTTAGGATTGGTGATCTCCTGGTTACTGCTGTTTTTAGTATTTATTCTGTGTTTTTTTTGCATTTTTATCTTACTGTTTTGCCTTTTGGAACATATTCACTGAGTAGAAATGGGTGTTATATGCATTATGAAAGAGGTAAAGAGTGGGAAGGGGGACAGGTGGATCTCTTGTGATTTATGTCATATGTTCTGCCTGTATAAGGGGGAAAATGAGTCTGTTTTTGAAGAGGATTATATTTGCACTAAATGTGCTGAACTCTCAGACTTAAGACTTAAGATGCTAGTTTTGGAAGCCCAGTTAGCATTAGGGTGTAAGCCAGTTGTAGAGGGTATAAATGTTCCAGAGATTCAGGGGGAAGTTTCAAATGAGGAGTTAGATTGGGAAACTAAGGGTGTAATTTTGGGGGACTCTATGGTAAGGGAGGTGGGTAACACAGTTGGGAGAGTAAAGCGTAAGGTGGCTAGGTGTTGTTTACCAGGGGCTCGGGTAAAAGACGTTAATATGGTTGCTGAAAAGAAGGGAGTATTGAATAAGGAGGACATAGTTACTTTGTGGGTGGGAACAAATGATGTAGGCCACAGTAAAAATGAGGAGTTTTCTAGGGAATGGGAATCCCTGTTGGATAAAGCAACCAGCTTTTCGACAAATGTCCAAGTGGTTGGTTTGCTTCCCAGGTATGGAGTGCATAGGAGCTGGCTAAATCAACGTGCGAGGTGTATGAACTTGCTACTGAAGTCAATTTGCGAAAAGCGCAGTATCAGGTTCATTGATGTATGGAGTCATTGTAAACGGGATTGGATTGCTAGGGATGGCCTGCATCTGAGCTCTACAGGGGTCAAAATGGTTAGTGGATAAATTTTAAGGGCTTTGGAGTCAAAAAACTAAGTTGGAATGGGGGGCATGGTTCAAGCACCAGGTATCGAGAGAATGATATGTTTTTGGGTATTGCTAGAAATGGGAATAAAGTGACAAACAAGAGTAGTAATGTTAACAATTGTAATTTAGGAAATTTCAGGGTGTTAAATAAAAGCAACTTAGGCATGCTTAAAGTTTTCTATACCAATGCTCGCAGTATTAGGAACAAGATGGATGAATTGAAAAGCATAGTTATGGATGAGAAGTTGGATGTTATCGGAATTACAGAGACATGGGCTACCGAATCTGATGCAGAGTTATTACATATTGCTGGGTATAATTTATTCAGACAGGATAGAGTAGGTAAAAGAGGTGGTGGGGTTTTATTTTATGTTAGAGACAATTTTATTTGCAATGAATTGGTCATAAATGATAAGCCTACTGATATTGATATGGTTTGGCTGGAGTTGATGAGCAGTAAGGGCAAAAAGCTACGCTTTGGAAACATTTATAGGCCACCTAATTCAAACCAGGGACAAGATGAACAGATGTACCGTATTATTAGTGACATGTCCAGTAAGGGATCCGTTATCATAATGGGGGATTTCAATTTTCCGGGTATTGATTGGAATAATTTTTATCCTGGTAATGGCAAAGAAGAGGAATTTTTAAAAGTAATTGGTGACTGTTTCTTAGATCAAGTTGTAACTCAGGGAACTCGAGAGGAGGCCATTTTGGATCTAGTTTTTTGTGACATAGGTAGTTTTGTTCAGGGGTTGAGTGTAGGGGAGCATATTGGAGATAGTGATCATAACAGCATTAGGTTCCGGGTTAAATTTGAAGTGTGCAAAGATGATAATTTTAGGTTTGTGCCCAATTTCAGAAACACCGATTTTGTTGCACTTAGGCAGAGCTTGAAAGAGGTTTTTTCGTCAGGGTTGGAAAATAGCGACGTAGATCAGCAGTGGACGGAATTTAAGGATAAACTTGCTAAAACCGTTGGGGACTATGTTCCATTTAGGAGAAAAGGTGTTAGTACCAAAATTTGGCCCATGTGGTTCTCCAGGGAGACTAAAGAAGCTCTTAATTATAAGCAAGCCACTTTTCGTAAGTTTAAAGAAACTGGTCAGAGTGCGGAAAGGCTCCAGTATGGTAAGGCAAGGCGAAATTTTAAGTATTTGGTACGGATTCAGAAAAGGGAATTGGAGCAAAGGCTGGCAGATGACATTGATGGGAACCCTAAGAGGTTTTTTGCTTACGCTAATTCTGGGAAAGCTCAAAACAGTCAAATTGGGCCTTTGGTTGATGAGCATGGAAATTTAATCCAAAACGATAGGGATATTGCAAATGTTCTAAATAACTTTTTTTCCAGTGTGTTTAACGATAACTGTATCTCAACAGTTGACACTAACAAGACACAAGCTATTATACAGCTTGAGGATTTTGTATTTTCCAAGGAGGAGGTTTTATTTCATTTGAAAAAGATTAAAGCAACTAAAGCTCCGGGACCAGATAATATTTATCCTAAAATTTTAGTTGAATGTGCAGAGGAATTAGTGGATGTTATTTTGAATATTTTCAATGCTTCTTATAACTCGGGGACGGTGCCAGAGGACTGGAAGCTGGCTAACATAATGCCACTCTTCAAGAAGGGGTCTAAAGGTATTGCTGGGAATTATAGACCTGTAAGTTTGACTTCGGTGATTTGTAAGATTTTCGAAACTTTGATCAAAATTAAGATCATGATGTTCTTAGAGACTAATAGTCTGTTGACTAGTTTGCAGTATGGTTTCAGGAAAGGTAAATCCTGTACTACTAATTTATTGCATTTCTACGACAAGGTTACCTCAGCTTTAGATAACAAAAAATGTGTGGATGTTGTTTATATTGATTTTCAAAAAGCTTTTGACAAGGTACCGCATGTTGCTCTTCTCAGCAAGTTAGCTGACATTGGAATAGGAGGAAAAACTTTACTTTGGGTTAGAAATTGGCTTACTGGTAGGAAGCAAAGAGTAGTTGTGAGAGGAAATCATTCTAATTGGAGTGATGTTTTAAGTGGGGTTCCTCAGGGATCAGTTTTAGGGCCTCTTTTGTTTATTATATTTATGAATGACATCAATGATAATATTTCTGGAAGCATGAATTGTTTTGCTGACGATGTAAAAGTTATGGGGATTGTCGAAAATGAAGAACAAGTAAAACAGCTGCAAGAGGATTTAGATCATATTACTAAGTGGGCAGATAAATGGGGTATGGCAGTTAATGTAGGGAAATGTCAAGTGCTACACTTAGGTCATGGAAATAAGCGTATGAGATATCGTTTACAGGGTTCAGTCATAAATCAGGCAGAAAATGTTATGGATCTGGGTGTCTTTATAAATCAGGACTTCAAGTTTAGTCAACAGTGCAGTATTGCTAGTAACAAAGCCAACAAAATGCTTGGGTTCATCAATAGATCTATTTCAAACAAATCTAAGAAAGTTCTTCTGCCTTTATATAGGAGTTTAGTAAGACCTCATTTGGAGTATGCTGTTCAGTTTTGGTCGCCTTATCTGAAGAAAGATATTTTTGTATTGGAAAGGGTTCAAAGAAGGGTAACTAAATTAGTAAGGGGACTCTCAGATTTAGATTATGATACCAGACTTAATAGGCTTAACATGTATAGCCTGGAGCAAAGGAGAGTCAGAGGGGACATGATTCAGTTATTTAAATTTATCAAAATGAAAGATGTAAATGGATTAAATTTTTGCGGGGAAAGCAGGACAAGGGGTCATTGTTTTAAGCTATTTAAATCTCAGGCTAACTTGGAAATCAGGAAAAACTACTACTTTAGCAGGGTCGTGGGCACTTGGAATAGCTTACCGGAAGAGGCGGTAATGAGCAAGGGAGTGGATAGCTTTAAGAGGGCCATTGATCTTCATTGGGGACTAATTAATTGACTAGGACCAGCCTAGCTGGGCCCAGTGCCTGTTGCTGGTCGTCACATTTGTATTTGTATTTGTATTTGTATTTGTATTTCAAGCATCTCTAAAGTATCTCTAAATACGTCTGTTAACAACTATTTCCCCAGAACTATGAGCATGCTGATGTTATATATTTTTGAAAACGAACAGATAGGTAAAATCCAGTAATAAATTTTAAGTTTGGAGCCTTTTGCTGTCATGTCTGCTATTCGATGACTGAATTCGACGGAAATTCCCGAGTTATATTTCAACCAGATTAGAAATAATACCCCTATGATGCATTGTTTGAGAATTCTTTATTTTTTTCGACATATGTATATTATGTATATTGTTTGATTGACTCCACGCGATGGCGCCTTTTTAAGGTCATCGTGATCCCCGCCACAGCTTAATACAACGTTTCTGCATGGCGCCTCGCAATAAAGAAGGAAGGATATCTCTTTTTGTTGTCTATCGAAAAAAAAAATGAGAAAATTTCTTTTTAACCAAGATTATAAAACCGCTGAAAGATTTTTTTTTTTTTTTTGAGCTTAATACAAGAGTCTGGCGCGTTTTCAAATTAAAAAAAAAATTAGTAACTATGTGTGCAAATTGAATATTTTATAATTTTTTATCAAACTAGGAAAAATCCGCCATTGCACCGAAATTTTCGCGAACCCCCTTCCTGCACCTCGCGAACCCCTGGGGGTTCGCGAACCACCGGTTGGGAACCTCTGCACTGGCCGAATTAAGCCGCTCAAGTTTCCAGCTACCCACTGCGCATTCACTTAGCTCATCTTAAGGCCACTTTGGTTGAGCGTTTTGTGGCAGCCGCTCAAACCTCATTATCGCTTAAAGATGGCTGCCGCCTTGAAACGTAATGATAATTGGGGGGAAAAAGAAACTTTTGCCTTGCTTAATCTGTACAGAGATAATCTTGAACGATTAAGGAAAAACAAAAGAAACAGAGTTGTATATGAAGGAATGGCAAAAGCATTCCAGTCATATGGATTTAAACGAACGTCTGCAGAGATCTGCAAAAAAATACAGAACTTGAGCCGGCGTTACAGGTTAGTAAACATTTTTCTTCATTTTCTATTTATCTACATTCTATCTCGGGTGCATTTTCATAAGTTTTTTTCTTGTTATAAATCATGTTGAAGTTTTTAAGAATTTCTAAAATTCATTGGTAAAGTTCAGTTTTTTATTGTTTACAATTCCAGATATTAGTTTTTCTCGTGTAAGAAATAAGCAGTCGTTAAGCCTTCTTGTGATGAAATATTCAATAATTCTACTAGGTACTCAAATTTATAGCAAAAAGTATGTTGCATTGAGCTTTATTGTTCCAACACTTGCTATTCTTGATCTGCGGTTTATGTGATGGTAAATAATTAAACTATTTTTAAATTGGAACTTTCAAAGCAACTTGATGGTACTAATTCGATGTTGTGAAATTTTTTATAACCTTATGTATATTTGTTTCGTTAAAAGTAAGACCTACATTTTCATTTTGATGCTTAAAACGCTGATCTTCAATTTCATCAAGACACTTAGATCTAAATTCAGATTTCTAATACTGCTCCGCTGAATAATTTGTCAAATGCATAATATAAACGTTTAAAATCTTGTGCTATCTTTCTAAGCACTGAAGTTAAAAACTCAGTAGTCAGGACCTAGTATGTAGTATAATTTTTTATTAGTCTGCAACACAGATGAAAAAATGTATAAATAGTCTGCAAGATAAATTAGCATCTCATTAATCATATCGCCTATTATAAGTTAAAATTGGCCAAAGAATGCTAAAGTTAGTGTGCATTTTTTTATATTCTACTCTGTACAAGCAGATCTAGCTACACCAAAACTAGAGGGCAGTGAACATAGCGCCTTGCCTTTGTTCCTTTTATTTATTTATTGATTTGTTTTTACTTTTTTTGTTAATGCTGAGCTGTAATTATCTACTTTAAATTCGACAATTTGTTCAAATATGAATTTCAAATGCACCCCTCCCACTGGGAAACTCAGACTTTCATTCACAGTATGCAATCTACATAGCAGTATCATCCCTCTAACTTCCTTGATAGTATGTACTGTACTAATGTGCAGCAATTGTTAGTACGCTTAACATGAAAAGCATTACCTTTCTGTCATGTGCTGTAGTTGGGGGAAAAAAATGGGGCAACTCACAGGGTAAATCACTAAAATAAAAGGTGATTTGAAATCAATTTACTGAGCTTCTTTATTTTTACAATAAAAACTAAAATTTATTAGGGAAAAGTCTGCTGCCTCCTAGAAATACAACACTGCTTATATTCCTATTTTAATCTGTTTAATTGTTAAACTAAATATATAGTGACCATAATTTAATAATGCCGACTCACGCTGCGCGCATTTACATTTCGTGCTTTGTGCTGATACATTTGCTGTACATATGTGCATTGCCTTATAAATTTTGAATGTCTTTATTGAACAATTTAAAAAAGTAGATAAATTAATGAACATTTTTCCATTTTTTGTTTTTATGGATACATGTTTGAAAGCATAAGCCATTCTCACTAAATATGTTGTCTACCCCACTGACTACTTTCTCGCCCGAACACTTTCAAGCTTATGTTTTCCTACTATTATGTCAAACATATAAATATGGGAATGTATAGATGCTTAATACAGCCGTGAGCAGTAACTGCAAGTTTTTCATTTTTCACTTTTTTGCATTTTTGTCATCTATTGTATGTTAGCTTTACTGCCAACGCTTGCTTTTTTTATTTCCGCTTAAAAAAGGCGCAAAAAAAGTCTATTTCTGACGTTTCCTATTCGTCAGCATTGAATCCAAAACGAGTTTCTTCAAATAATATCCCAAAACCTCATTTCTGCAGATACTGCCCTTTACCTACCTACGGCAGTATACCCAAAAGATTTAAATAGTGTTAGAAGTTGTTATATTAATTTTAAAATAATTATTTTCATACTAGTGCTTAAAATGATTATTAAAGCTCTAAAACAATTTTAGATGAGTGGTTTTAGTTATTTTTATTGATTTGTTTTACAAAATACCGAATTTGTTCCGCAAATTTTCGAATTGCTCCTCAAAATCACTGCAGATGCTCCTCAAATTATTCCTCCAAGGTTGGCAACCCTGTGGTTTAGTGATACATTTGAACTCTAGATTTGTATACGCTTTCATATAAACTTGTTTTGTCCTCTTTTAAAATAATTTTTTACTAGTCGACCCGTGCGGAACTCCGCACTGTGCTTCGAATCGTTTCATAAGTCATTTCGCTCTTTAAAAATTTCAAAGAAAGAACATAATGAAGAAGAACCGAAAAAAGTAAACGGGAAAAAGTAAGCGCACAAGAGAAGGCATGTAATTTGAAGTAATCAGTAACAAAACCTCGTTAAATATAATGTTGTGATAATTTGATCATCGCTCACCTTTTGGTTGTACGTATTTTCAATGCAAACATAAATATCATTAAAAGTGTGGCTGAGTGACAGTGAAAAAGCAGTAATTGTACATGTGAAAAAACAGGTTGTGGCAAATACAGTCCTGCCCATGTAAACATCTGACGGGAAAAAAAGAAACATTAAAGAAATATTTATTAGCACGGTTTCGAACTGGCGCCATTCTTATTATAGCACGACACTCCAACAAACCTAGCAATTGCGAGTTCTTTTTCGAATACTATTCATTGAAGAAATGCGTAGTAAAAAATAGCAAAAAACCTTTTTGCCGAAAAAAAAAAAAAAAATACGATCATGCGTCTATGTTTTGTCATTAGCCAGCATGATACGATTTAAAATTATTCGTAAAGCATGGAATTAGATTAAGGAATGAGGAAGATCACATTTCTTACTAATGAAGTTAATAACAAATTTTAATGTTTTATATCGTATTCGAATAAAAAATTAAAGTTTCACTGGGTGAAACTCATAGTTTCAATTTCGGGTAGAATTTTTTCATTTGTACAAAAGGTCGAACAATGCTTTTAGAAAAATCTACATTTCAGCATACAATGAAAATGTTTTCTGCACAAAAATATTCCCTTGAGGTTAATTTGATACTTTTTTATGCTAAAGGAGTGGAAACACCAAGTAGCATTTCCATTGCATTTATTTTATTACATGTGTTATCTGTTGTATGTTATGAGTACATGTAATGCGTAATATTAATCTAAATTTGCTATTATGTCGGACAGCCCGAGCTTGCCCAAAGTTCAGTTAGTTTATAGCCGAACGCTCTACCGAAAAAAAACTTATCAATTTAACCGAACAACTAAGTCCAGTGCTTTTAAGCTTTATTAAAACACACACACACACACACACATAGGTTAATTTTATTTTTTTTTCTTGCCAAAAGCGATGCAAGAAAAAAAAATGTATTAGAACTTTGCTTCAAAAAAAAAAAAAAAGAAAAAGAAAAAGAAAAAAAAATCTGCATAAGAACTTCAGGCTGCATCAAAGTTTCGCAACAGCAAGGGGCGTCTCCGAAAACTTGATTTTTCGACCGTAAGTCTATTTTTCGTAATTAGCCGGCCTGATAAGTTTTAAAATGAGGGGGAACAATATATAAGATAAGACATTGAAGAGAAGTGTTTTAGTTTTTGAATTTTTTTACAATTTGTTATCACAAGCTGCTTGAACCGTTTTCACTTAGATGGCAGCACGTGTTCATCATTTAACAGCAATGTTAAAATACAAAATAAATTGAACTATGCTCTTTTTTAAGCGTAGCTTTTCGAATGTTGTAAAAATGTGATATGCTATTTGTTTTTTTGCAAAAAGAAGAAAAAATATATATTTAACCCTTCAAATTGAGGAAGTATTTTTTTTATTTGTACAAAGAATCAAAAACTCATTAGAAGAATATATACTTCAATATACGATTTATTATTTTTTTCTGTGCAAAAAACAATTCTATTGTAGTCTGAAATCTTAAACATGTTACTTATATTTTCGCTTACATTATGCCTTAATTTTCTTACCAGAGCCAAAGCTTTAAAAAAAAAAAAACTTACAATACACAAGTAATTTAGCACAATGTCACATCAAGTTTTTATAACAGCAAGACGTGTTTCCTTCTCATTTATTCTATTCCCTCATATTCGTTGTTTACTTAATTAAGTATTCATGTAATGCGTGACATCTCTCTAATTTTTTGATGCAGATTGTCCGGACGTGGTCCCGAACACTCATTCTCCTGGTTGCGAGGAGAACGCTCTGCCAATCAAGCTATTCAGCTCTGTCGGTCATAGTGCAAGTTAGAGTTATAAGTTTAACGGAAAACCTCACTCTGGTTATTTAAAACAGGTTTTTTTGGCTGAAAAAAACAATTTTTAGACCGTGGGTCTATTTTTCGTCAGTAGACAGCACGATAAGTTTTAAAATAAGGTGTAAATCAAATAAATCGATCGGGAATTGACGAAAATCTGGCGTAGAAACCAAAAGCAGGCTACAGAAATAATATATAAGGATTATTTTTTTTCCGAACAAAAAACAATTCTATTGTAGTCTGAAATCTTAAACCTGTTACTTATATTTTCGCTTACATTATGCTTTAATTTTCTTTCCAGAGCCAAAGCTTCAAAAAAAAAAAAAAAAACACACACGTGCAATTTCGAAGTAATTTAGCACAAAATCACTGAATGTTTTCATACCAGCAAGGAGCATTTCCTTCTCATTTATTCTATTCCCTCATAGTTGTTATTCATTTAATTCAGTGTTCATGTAATGCGGGATATTTCTCTAATTTTTTTGTTGCAGATTGTCCGGACGTGGGCCCGAACACGTAATCTCCTGCTTACGAAGAGCACGCTCTGCCGATCGAGCTACTCAGCTCTGTCGAGCATAGCGCAAATTAAAGTTATAAGTTTGACCGAAAACCTTATTCTGGTTCTTTAAAACAGGTTTTTCGGCTAAAAGAAACAATTTTTAGACCTTGGGTCTATTTTTCGTCAGTAGCCCGCACCATAAGCTATAAAAGTAGCTGCAAATCAAAGAAATCGATCAAGAATTGAGGAAAATTTGGCGTAGAAACCAAAAACAGGCTACAGAAATAATATATAAGGATTTTAGAGAAGAGAAAGCAAAAATGGGTACAACTGGCGGGGAGCCGTCGAGATGGAAATTCTTTCCAACTGTGCACGAAATTCTTGGTGTTTTGCCCAGCCAAGATGCTTCATCGATGGTTGAAAGCCTCGACAGCAGCTACCTGGCAGATAAAAATAGTAAGCATTCACAATACTAGAAATTTCTTTAAAATTTATGTCCCTGAACTATAAACCACACTCATCTTTTGTTTTTATTATTTTTTTTTTGCAGTGTCAATAAGCACAGAGACCTCTTTTGTGGAGGAAAGTCAAGAAATCGCTATTATACCAAGTCAGGTACGTTACAAAATTTGCACCGTTATCAGCCTTTTGTTGCCGCAGTTAATAAATCGAGAGGGTAATAGTACCTATTCAGACAACCAATAATTGCATAAGATCAGTGGCACTGCTTCTTCTCCATTTGAAACTTGTATGCGGTAAATTCTTGATAGTTCTTAGGAGATATGCTCTGTTACAAAATAACATCAGAGAAGATTACTTGTATTACTTCAGCTATCACGATCCGTTTCTACTTCTGTCTTTTCTACACCTTAAGAATAGAATGCAACCCTGTTTCTTGTGTAATTGTTGGTCTTCTGAATGAGTACTATCACCCCTCTGAATTTAAAAAGAATTTAATGCCGCCCCGTATATTTAGTTCTGAAATAACTTTTTTTCTTTTTTGAAATTTCAGTTACCTGCTGAAGAACCACATGAGCCACCCTCTCCTGAACTCCCTGTAGCTGGTCCTTCAAATCAGGAAGATCCTGTTGTGTCCCAGGTTAGTAAACTTTTCTTTAAAATGTCATATGCCAGGGGTTCTCAAACTGGGTGCGAAAAACCGGTTAAAAGCGGCCAAAACTGGATTTAACCACCATAGAGCTGGATAAAACTGTATTGCATAAAAGCACACTAATATGCGTATACATACAGTTTGTGTGCATAATATTGCACATTTTAATGCATGACTAAAAGAAACAGGAGGTGTATATTTATCATAATTGAAATAATTTTTAAAGCTGGTTTATTGATTAAATGAACTTTTCTTTAACATTAAAAGTTTTTCACAATGAAGATAAAGGGACACTCGTTTATTAGGAATACTAAACAGCTTACAATATAAACTAATAGCTATTCTTCACAAAACTTGTAACATGTATTCAATGTAAGTAATTTACTTTGATTAAATTTTAAATGCATTTTATGCACATAAAGCTTTGAAAGAAGTATGTATTAGGCTATTTACGCTGTTTTAAACATTATAATGTGCTTGCATAGGGTGTAAAATGAACTGCTTACTTAAATAATGAATAGTGACCGATTATAGCAGAGGTTCCCAACCGGTGGTTCGCGAACCCCCAGGGGTTCGCGAGGTGCAGGAAGGGGGTTCGCGAAAATTTCGGTGCAATGGCGGATTTTTCCTAGTTTGGTAAAAAATTATAAAATATTCAATTTGCACACATAGTTACTAAATTTTTTTTTAATTTGAAAACGCGCCAGACTCTTGTATTAAGCTCAAAAAAAAAAAAAAAAATCTTTCAGCGGTTTTATAATCTTGGTTAAAAAGAAATTTTCTCATTTTTTTTTCGATAGACAACAAAAAGAGATATCCTTCCTTCTTTATTGCGAGGCGCCATGCAGAAACGTTGTATTAAGCTGTGGCGGGGATCACGATGACCTTAAAAAGGCGCCATCGCGTGGAGTCAATCAAACAATATACATAATATACATATGTCGAAAAAAATAAAGAATTCTCAAACAATGCATCATAGGGGTATTATTTCTAATCTGGTTGAAATATAACTCGGGAATTTCCGTCGAATTCAGTCATCGAATAGCAGACATGACAGCAAAAGGCTCCAAACTTAAAATTTATTACTGGATTTTACCCATCTGTTCGTTTTCAAAAATATATAACATCAGCATGCTCATAGTTCTGGGGAAATAGTTGTTAACAGACGTATTTAGAGATACTTTAGAGATGCTTGAAAACAAGTGATTTTGTTTGCAATTGGTTTTGCTACGTGAACTTGCTACTCTGTTTGTGAAGTTATAATCGTGTTGGTAATTTTTATGATTTAATAACTTTCTGCTGTTATGGATCGATGGTTGAAAACTGGTAGTTTGGTTGAGCGACAAATGGACAAGCAGTCAATCGATCAACCCTCAACATCAGCAGTAACTTTCGAATCAACACTGGATATTGAATGTAATGAACTGCCGCCTCCCCCGACTAAACAGAAAAGTGAACACGGGGAGAAAAAAGGAAAAAAGCGAAAATATGACAGTGACTATTTACAAATGGTCTTTTATTTTACTGGAGAAGAGTCTGAACCTAGATCGCTTTGTCTTCTCTGCAACGAAGTTCTAGCGAACAGCAGTTTGAAACCGTCACTTCTGAGAAGACACCTCAAAACAAAGCATTCGACACACAAGGACAAACCTATCGAATATTTTAAAAGAAAATTGGAATATGATAAAAAGTGTAGCGTCTCTACGTTCCTGTTAGAATCCAACGAAGATAGTAAAGTGGCCCTTGAAGCTTCATATCGAGTCAGTTATAGAATTGCAAGATCTGGACAGCCACATACAATTGCAGAAAATTTAATTGGACCGTGTGCTAAAGATATTGCTAAGTGTATGCTGGGAGAAAAGTCAGCAAAAAAAATTGACCTGGTTCCGCTATCAAACAACACAGTATCACGCAGAATTACTGATTTGGAAAGTAATGTGGAGAAAGAACTTGTGAATAGAATAAAAGAGAATAATTTTGCGATCCTGCTTGATGAGTCGACTGATGTAGCAAATGCTGCAATATTACTTGTCTATGTTAGGTATATTTTTAACGATACAATTAAAGAAGATGTACTATTTGCAAAACCTTTGAAAACCAACACAACTGGAGAAGCAATTTTCGAACTGGTCAACAGTTACTTTGAAGAAAATGGAATAGATTGGTCTTTGTGTGTGGGTGTGTGCACGGATGGTGCAAAATCAATGACAGGAAAATTTGTTGGCTTTGTGGTGCGAGTAAAGAAGATTAACGAGAAAATTGAATGGACTCATTGCTGCATTCATAGACAAGCATTAGCATGTAAGCGTATTCCCGCAGAATTATCCGCTACTTTGAATGATGCGGTAAAAATTGTAAATTTCATAAAATCACGTGCCACAAACTGCCGTCTATTTCACGCGCTTTGTGAGGAATTGAGAAGCCTTCATGTTACTTTACTTCTTCACACAGAAGTTAGATGGCTTTCCCGTGGCAAAATTTTGACACGCTTATTTGAATTGAAGTCAGAAGTCCAAGCATTTTTTGTTGATCATCCATTTCACTTGTCCACTTGCATATTCGATCCTCTTTGGATGCAAAGGCTTGCATATTTAGCTGACATCTTTTCAAAATTAAATGAATTAAATCTATCCTTGCAAGGTGCAGTTGTTAATATTTTCGTTGTATATGATAAAATTGAAGCTATGGTAAAAAAATTGAATTTCTGGATCCAATGCCTGGAAATGGGTGAGTTTTCTTGTTTCACTTCTCTTAGTAGTTTTTTATCAGAAAACTCAATGAAACTTGATGAAAGCGTTAAAAGAATTGTATGTGAACATCTGCAACATCTTGAACTAACTTTTGGCGAGTATTTTCCTAATAGGCGTAACGTCCCTCTCTCAAACAACTGGATACGCAATCCTTTTGAAGGAAATCCATGCTTAGAGAACACCCTGCCCTAGTAAAAATGACCGGCTTCTGCCACCTTAGAAAAAAGCCGGTACCGCCTTCAGCCGTCTTGCTGCAAGCCGGTACCGCCTTCAGCCGTCTTGCTGCAAGCTGGTACCGCCTTCAGCCGTCTTGCTGCTAGCCGGTACCGCCTTCAGCCGTCTTGCTGCTAGCCGGTACCGCCTTCAGCTGTCTTGTCTTGCTGCTAGCCGGTACTGCCTTCAGCTTGAAGCTGGTACCGTCTTTGACCACCTAACTTGAAGACTGTCAAAGGCAGTACTAGCTTCAGGCAAGATGGTTCTATCACCTTTACAGCCTTTGACTGTCTTGATCAAAGCCGGTATCAACTTTCACCCCAATTGGTGAAGGCTGTCATTGCTCAATGCCACATTGTACCAAAGAGGAAAATCTACAGTTAAGTACCGATGACAATTTGAAAGATCAAGCAAGCAATACTAATTTGGTTAATGATACAAAAAAAAAAAAATTCCATTCGGTACCATCAAATCAGACAAAATATTGAAATTCTTGTCAAAAGGCACACGGCAACTAAACTTTGATTGCATACTTGCATACTTTTTATGATATTATACGTGCAGAATATTGATAGCGATAAGATTAAAATTTTTGTTCGTATAACTTCTTTGTTTTTTCACTATTCTGCAAACATAATAACAAAACATTATTTAAACTAATAAGATGCCAATTATAAGTAATGGATAAAAAATAAAATTACTTTTTTTCCCCAAAATAAACAAAAAAGTGTCAGATTGTGATTGTCTAGTTTCTTTTGGGTAGGATTTTTTTTTTAAAGCATTTTCTAAAGAAGGGATGTTATCATATTTTCGATACCTGAAATTGAAATCACTCACTGCATTTATAAAGTAAGTAATATATTTCATCGAAGAGGTTTATGATATGTAATCATATAAGCAGTTTATGAAACCATTAAAGAGGTAAGACTCTAAATGCTAAAAAATTTGTAAATGTGTCAACATGTGCAACAGGAAGAATTAACTGACTATCGATGTCAACTACACTTAATGTGGTTCAAATAATGATTTTTAGGCATGCATTCATGTTCCTAATTTAACACAGCATTTAGAAAAAGACAAAATACTGAGAAAACAAATTATGCATCAAATATGATAGTGCAGTGAAGGGCTACAAGACCAAACGGAGGCTTGTTAGCATTTGAACACTTTTATTTATATTTTAAAACAATGTAAATTATTGTAGGACAAAGGTAAATCAAAAAAACATTTAGTTTTAATTTTTAAATGTTATTAGTGCAGTATGATTTTCACAGCTCTCTTTACAGGGCTGCTTGTTGTCTACAAACGAGCCGAGCAACCATGAAGAGCAAACGTAAACAAACAAATTCGTTAATAAATAAACTGATGCCATTTAAGTTTTTCTTGAGTTAAAAGATGGCGAAAGAAATAAAAACTTTTGCAACATTTTATTTTATGTTCAAACTTAAACCTATTCTTACTTAAATTTTAATTATTTTCCATGAAAATCATTAGCATTTCTTTGAAACAATTTTGTTGAAGAGCCTTACAAATTTAAAATTTATAGATTTGTGGTGATGTATCCACACTCTCCCGAGTATTCGTACTCCTTCAGGTAATTACCTACTCCTACTTCTTCCGCAAAAATAGAATGTTGTGTCTACGGCATGCCGGCATGGAGATTTGACTTTCCAACTTGTGTGAGTCACAGAACGGCTTGTTTTCACTGTATCGTTATCGAACATTGTAAAGTTATTTTTTTAGTGTTTATTCAATCTCTACACACCCATATCTCTACAATGGGGAACAGGCATGATAGCTAAGTAATATAGACGCACGCCGTTCGCAGATACATTTGATGCTGTGCAGTTACGTTTGCGGTCTATAAATATATATGCTCACAAGCACACAGATACAAGCGTTATGACAACACTCATTGAAATGGATTCGGTCAAAATATATGTTTGGTTGCCTACCAATATGCTCGGGTAAATACATACATACAGACTTTGTGGAAAAAAACCCAAATTCAATTAGAGGTAATTAAAAACAAAATTTATGTTGAAATTTCAGTGATAATTTTTCACGACAAAAATACTGCTTTTCTTTCTATAAGGAAGTAAAAGTGGCTACTCCTTATGTTATCAGAAAAGGGTAAAAAATTAATTTGAAGGAATTTTCCGGGTAACCCGAGGTGGAATGAGCCCCAATTACCTTGGATTTTCAAGCTGTATTGTACATAAAGAAGGTCTGTGCTCAGCAGTGTCTACTCACCATTCATTTGAAGTCGACACACACACTCAGGACAGGATTGATCTGAGGAAGACATGCTCTACTGAGATGGCGAAACGAAAAATCTCGAAGGGGCAGAACAACCAAAAGGCCCTGCTTGGGGCCAACGGGAGTTCCCCCGTGACCGCGGCGTCCCTTCCCCTTCACGCCGGCAATAATTCCAGCCAAGACATGACGAAGAATGATGACTCGCAAAGCCATTGCTCGTTTACATCAGCATACTCCTACGATGAGATGGAAGACTACCCAACACTCGAAGCCACATACAAGGATTTAGGCATCGCATGGTCAGGAATAGGTGAGACTATTAACAAGTCATGATATGCAATTTTTGAAGGACTTAAAACAAAAACTCGTAACCGCAGGAAATAGGATAAAAAGTTTCTTACGACGAAATCGCCAAAGGAGATGCGGTACTACTGAAGAGAGTCATGTTCAGACACATGCATAACCCAGAAAATATTACTACAGCAGCACCAGGAGGCAGAGATCCTGCTCAAGAAGGTCGCCCATTTGGAAGAGGAAAACAAGATCCTTCACCAAAAGCTGAGCGGCGCCTCTAGCCAAAAGAAAAGAAAACCGGTCGTGCTTATCAACGCTGCCAATCCTAAGACCGTTATCGAGGAAATCAAGAAAAAGAACCCTGAAGAGGATTTTCATCAGGGAGGAGGATCATTACCCCCTCTTCCGAAAATGGCCAAGTTGAAGTGGAGAACTACGCTAAAGATCATGCTATCGACTTCCACACCCCAACCATCGCCTATATCCCTCCAACCCGTGTCGTAGTTAAAGGACTCCCATCTGACATTGGCCAGGAGGATATCAAATCTGCATTCTGGCAACTTCAGCAAGACGTGATTCACGTACTCCAATTCATCAACCGGAAAGGCCCTCTCCCCATCTTCTGCGTACATCTCAGGAAACTCGAAAGCAGAGAAGAGGACATTTTTTTACGAAAAGAATGAAAGTCGGGGATTTCATCGCCCATCTGGAGAAGCTGCATACCCGTCGTGGCCCACTCCAATGTTTCCGTTGCCAAAGGTAGGGGCACTGCTCCTACACCTACATCACGGAAAGGTGCGTCTTCTGCGCCGGCCCTCACCGACTGCAAGACTGCCCCAATAAAGAAAAAGGTCCCTTCTGCACCAACTGCGGATTGGCTCATCCCGCCAGAACTCTCGACTGCCCTTGGTGCCCCCAGATGAAGATGCGCTCCTGCCTGACTTCCGTACGCAACCCTGGGGAGAAAAGCTCCCCTATCCCTAAGAATGACTTGGTACTGATGCAGCTTGGCTGCTCCCTTCGGGCGCTTGACTCCCTCCTCCGGTGAGAAATGCTCACTAACTTACTGCCCCGTTCGCGGGGACGCAATGTAGCTTCGGCGTTTTGCGTTATACAAAGATTTACTTCCTTCAGTTTTGGGGTAAAAGAGCTCGGCTCTGTAGGCAAATTCAAAGACCGACCAACCGACCAGCAGTGTCTAAATCTGTCTTGTTAATATTTTTCCGACCGTTGTTAGAAGGTCCTGAAATAACTGTTGCACATTCCTGTTGGCTTACAACAGCAAGCTAAACTCTTTAGTGTTTTCATTATTGGTATAAAAGTAATATTAATCTGATTGCTTTGAAATTGTATTTATTGTATTCTTTAAACTTAATATAATTTTTTTTTACATTCTTTTTAAAATTAAAGTATATTTTCCCCCAATTGGGGGAACTAAGTGTCCTGTTTGCATTTAGTTGTTGCTTTTTAATCTATTGTTGCTAAATGTCACAATGTTGTATGTAATCTCAGTATTGTATGAGATTACCCTAAGCACCACCTTGTTTTTTATTATATTTGGGATTATATAACTGCTTTGCATTTGAATCCATCTTCTTCAAATCTTAAAATACAATAGTAAAAATCATATACTTAGGCAGGGTAAAATAGGAATTGTTTTGTGAGATGCATTAAAACTGTAACCTTTTGTGTTATTTGCATAAGCTTTATCCTTGTCATTAGTATAGTAAGCTGGCGGTTTTTGGGCAGGCGGTAACAGTTGGTCAATGCCGGCTTTCATTGCCCTAGCCGGCTGAAGCCGGTCTCTACCGTCTTGGTCTTAAGACGGTTAAAGCCGGTCGTTACCATCTGAGATAAAGACGGTCAAAGCCGGCATTGACCGTCTTTTGCCGCCTGTCCAAAAACCGCCTTTAAGGTGGTAAAAGCTGGTCATTTTCACTAGGGTGACATTACCTGAAAAGGAAATGCTCATCGATTTATCCTGTGATAATTCATTGAAAACTACCTTTAAAGAGCTCTCGTTAATTGACTTCTGGCTCAGTGTAAGAAATGACTATACCGTTTTGTCCAAAAAAGCAATTCGAATTTTATTACGATTTTGTACAACATATCTGTGCGAGAAAGGATTTTCCTCCTATACTTATCTCAAAGATAAATACCGAAGCAGATTGAATGCAGAGCCTGATTTAAGACTCAAACTGTCAGACATTGAACCAAACTTTCAGTTTCTTTGTTCCGTCAAACAGCCACAAATATCGCATTAAGGATTTTTTCCCCAATTTAAAGTATGCTTAAAAAAAATAGTTGGTTTATAAAACTTCTTGTTTATAATTTTTCTTGTAGATGTAGTTTTAACTTTTTATTAATGTTTGCACTTAATGATATTTTACAATTATATTTTTGTTTATTGCAATCAAATGCTGCAAAAAATGGAAAGCAAACATGCTGTTTTTTTATTGTTTCTTACATGTTACTAATTTCAACATCAGGGGGTTCGCGAACTTTTTTGCCTGTTCCAAGGGGTTCGCAAAGAGAAAAAGGTTGGGAACCGCTGGATTATAGGATTGATGTCTCATATTTCTTTTAATTATGTACTCATTTATTTCGATTTTAAATTTTATTCTTTCCTATATCCACGTCTAACGGCCAAAACTGATTTTATCCAAGCCAGTTTTGACTGGTTTTATCCGTGGTTAAAACCGCCACTGGCCGAAACTCTAGCAACCCTGGTTGGCCATCATTTTTCCCCGAAATTTGATAACCTAGAAAATTTAGTTCCTCCATGCCTAGTTGCTGATTCAGCATTTCCCTTACTCCCTTTCGTTCAAAAACCTTATCCTGAAAGGAACAGAATGGCTGAACACCAAAGCAACTTCAACTCAACTTTATCTCGTGCTAGGGTTGTTGTTGAAAATGCCTTTGGAAGGCTAAAGGCTCGTTTTCGTTGCTTGCAGTTGATGGATTTTGCCATCACTAATACTACAAAAGTAATTCAAGTTTGTTGTATTTTACACAACCTGTGTGAAGAAAGCGGGGATGAAGTGGAGCCATCATGGATTGTTCCCGAAGCACCATCGAATGATGCGACTGCGGTTGGCGATTCGGATCAACGATCCCAAAACATTCGAGACGCAATTGCAAATTTTCTTTTAATGTAAAATGTATATAAGTGTAAATAGGTTTTTTTGTACATAGTTTTTGATGTGTTGCATTGTGTCTATGTGTTACCTTATTTTTTAATTTTCATTAGTATTTTTCATAATTTTGTCATTGACCATGGATCTCCACATTTCAAATTGTCGGTTTTTGCTTTACTCAACATCGTCATGTTTTCAAGAACTTTGTCCTGCTTTTCAAACATTGCTAATATTTGTCATTTGAAGTTAGCACGTTTTTTTCAACTAGTATGTGATGTCAGCTTGATAGATATAAAATTACTTTTGAAATGTATTAAATAAAAAGCCCCTTCTTTCTTAACCAGATTTTTTTTTTGTTATTATTTGTTTGTTTCTCGGACAATATGGCTGGCCCACATAACAGTGAATGTTAATGAACCGGTCTAGGAAGATTGGGCGCCGAGCACATAGGGCCCAAAGTTCCCATTTCGGCAGAAAAATTGATGGGAACATAGGCGAGAAATTCATAATCCATTATTTGTAAATATACAGGCAAACCAAACCTATTAATTTTCTACTATGGGCAAAGCCGTGCAGGTACCGCTAGTTACTAAACAAAGTAATTTCGGTCCCGTTCATAACCCAAAGGGATGCCATTAGATGTGTAATACTTATAATTAAGGAAAAGACATTTTCATATAAGCTTTTAATGCTCATACACCCATGTGGTAATACCCATCGTTTTTCCTGAACAATGGGTTTCACATGATTTTATGGAAATGCTTTTCCATTTTACATACAGTGAAACCTCTCTTATGCGGACAATTTTTATTACCCCAGTTCCACTGCAAATAACATTATTAAACCCGTCCTGCGGACACCTCTTTATCGCTAACAAAAAAATTTGTCCCGCTAGTGTCTGCATTAGAGGTATTTGACTGCATATTCAATTCCGTTGCAACAATTTTAAGGAGACCACAAATTACGTTCGCTGTAACAGGCATTTCGTTGCAATGGAATTCAAGCAATGCAATGAAATAAAATCTCGACAGATAATGGATTTCCTTGTATTGGTATGCGTTGTGGCGAAATTTCACTGCATTGAAGGATTTTTAACTGGTGATAAAATACTAGAACTTATCTTTAAAAAGTACTGCAACTTCTGCTCTTACTTACAATTCTTTAAATGATTCATCTTGAACAAAAATAAGTTAAAATATATAGTAGCTTGATTCTTTTCTTGAAAAAAAATCAGCATTTTTCTATGTTAAATGGTAATAATTAAGTTTCAGACCATGTTCAGACTTTAGTCAAGAAAAGGATAGCTGTACAATTCTTTTCTTCGGCTGAAAAATTGTCATTCATTGCAGTTAAATCAGTTATTGCACTTTGTTTTGAACACTACATTTATGCACATGCATAGATATGTAGTCAGATTATGTTGATTGCATTAAAATTGAAAAAAAAAAAATCTGAAATTGCTACATGAATGACTGATAATAGATATTTTTTCAAGTTTTAGAGTACTGTCTACTGGAAAAGTTTACTAGAATTTTAAATCCAAACTGAATATTTTTTTTATTATGCTGAAAATCAAAATGTCTCATACTTAATGATTATTTAATAAGATTAGAAACAAAGCATAGCATTAAAAGTGGTTAAAAAAAAAAAGCTTTTATGTCCTTCCCCCCCCCCCCTCGGTATTTAAGAATAATATTATGAGATGATCCGCTCATAAAATTAATGTTGGTTTCATTCTACAAATTAAAATAATAATAATGAACAACATAAAACTGCAGAGTGAAAATTATTTATTTAAGAAAGAATTGAATACACTTGTTTGCTGCTGCATTATTGCAATGATGTTGGCATCATTGTCTAATGATTGTTTTATGAGATCAATCATCTCTCTTGAATTATTTTGATACGACTGTTGCATTGCAGTGAACTGATGCAACAGTTCACCCATGAATCTAGTTTTTTTGCCACCTTCAGAGGTAACTTTCCTCTTCTTTGGCCTCTGAAAAGAAAAAGAGTACAAACCAGGGAAATTACCTGAATTATTGTCTGTAAATAAAGCCTTTTCACTGTTCAAAATTAACAATAGGGCAAAAAGTAAGTGTTAGTTTTTTTTTTAATACATGTTTATAGAAGGAAGAATTGGCTGAACATATATGTTCTGTATCCTTTTCATGTTAATTCATAAAAACTATGTTCAAAATAAAGGCCTTTTACAACAACAAAATATCTTGAATTTTAGACTTGAATCGAAATCATACTTCTATAAACTACAGTATAACCCTGATTTAACGATTGTCAAGGGACTGGAAAATATTATCGTCAAATCAAGGATTGATAAATTGAATCGGTGAGAAGCAAAGGGATGCAAGTGGACATTTTAAAGTTTTGATTAAAACACGTTAAAAGATAAGGTTTTAGGTAGGCTTTCATTGAATTCTCTTTCTAAATCATGCTGTACAGCAATACCTACCAGGACTACTAGTACTATCTCTATCCCCAACACAAAGGAGAAGTTAATCTACTATTTGAACTGGTTATCTCCAAGTTTTTAATTTTGCCCCTTACATCCCTTTATTTCTCACTGTCATACACTTTTAGCTAAAAAAAGAATTAATTTAAACATCAATAAAACAAACAGACAAGGTTAAACATATATAAATGATAGAGATGAAGCCAGTACTCTTCAGCAGTGGAAACTTCATCCTATGGTCGAAAGACCAAAACATTTTATACTAAAACTAATAATAGGGTGTCCAGTTCCGAAAAAAATCAACATTCAAGACTACATTGGGCAAAACGCACCATATGTGAAAAATGAATGCACATTTTTGGAACTAAGACTAAGCATAAATTATTTCTATGCAATGTTTTAATTCATTCTGCAGGTCTGTGTAAAATTACATTCTTTTGACAAGACATAAAAATTTTAAATTTAATTGGCAGAAGGTGATCTGAACACACTTTTAATTTAGTAGAAAATTAATCAAGGACTTAATTCTTTATAAAAAGTGTAAAGCAATATTCTACCGTTTATATATACATATATATATTAATGCATAAATATCAAACAGCAATATAAACATTTATCTTGGGGAAAAAAATAGAAATTTCAACAAAAAAAAAAAAAAAAAGGTCGTTTAAGTCTTATAGCTGAGAAATTAAAGTAGGATAACATATGAAACAGACAACATAAAATTGCAAACTATAAACAAATGGCTCTTGTTTTAAATGAGAACACGTGCAGTGTGTTAAACATTATATGGTTTAAAATGAGAACAATACCAACCAATAAGATAATAAGAATATTCCTTAACAATTGGAAACAGCATTTATTGCATATGACAAGGGTCCTCAAACTTTGTAACAGCATTTATTGCATATAACAAGGGTTCTCAAAAAGGACGTAGATAGCAGCACAGGATCATATCCTCCTACAAAATTCTAAAGTGTTATATTATAAGAACAGTGTATTAATAAGGCAAACCATGGTCCTTAAGTACAAAGTGACGTCACAGGCATAAAAGATTGAAGAACGCTTTTTTCGACCGATGCGTGAAAAGACATGATGTGTTCACAATTAAAAAAATTGTTAAAAAAAAAACTATTGCGTGTTTTTAAGAACTTTTTTTTTCTGAAGAGGGCGAAATGTTTTTACTATTATCAACTTAACTTTTAGAAATGAGGCTTTGTTTCTTCTCGCAGGATGATATTAGAAAAAAATAAAACCCAGAAAGAAATGCAAATTAAAGGTTTTTTTCAAAAATTCATAAAAAATACAAAAATTACTCAATCTTCAAAATTTTTTCATTCATCATATTTAAAATTAAGTTTTCTACACTACAGTACAAAAAATATTTGTGTGGTGCGGTTGGTTCGGGGTCTGTGAGGTAAAAAATGCAAAAAAACACATAAAACATTAAATAAATTTTTTTCTAATTAAAATATCAAAAATCGAAGCCCGAGGTGCACATCTTCGGCAAAAACTGTACCTGTATACCAAATTCCATCTTTCTAGGCCTTACCGTTTTCCCGGGAAGCGCGCCACACACACACACACACACACACAAACATCTTATTTTATTATATGTATAGAAGTAGCATGGAGCGCAATGCGACTGAAGGCCGAAACATCCCTGTGATGGGTGTCCAGCAAGAAACATCCGGTCTTTAGTAGGGGATATGATCTCCCCCGACTGCTAGGCAGGTTTCACAGCGTCTGCCCATGCTGAGAATGTGGGTGTCAATGAGTTGTTGAGGCATTGCTGCCCATTCGTCTTGCAGCGCCAATCGAAGCTCTCGAATCGTTACTGGTGGTAAGGTACGAGCTGCCAAGCGTCTGCCTAGAAAATCCCATACATGCTCGATTTGATTGAGATCCGGAGATCGTGCCGGCCAATCCATACGTTCAATATCCTCACACTCTAAGAGCTTTTCGGCAGCTACTGTGCGATGACATGGTGCATTGTCGTCCATGAAAAGGAACTGCGGACCCATAGCGCCTCTAAAAAGACGCACATATGGAAGAAGAATCTCGTTAAATAACAGGTCCCGTTGACTGAACCTGCGTCGAAGATGTGAAGGTCTGTACGACTACCAAGCATGATGCCTCCCCAAACGAGAACACCGCGACCTCCATACCTGTCCCTTTCAATGATGTTCGAGGGATGATTGCGGCTTCCCCGCTCTCTCCAGATGAGTATGCGATGAGAATCGCTACTCAGAGTGAATCTGCTCTCATCTGTAAAGAGTACGCGTCCCCATTCAGGGACGTAACTAGGTCATTTTCGAACAGGGGCAAGACCTCGTTTCGGCGCTCCCCCCCCCTCCATACAAAACAAACAAAGCAAAAAAAAAAAAAAAAATCCCCGAGAAACTTCATAACGTCAACACCAGGGCCCCTCACTTACATTGCAAAGAAAATACACGCTCCCTATATATATATATATATATATATATATATATATATATATATATATATATATATATATATATATATATATATATATATATATATATATATGGTGGTCCAAAAAAGGTCCTTTTTTAAAAATTTCTGATTTTTACTGGTCCTACACTCCCATTTGGTTCCACTTATGTAAAAATTAATAACTGTGAAGTTTCAACTCATAATTTTAACTTTTAGAGGTAGCTCAATATCCTCAAAGTTTGATTAATAATTGATTTTAAGTAATAAATGCATAAGAGAAGAAAAAGGCTGAAAAAAAGCAATACAACTATATTTCATTTAAATCTTTAGCATTTTGTACATTGAAAATTATACAACAATTACATTTAAATGATTATGGATGTGGTTGTGCTAGTACCTACCAAACTATTTTTTTGCTATCGGTATAAGCGCGGCAATATTTTTCGACAACCTGCAACAAGAATTGAAATTGATCTTCAATGGTTATTATTTTTCCATTAAAATCTTTTGTAACATATATTTATTCTTTTCTGCAAGATTATTATTTACTGGCTTACTCCAATAAATATTGGTGCTTTGTGAAGATAATTCTCCCAAAACTTGCAGATTTGTTTGATCTCCCAAGTTTTGCAGGATAAAATGTATCAGTTAAATTCTTTTGTTTTTTTTTTCAGTTAATGAAGCTGATCATTTAGGATCAGTTAGGAAGTCCTCAAATTTCATGAGATTTTTGGGCATAATCTCAGGTACTTTGCAGCAATATTTTTTCTTTGACTTCTTGAACAGCTTTACCAAATGTCTTATATTCGAGTGTATCACTTGATTGTGAAAAAAAGCCATGCAATTTTATTTACTTCTTCATCAATATTTTTGTATTGCAACTATGAAATTTATATTTCATCAAATTAAAATCATTACATAGTGCATTCTGAAGTATAGAAATAGTTAGACCCTAGGTTTTAAATAAACACATTCTGCAAATATACCAAATCTTTTGAAATCCAATATTTTCTACATAATCGATGGTGAACTAGTGGCTAAACACTTGTATTTCAAAACAGTACATGATTTTTAACATCCATTATGTATAGTGCTTAGCTCTAGGTGCAATAATTCAGATTCTACGAAAGGAGTTTTATGCTGAACCATTAAAATCAGTTCAAGAAATTCTCGATAATCATCTCGAGTCATACAGCAAATTTTTAACAGATTGTATTTTATAGCCCTTTAGATAAGTTTATTTTCCTCATTATTGAGCCTTGTAATGCATTTACCCTTATGAATAAACTCCCAGCAGTCCTAGAATCTCTTACAGAGAAGTAATTTTGGTGCAGAAGTATGGAAACTGTGCATTTATTAAAAATTTGCACTAATAATCAATTGTATAATGTGGTGTTAACATTCCAGAATTATTTCTTAATTATTTTGTACTAGTAAAACAGGTGCTATTGTTTTTGCCAGTATTGATGCTTTTTCAGTCAAAGCACAACACTTTGTCAACTTACAAAGAATTGAGCAAAATTACATTTAATGCTACATCTTACAAAAAAAATTGTGTATTTACAGAATATATTTCATGGCCAGTGAAATGTTGAAACTGTGTACATATTTAGTAGCAATTTTACAATGTTTTACAATGCAATTAATTTCTTTTAGTGGAAAAGCAATCATATTTGTGATTAGTTTTGTCCTTTGTCAATTTACTTATATTCATCAATGATGCAAACTTCATCGGCTTTGAGCTACCTCTAAATATTATTCAAATGCTATAAAATTTTGTCCTACTAATTTTCTAATGTATTGGAACCAAACGGGAGGGTAGGACTCAAAAAAATTTCACCTTTGAAATATATAATAATATATATATAATTATTATTATAATTATAATACAAGTGAAGAATATCGAATAGACCAAACCAAAAGCCCATAGATGCGCAACGCAGCAAAACTGAAAAGCCAGGTAAATATATAAAATATACAAGCCAATTAACAAGTTTTGAACAATTTTTAGCCTACTTTCCCAGTAATAGTCAGAAAAAGACGAAAAAAGGATGAAAGAGGGATTAATGCAGCTTGAAAATATTACAAAAAACAAAAAATAAGTGGAAAATAAGAAAAATAATTAAATAAATATCTAAAAATTGGAAAGTAGGTTATTGAGATGGGGAAAAATGTCTGTCGGTCTGTCTGTCAGACCCCCCCCCCAATAACTTTTGAGTGAATAGTCCGAATCGAAGAATTTTTTTTTTGTTCGAAAAGTCTCGGCGAGGACAACTTATTCCTATGTTTAATTTTTTTAATTTTTTGTTCAATTTTGAACAGTTCAACAGTTCAACAAAACTTAACATTAGCGCCTACGGCAAAATTCAAGGCAATTCCGAACTGTGAGGCGAATTTGCTTCAAACTTTGTAGGAAAAAGTTTTAGATGAAAAACTTGTATATAAAATATTTTTTTGATTTGAACAATTTTCCGTTCAATTTTGAACAGTTCAAATCCCTTAACATTAGCGTCTACGGGGAAACTGAAAGTCAATGCAGATTCCGTACTTGAAGGCGGATTTACTTCAAACAAATTTTGTTGGAAATAGCTCTTGACGACAAACTCCAGACTCCGACTCCGAGAATTTAGGGGCACCTGACTCCGAGGGCCCTACAACGTAAGTAACGGCCCATTCTGGTGACGACGTTTTCTCCCTCACGAGAAGCTAGAACAACCGAGAAAATAGTCGGTTCCTCCCATTTGCTCTTACCACCATTGTATCGAGTGAGTATTTTGTCTCTTTTTCCAGCGTTCCGAGAACTACTCGTGACGCGGGAAAGGAATCTCTTCAGTCGGACTGGGGTTCTTTTTTTCCAACGGCAAAAGAGGCTTGCAACTCCGTTTCCCACGGCATTTGCGGTTTCCCGTACTTATTGAGTTTTTTCATCCACAGCAATGGGGATCCGCAACTTCTAATTCCACGGCGTTTCGGGATCCGAGGAGTTACCTAATGGCCAAACAAATTGGCAGATACATTTCTTGATATGTCATAACCAACTTTTTTTTTAAACTTTTTTTTTCTTTTGTGTTTACGCATTTTATTAATTTTATTTTTGGCTTATTTTTTTCTTTTAAAAATATTCCTTCGAAAGAATACTTTAAAATGCCAAGTGCCTTTTTGTTTGCCTTTTGTTTATTATACATCAGCTTTCAAAACCTTTTCACGGTAAGTAACCGAATAAAATTTGTCAATGGTCTAGTTTTAAGATTATCCCCCCCTCCCTAAATTGTTGATAATGTAGTCTCATCCTTACGGTTATGTATCGTAAAATTAGTAATGCAGATTTGCGTTTGCGAAGCACGGTTGCTTTGGTTTGAAATTAGCGATTGTTAATCTTCGTGTACACCAAAGAATTATCTTTTGGCATGAACTTTCATGAGCCAGATATTTAGGTGGAATCTGTTTAATAATTTAAAAAAAAACTGTAAGTAATTGGTATATTTTTGAAAAAATAAACGATGGACTCTCTCTTGATTATCTTTGAAAAGCAAAAAAAAAAAGGGCTTTTAAGAACCATTTGACAGAATCATTTTGGTTCATTATTACCCCACTAGAAACCGTGAAAACATTATACCTATTAACGCAAAAAGAAATCTATTGTTTTATGGCATTAGCTCTTACGGACCAAGATTGCTGACACCTTACCCAATTTTTTAAAAACCATTAATAATCGAAATTTGTTTAAGAAAAGGCTAAAAAATTTTATACTCAATTCTACTGCAGTCAATTTAGGATAAAGTAGCATAATTGTAATAGTATATCTGGGTCAATTATAAAATTGGACGTACTTTATTGCATTGCTTATGTTGATGTGTTCTTTGTATGATTATGCATTTATTTTTTGTTAATTCTATCTTATGTTATAAACTGGCCCTAAATTAAGCTCTTTTCTGAGTGGTGGGAACTAGTCAGGCTACTGTTATAGCCTTTACTCCCATCTACTCAATCAGGGGCTTTCAAATAGACATAGTGAAATATATTTAAAAGAAAAAAGCTTTTTTTTTCTTTAATGCAAATTTGAAGAATAATGGATAAATAATAAAGCTGCGGAATTCAAAAACGATCGTTTTGAGTGGACTACAATGCCCTTTCTCATTACTTCTAATGAAAAAACAGTGGTCCAGCAAATCAATTTGGCTAGAATAGTGTATAACTTATAACTTAACATGAAAAGTGCTGTGGGTTTTAAACTTTATTTCTTTTATTTAATTACATGAAAAGCGTTTCATGTTGATTTTGTACTGATGTTACAACAAAACAATGCGTAAACTTACTGCGGAAAAAAAACTGAATGCAATTTAATTCGAAAAATAAAGCTTGATATTTTATGAAATGTAAAATTAAAAGATATTTGGTTGGTGAAAAATTTCTGAGGATCTTGAGGTTCTATTAAAATGACCCCCTACTATTTTTTAAGACAAAATTATATGTACAAAAAATAAAGGGGGGGGGGAGGTCTGTAAAAATATTCTCAGTTATTAGAAAACGTCTATCTGTAGAGCAACGTTGCTTAATGTCGCAAAATTGAATCCAGCAATATGCATGTCAAAACTATCAAAACATGTAATTTAAAGGCGGAAACACCAATATGTAAACCAAGAAATGAGTCATTTCTCGCGATCGAAATTGTTAAAAAGTGTATCTATTTGCCCTCATCATAATTAATGTTCATTGAAAAACATCCATATTCGGGGAATGAGCCTAAGAAAAACATGTTCGTACCACTTTATAACGAAAAACATGTTCATAATATTTTGAAACCGAAGATATTTAATTTAAATTACTAACCGATTTAAACAATGCGTCAGTGTTTAATGAAAACCATGTTCCTATAATAATATTACTATTATCAAAAGCAACTTGGCCTGCAATATTTCCTAGACTCTTCCTCTTGCAAAATTACGAGCATTAGAAATCCCACAATTGTAAAATTTCCATCACTACGCAAGTGACAACAGCCACCGCTTCTCTGGCCACCGCCTTCTTGACTAGGAAGCACTTCTCACCTCCCGAGAAAGCCAACTCACCACCTGCCACCCGGGTGAAAACGAGAATGGTCCTTCTCGGCAGCTAAAGTCGGCAGCAAGACGTTTAGGATAGCTTCATGGTAGGGAGGGTGCGTCACGGAAAGTGACGTCACGCACGGCGAAAAACTGGTTTTCTGACTGGTTTCTCGTTAACGACTCCCTTCTAGATAGAATCATTGTAAGGCCCCGACTCCGACTTCCCGACTTCGACTCTGACTTCGTAGCTTTGGCAAAAATTTATACACAGAGGACAAATGACTGACTCCGTTTCTTGGATATTCGACTCCGACTCCTTTATCCCAAAATGAGATTGACTCCGACTCCACAGCTATGGTTTTAACTGTGAAATAATTATTGTTAATATGACTTGTTTTTATTTTCACGCTAAAGTTTTAATTTAGGTATTCAGTTTTCGGCGGATAAACTCGAAGTCATTTTTGTTTCTACATAAAGATATGCACAGACGACTTTTTTTTTTTTTTTTTTGACAGTGAAAATTATTTCTTTAAGTAGACATTTTATTGTTTTTATTTATTTTGGTAAGTGCATTAATTCATTTAAAATATTATTTTTGGGTGCAGGGGAAAAAGAAACGCTTTTTTTTTTTTAAATATAATGTATTTATTTCAAAAAGCTTATTAATTTTAATTATTATTTTTTCGTTTTGAAAGCTGTTAAAGAATTTTTTTTAATGGAAAAGAGTGCTGCTATTTTATTTGTTCGTTTATTTATTTATTTATTTACGCATCTAATTGAGTGAGGAATATTTTATTCCTAGAATTTGCGATATTAGCTACATTTGAGAATATTGATCAGGTACTAGAAAGTAGTATGGGTATACGGGAAAGTTGGCTCGTTTAGTTTTAGATGGAACTTCTTTTTAAGAATAATAATGATGAGAAAAAGAAAAATACAAGCAGCAATTTATAGAAAACGTTGAAAGGTTGAATCAAGAGCTCATCAGCCGTGAAGGATTCAATAAGTATGGTCAAAAGACCAAAAAATTAAACTACAAACTAAAAAGAGGGTGTTTAAGCTCCAGTATATGCATGGCAAAATATTATATTGGGCTAAACGCACCACACGGTAAACTATATACAATAAACAAGAACTTAAACCTAAAATTAAGATCTTAAATAAATCTTAAATTTAATTCTAACTATCAAATTTCAACGCAAATGGAGCAGAATCGCGGAGAAGACGGTTATATTTGAGGCAGTGAGAAGCAAAGGGATGCAAGTGGCAAAATTAAAAATTTGGAGATAACCAGTACACATGGTAGGTGAACCCCTCCTCTGGCTTGGGGCAAGAGATAGTACTAGTAGCCCTGGTAGGTGCTGCTGTACAGCATGATTTAGAAAAAAAAAATAATGAAAGCTTACATAGGCTATATGCGTTTTACTCAAAACTTGAAAATGTCCACTTACATCCCTTTGCTTCTCACTGCCTCATATGAGCCAAGAACGAATTTTACACAAAATGCATTTGCAATTTATACATGTCTTGTAATGTAACTTTTCGTTACACCGTGATGTAGTACTCTTTAACCAGTAGAACAAATAGATAAATAACACTCCATTCGGTATCATTTTTGAACCGTTTCACCATTGGAAGTCATATTTGAATTAGGCACTGATAAAGGAGTCCGCTGCCTATAATGCCATAAGCCTTATAAATGCGACTTTTACGTAATTATAAGTTTTTATGTAGCTTTATCACTGTATTGTTTTTTTTAAAACAGCGATAGGGGGTGAAAATCATTAAGTATTTTATTTATTATTTTACGTACTGAGTTATTCAAGGAAAAATATTTTTCCATTTCCACAAAAGAGTAATTCACAACTTGTTGCAATATTGCTTTAAAAAAATTAATTAAAAATTATCACTTCAATAAAACAAAGAGTTTTAGTTATTTATTTTTTAGTATTTTAATATACTATGAAGAAATTCGCAAGAAAAATAACAACATTCAACTTCAAAAGAGCAACATATCGCAATAATGCGTGAAATAATTTAAAATCCGATAAAAAAAATTTAGTAGGTTGTTTGTTTTTGTTTCTTACTTGAAATTAATTGAATATTACTATACTTGGCGTATCCTGACTTTAAGCTGACATCTTACTGTAGTTCAAAAGGACAGATTATCTTATTTAAACTCTATCTTAATAATTTTATGCGCAACACATTTTAAATTTTCGCAATCTGTACAGTTAAACATTAATAATTACAAGAGCTAATTTTTATACGTCCCCCAACTCTGGTATATAGTATACATGTGAGAAACAGTTAATAGAAAAACAGAAACCTAATGTGCTTGAGATCAAAACTCTTTCTGTTAACTTAAAAAAAAAAAAAAAACACATATCTTAAAAATATTAAATATTATATGTTTTCAGTGCGCTTCCGTTCAGGTCATTTTCATTTACAGTATAACTTCATTTTTCCGACCTAGCGGAGACCAAAGGCAATCCGGATAACGAAAATCCGGGTAATTTGTAAAACACATTCGTAAATAAGCAGACTTATATTTTATAACAGCAAAAAACTCTGTAACAAAATTACATAGGATTGTTTCTCGCAAACACTTAATCATTTATAGTTCAGCTGCTGTGGTGTAGGAATGACACTCCAAATGTGCCATGTTGTTTATTAGATGACTATAATTTATTGCACGTCCTATGCAGGAGTTGTGTATTTAATCAAAATAAAGAGCAAATATTTGGTGCATTGAGTTTCGTTCCGGCTACCATAATTTAGAATTATAACATTTCAGTAAATATATTTTTTAACTTTAAAAATTTGATCTGGATAAGCCGGAGATCTGGATAAACGGGGGCAAAATAAACGAGGTTCTACTGTAATTATAAATATGCATCAAAAGTACTAAAGAAAAATTCAAGTTTAGAGCCGTAAAAAATAGCTGATTTCTGACACATTGATTGACGTTGATGATTTAAGCATATTTAAAATATTGTGTGGATGGAAAAAATATATTGAAACTAAGTCGAAATTGTATCGTTTTAGTTCAATTTATTCTCAAAATAACCTTAGTATTTTCTAAAGAAAAATTGGCAGCCTCCCAAACTTAAAATTGAATCTCCATTATTATAGTGCGAGATTTTTTTTTTCCAAGAATGAGAAAAATTATAAAATTCAACAAATTTGTATTACATCATTCAACTTATATAAAGAATGCCTTACCTACTCTCCTAACGTCTTTAGCATTTAACCACGATGATAAATAAGATGAAGATTGTTGGGGGCCTCTTTTTTGTGGTCTTTCGATCTCTTTCTGAATTCAGCATCAAATAGTTTTTTCGACATATCTTAAAATTGATTTAAAACTATACAAGATGAGCAAAAAATATCCTGAGAACGAAGTAAAAAACAGAAAAAAGTTCGTGGTACGAGCTAGAGAAGATACTCTTTAGAGAATGGTTCTGTTGGATAAAGATATAGTGACTCCAATTCCTAAGCCATGGGCTACGGCCAAGGGAACATTGTACCGATTTTACCTTAGGCCCTTGGGGTGGGGTAGACAAGTTCTCGGCATTGTAAAAGCTGAGAGGAAGACATCATGTTGACAGCTTTATGACGTTTAATTGTAGAAAAAGGACATTTGAGCATTTCCGCTGTTTTGTATTGGTGTGTACTTCCCTCAGCTTAGCTCCCAGGTTCCTCCTCCGAGAGGAAAATTCTTAGATAAGATATAACAAGTATTGGTCACTCTGAGAAAACACATTCATGCTATTTACTGCGCCCTCCTACTCTCTCTCTGTCTATCCTTCCCACTCTTTATCCACATTAAACCATGCAAACCTTCTGTCAGCACCTGCACAGAATGTTTTTTTTTCTTTTTGCGGGGGGAGGGGTAACTTCTAATAACTTTTCCGTTTTTTAAAAATTAAATTTAAGCATCTATTCAGTCAGTTTAGCGCCCCCAGAATCTGGCGCCCGGGGCACGAGCCCCGTCTGCCCTCCTCTAGTTACGTCCCTGTCCCCATTCATTGTCTCTCCAATTCCGGTGTTCCCGGCACCACAGAGAACGCCTTCTCCGATGGGCAGGCGTTAGAGGTACACAACGTATAGGGCGTCGTGCAAACAGACCACCACCGTACAGTCTTCTGGCCACGGTAAAGCGCGATATCGGTCGTCCAGTCGCCTGTGTCGTGTGTCTAGCGATTTCTCCCGCTGTCTGCCGCCTGTTTCTTCTGGCCTGTAAGACAATATACCGGTCATCTGCGGGTGTGGTTCCTCGTGGACGACCACTACTGAACCCCCGGATAGCTGTTCCTGTAGTTTGAAATTTTCTCCTAAGTCGTGAAACGATGCTGTGAGCAATTTCGAACTCTGCAGCCACACTTGTCACACTGCGGCCTTCCTCCAACTTCCCAATGATTCGACCTCGGGTAAAAGCATCCAGATGTCGTCTAACAGATTGATTATTCGCCATTTCTCGCTGAGGCAGCAACTCGGTATGATTTTAACGGCTATACGGCGTGCAATCGCTTTGCCAGAAATACTGATCTTACACCGACAACATGCTTTATACTACTCAGACACTCCCCCATTACGTCCGTTTGCATATCTGCGCATGTGCTACCGTACATAACCTTACTTAATCTCCTGATTGGTCTTTCTGTCCGCTCTGCCTCTTCGTTCAGCTGATATGCTAATTTTTCGACTTCGTCCTTAATTTTTGCATACCAGTGTATATATATATATATATATATATATATATATATATATATATATATATATATATATATATATATATATATATATATATATATATATATATATATATATATATATATATATATATATATATATATATATATATATATATATATATATATATATATAGTAAAAAATTACACACCCTTATCTACATCGATGTTTTCCGTTTAGTAAGAAAATCGAAAAAAAAAAAACAATAATAAAAAAATGGTTGCAAATCCTCAATTTATAAATTGCTTAATTTTTTAATGAGCCGGGTAATAATGATGAAAACCTTCTCGCCCGCAGCCTGTTTCGAACCCGAGATCCTTGGGTTGTTGACCGTGCACTTTACCGACTGATCTATTCGGGCAACAAAAGCTCGAGCTATTGATGCAGTAAAAAGTGCATCATGATTATAATTAATTTAATTTCAATTTATTGTTGCTTCACTCCTATTAGTCATAGCGTGATGTTATATGGCCTATAGCCTTCCTCAATAAATGGATTATTCAACACAAAAAGAATTCTTCAATTCGAACCAGTAGTTCCTGAGATGCACTTTCAAACAAATAAACTCTTCAGTTTTATATATATATATATATATATATATATATATATATATATATATAGAGAGAGAGAGAGAGAGAGAGAGAGTATAGATTATTTTTTAGTTGCTTTTTAGTTCTTTGTTTTTTGAAGTCGGTTATTTTTTTATTTGAAAATAATTTATTTGATATGAGAAAAAACAATGTTTTTGATATCGGTGAGACATTGTATTTGCCGTTACCACTCTGAAAATGGACAGCTAATTGTAATGGTTGCGGTTTATATTTCACCGGATAAGTTTTCAAGCGCAATAAGAGAATTTCTGTATGAAAATTTATTTATTTATTTTAAAGACGCTTCTGCATTACTTCAAGATAAAATTGGGAAGAGCTTTTATGATTTGCTAATAATTTTGAGTGGGGATTTCAACATCAATTTTGCGAATGATAAAAATATATCATTAATCGAATTTTTAAATGGAGAATTTTTTAACGATGTCCAATGATTGCACTCTTAGCACAACGAGATATAAAACTGCAGTTTTGATGCAGTCTTTAAAAGATATTTAAATAGATTCGAATCAAAGTTTTTTATTTCCTTTTTTAGTTGCTATAAACCTATAGTATCAGTTTTGGAATATCTACATATATATAATAAGCATATAATCGAGTAATGCTCCTGACATCATCAACAAGGAAACTCGCTCCACGGCATGATAATTTGATTTTTTTTTTTGGTAGTGTTTGACATGGCAGGTAAATGCATTATTTTGACGAGGCTGAACTGGATCTGTTTTACTGGTAAGACTGTCAGTTTAGGAAAATGAAGAAACGAAAAAGGGGTCAACAATGAACGCTATCTACTGCAGTTTAGGTTTCATCCACTGGAGTTAGGGTTAAAATTTCAACTCCCAAAATATCACCTAACAGGCAATTTCTTCGTTCAAATGTAGAAGCAATTTTCACCCGTTATACCTTGGCGAGTGATTTTCTAGTAATAACAATAATGATAATGATCAGGGCAATTAAAAATTCCCGATATTAAATATGAATAATATAGATAAATTTGAAAAAAAAAAAAAAACTGGATTTTTTAAAATTTAAATCACATTTTTAAAAACTTAAATCTGATTTTTTCTTTTTATATTTTGAAATGAACTTCCCATTATTTGGCATGCCTCAAAATTCGAATTTTCTGGGCATGATGGTCAATCTCACGGCATGTCGGCTCTTTCTGCAAGTCAGCTAAAGAGGGGTAATGCAGTAAATTGATTGCGTGGAAAGTTCAGTATGTGTATTGTTTATTTTTTTTATGCATGGAAAACTGAATAACACAAACTAAGAATTTATTTTCAAATACTATTTCCTATATTTGCATCAATATTTACTTTATAAACGAACAGAAATAGACCAACCAAAATGTATATAATTGATGCTCGGATTGCTGACGAACGTAAAAACTAGACTGTAGTTGATATTTTGAATCTACAAATGATAAAATTTTAATTTTTGAAACTACAATTAATTTTAAATACAAATTAAACACACACCACACACACGCGCACGCGCACACACAAACATGCCAAATTTATTTCGTGCTTTTAAGCTTCCACTTCTGCCGGCAGTCCCATGACTGCCTCATTTTTTTATTTAGTTTTTTTCTAAAGATCGATTTTGCAAAAAATTTTGACGCCATATAAATTATATTTGATTCATTAAGTACATTTTTATCATTTAATTTTGTAACCTGCAGGAATAGAACCTGCGACTTTGGGAATAACGTGTCTTACTCCAAGATAAGTTTACAAAATGAACTTTCATTACTTTATGTTTCTAAACCAAAATGAAATATTTCTTGACTACATTTTCATTGATAAATTTTAAATCTCGTTTTAATCCTGCAACTTTTTAAATGATCGAAGTCTATCAAATGAACGAGTTCAGTTGTGCGGGTCGATGAAAACTTGAACGATCCTCTGACTGAAAAGACCGACATTGCTCACTCGTACTAAAAAGGTATGAAGGAAAACTTATGTTTCAGATTGCTCACCAGGGGCGTAGGCATGGGGGAATAAGGGAATTAAAGTCCCCTTCACGAAGTTGAGAAAATTTCCTTTTTGAATCATAAAAAAGGACTTAAACTAATCTTATCTCCTTCCAAAATTGCACCGTACCACAGTTATTTTTTTTTCTTCTTGTTATACCACTGCTCTTACTTATTCGATATTCGTTACTCAAAAAAAAAAAAAAAAAAAAAAAAAGAAAGAAAAGACGCTTTTTATTTAACTTTCTGACTTTTATTTAATTATTTTAGCGTAACAAAAGGCTATATAGCAACAGCTTTTGAAATACAGTAAATAAGACGGGATCAAAAGTACTCTTAGAACCAAAATGGAGAACAGGTAGTTTTCTCCTCCAGATATGATTCATCAACAGGTTTGAAAGAAAGATTTAATGAAATTTGCCTATGACCTTTGAATTAGTAGAAAACTCTGAAAACGACTAATTTTGATTTTACTTAAGGTTTCAGAAATGCGAAGTTCTCATGTAAATCATAAAATCTATCAGAAAATCAGAGGAATTCATCAGAAAATTAATAAATCTCATTGAATTTCATTGTATAAATGAAAATGAAAATAGTAACTGAACAATATAAGGAAAAACATTACGGGCAATTCTCTAGAAAGGTTGTTTTGTAATTTTCATTTTTTCAACTTTTAGCATGGGTGTGACATTTTTTAGAAAGGCTAAGGCAAGATATATATTTTTGTCAAACTACAAAAGTTCTCAAAACATCTTCATTAATTTAGCGAGTCGTATTGAGGGTTAAATTAATTAAACTGAACAAATTTTATCAATATGGTTTTTTTCTTATTTTTCTTTGATTTGAGTTCATGACTCAATTGACTAATTGAATACTTCATAAAATTCATTCCTTAAAATCAAAACAAATACAAGCATGGAAAACTTATTCAACAATTAATTTTTCAAATTTGTTTTGAATAAACTTATGGAATAAAACATCATAGTTTAAAAAATTTACTTCCAAAATATCAAGCATCTAAAATACAGGGTTAGCATAAAAGAATATCTTTATAACTTTTGCACCGGATGGTAATGACATTTTAACGTACTATTTCACCTAACAAGACATAAAATATGGTTACTTCATTGTACACTTTTGGATCAAAGGTACACTTATTATAAGCTTAAAAAGAACAAAACTGCACAAAATGTTCAAAGTAACTCATTATGAGTACAGATGTTAAGAACTGGCCTAATTTTTTTCTACTTACTTTGAAATTAAATACACCCAATCGGGAAATATAGAAATTTCTACGCACAAAATTCTTATTTTATTAGCAAAATTATGATGGCTGTTACCAGCAGCGGATTTTAGGAAGGGGGGGGGGCGGCGGCGACTCAGGAAGACCAGGCCTATCCCAAAGGATAAATTAATTTAACTATTTCGTTTACTATTTCAAATTGACTTCTCTATAACATAAAGAATTTTTTTTGCGGTTATTTAAAAAGAACACAAAACACAAAAAATGAATGTGAATAAAAGCATTTTTGTTTGCTAAAGAAGTAATACTGGAGTCGGAGGCCAGAGCAGCAGAATATATTTTACTCAGTGGTTTCGAATTCAAGGGAACGTAATATCGCGATTCGTCCTGTCGAGCCAAGGAGCTATTTGCGAAATAATAGATTTATTTATCAGCTTATAAAAATGTAAAATAAGAGAAGGTAGTTTTTTTGATAAAACCATATTATTAATGAAAACGGCATGTAGTATCAAATGTTATCTCAACTGTATCATGGATTTAAGAACAAATCAGCAATTGCTTTGAAATTCGCAAAGAAAGTTTCTGAATTCTTCAATAAAACTTACATGTTGTGAAGCTATGACTTTCTTAATTACATAATATTTTATTTTTTATAGTTAAAAGGTAAATTAGTTTATAAAATGAAGTATGGGTTTATTTAATAACCTTGCCATCGTGTTATTATGACAATTTTCTGGATTAAAACCGTTGATTTTATAGCATCTCTGTGAATTTCGGGTTTAGTAATTAATTGGTTTGAAATATTTATATTTTTATATTGCATGAAATGAAAGATAGTTTACGTCATTCAAAGTATGTTAGTGCTCAATATTTATGTATTTAAAAATAGATTAACTGGCCTTAAGGGATCCTAAAAAATTTTCAAATAAAGTCATGAAAACTTTGTTATGAAACATTGTATAGGACGGGGGGGGGGGGGTCTGCATTCGGGGATCCCTCCAAAAACTATTTGAGTATCCGTCCCTCTGGCTGCTTCCAAAACAGAACGTTATCGAGCAAACTGTTCATGAAAGTCAGTAAAAGCTATTGGATGGTAATGACGTAAAATGCTGGGAAAAGGTTTTAACTATGTAAGAAGCACACAAATGTATGCAATCAAGCAATAAAAAAACTTGATTCCAAACTAGAATATTTGAAACATTGTAAAAATCTAGTTTAAAGATACATATACTTTGTGACCACAGTAGATTTAATGTGGCATCAGTAACCACAGCGTAGACGGAAAGCCTTCAAATATCCAGTATTGAACCCCGACCTCCTCGACCACGAGCTCGGTGCAACTACATTTGTCGGCAACTACATTTTTACAAGTTCAATTTCGAGAAATTTCCGGGGATAACCCCGAATTCCGTTGTTTTTACATCACCGAAGATTTTTCAAAAAATTGCGATTTTCAAACTTCAATACCAAAACATTGCAGGAAGAGAGTCACTGACCACTTTCCCATTGCGTTACAAAAATAATAGCTTAAAATCGCATTTTTAGGACTTCAATTGGAAAAATTTCCGACGAAAGGCCCTGAACATTCCTTCTAAAATATAGTCTAAAATTCCGTTTTTTAAGCTAGAATTTCAGAAAAATTTTAGGAACTCCCCCCTATTTCCGTGCAAATAATAAGATTTTCTCTCTCTAAATATATAGTATATCGTCACCTCAGAGCAACAGTAAGACATCTAATCCCAGTAATAATGCTAGGATATCCTACTGTTGCTCTGAAGCGACCATATAATGTATCTCTATCTAAGGCACCAGCTAAAACGTTCAAGTTACGTGAAGTTTCCACAACAGTCTCAAAAGCTCGAGACCTGATGAAAACTTTGAGATAAAGAAATATTGGAGTTATGGAGGTTCGACTATGTCACTTAAAAATATAAATTTTCATTCCAATTTCCTTTCATCTTATTTATCCACTCTTGTTCCGTGCATGACAAGTTCTTAAAAAATTTCCCATTAGCAGAGAACTTTTACATTACAGGGTCAAGGTTTCAAATTTCTTAATGAAAATACACAATATTTTCCTTACAGGTATATTATGTTTTTATTAAGAGCACTCAAGCCTGTAGTGCTTTTGTGACTTCATTTTTTACGACCCCCGCAACTATCAATTTAATTGCTTTATCACGTAATCAGAAGAATTGTCATAATAATTAAAAAATTGAAATAAAATTTTTAATTTTCAACCTAATTAACTTTCATCTCATTTATCCACTCTACGTCAATAAACGAAGTTATTCAAAGATTTCCTATAAGAAGATATGACTTATATATTACAGGATCAAGAATTCAAATTAAATATACAAAACCCTGTATTTTCACTAAAGGTGTTACTGTATTTACATTAAGTTCACATAGGCCTGTAGCATTTTTTAACTTCATTTTGTTATGGGTCTTTGCACTTAGCCCCAAATGATGCCAGCATCTACCAATTTAATAACTTTGTCAGACCACGTCAAGTGAGTTGCCGATATCCCTACAATTACAATATGCTGCTGAAGGAGAGAGAGGGTCTCCAATACCCTCCACCCAAGGTAAGTGCTCGCAAGGGACTTATTGCATGACTTTCGGACCCACAAATTATTTTCTATTTCTGTGCACAGAGTAAGAAATATTAAACTTTTTCATAAGATAATGAAAATACTGTACATCCTATTCTGTTTTCTGTCTGACCGTTTGTAATGCCTGTTGTCTTCTAAAAAATATACCTTGTTTATTCGAGATTTGTGATGTGTTGGTTTGCAGAAAATAATTCAAATGAAAGAGCCTTTTAGCTAGAGTAGTTTCTGTACAAACTACAAATATTGAGAAAATCAGACGTGACAGGGCTTAGTCAAGACAATTTGAGTTATTTATTGACCAGTTAAAGAAAAAAGTTAAATATATTTATTTAAAATCTTTGAAGTATTTTTTAATGCCATAAAGAGTTAAGAAAAACCACTGAAGTTCAAAATTTGTTTTTTATGTCCACTGTCAGTGATGAAGAACAAATAAAAAAAAAGTTTAAATTGTGAAAATATTTAATGTTTTTAAAAAAAACTTCTCAGAAAATCTTAAAAAACCGAAAAGTGGGCTAAATAATGGGTTTTTTAAATGGGTTATTTAAAAAAAAAACCATTGGGTCCAATCAGCCAACCCTGACTGGTACTGTTTTTTTTTTTTTTTTTTTCAGTTTCTAAAATTTATAATTTTGTAAAATTTGTTTACTATTGTTGCAAAAGCAACTCAATTAAATTTAATAAAATTTATTGTAAAACATTAATTCTAAATTACATATAAGCACTAAAACACATGTAAGCAATAATCAATAAAACTAAGCTAATATAACCTATGATTTTAAATCAGCTTTTCATGTATTAATATTACATAAAACATTATATTTGTGTATATGATACTGTGATTCTTTACAAGGCTTGTGTGTATATTTGTAATCTGTTTCATAGAGTATATAAATATTATAGTCAATAACCAAAATATAGTCAATATCAACTGTAGTTATGCTATATTTTATTCTTATATTAAATTATATTTCAAAATTGTAGATATCAGCTAGATTTAATACCATTTAAAGTGAATAAATTTTTACATTAAATACATGTTTATTTATATGCAAACCTGTTTTTGTGCAGTGTATGAAAATTATTTATAAAACGAGTGTGAAGTAATATCTTCAAGTGAGGACATGGGCATCCTGATGGGAAGTCACTGACCTCCCAAAAATTTCCTTGTTCAGGAAATTTTTCAGGAGTCTGCAAAATTATCTTCACTTGGTTTATTTTGATTTTGTTTAATTTTGGGGTTATTTTCTTTGTGAGACTTTTTTTATGCGTTCCCTATCCACCACATTTTTTTTTTAAACTGTGTTGCAAAAACAACCTTTTATAACTACTTGTGAAGTTTCGAACAATATTTTTTTAATGGGATTTTTTTTTATGCGGTCACCATCCATCGCATAAAAACAGGTTTGGGTGTATAAGTAATGAAAGAAACATTAATTTTAAATCTATATACTATAAGAATAATGTAGGAAAATAAACAGCAACAATTTGACAATACATTTAATTATTTAAATTTGAAAATATCTGATAGGTATCAAAATATATTTTCAAACCATGGAAACCAGTAACACGCTGTGAGTTATATAGATAACACACTATGTTTTTCTATGCTATACAGCAACAAAACTGACACGAACAGCTGAAAAATATTGGAGAATAAACATCTACACAAGAGTAGTTTTAAGTGGTTTAAACTCGAATGTTACAATATTTGGAAAAAATTATAATGTGGCGCTTATTATTTACTTTTTGTTGTCTAAATTAATAATGCATACTGAATGTGTGAAATTTTTGCTTCTAAATTATGAAATTTTAATGCACCACCATTGATTATATAGTTTTATATCGTAAGCATGCACAAGAAAACCTTTTGTGGCAAGAAAGAGCATTAAATTTGGGTTATGACACAGTGATCCAGATTTATTAATCCAGATTATGCCATAGACATTTTAAAGGGTTTATTGATCTCAACTTTGGGGTCTTGTTTGCTTGGGGGAGGGGGTTCATCATCATTCCTGGTAGGAAGGACATTCTTGCCATATATGTTAGTAAGTTAAAATCTATATTTTGTTCAACTTTAACTTATTAATGTATTCAATAAAAAGTTATAACTGCAGTAACAGTTGTAACAACTGCTGCTGAATTTCAGGAGTAATAAACAGATTTTTGGTAACAAAGATGATTTCCACTCCACGACAGGCTTTATTTTAGAATTTCTTATATTTCATCAAAAACTGAACAATACTTTTGATATGTTCTCCTAAATAAATTTATTGTTAATAAACATGCTAAAATTAAGAAACTTTAATTTTCAATTTCTTTTTTTTTTTCATTTTAAATATTGCAGACAAAAAGTAGTCTCTACACAATGAAAACATTATGTAAAAAATTGCACTAAGTCTGAGCATTGTGATTGCATATGAAAAGTATTGTACAATTTAGCTGTACAGAGTGTGCTGTTTGTACAGTGCACTTTTTGTGCACAAAACAGAGGTGCCAAACATGCTAAGATTTTGCGTATCATGCTCAGATTTATGATACGGTGTTAATGGAATTTGCCTAATTGCTATGGTTAATTTAGCAGTTGCTAACGATATTTCTTGTCGTAAATAAATCTTCTCTATTTTCTCAAGAACTATTGTCATTTAAAGAATTTCTTGAAGTGGCTGGACTCATAATAATATATTGCAATTAAACATTTTTGTTCTGACTAAATATATTTACTTTTTAATCGCTTACTCGATAATGCACTACATATAGCTTTGATTAATTTTGTAATTTTGCATCCCTTCTTTTAAGTTTTGGATATTGATAAGTAGCATTTTTAGTCGATTTAATTATGTTACATTAAAGTATTGTGCTTCGTAAATATACCTAATGCAATGCTGGTATTCTAGTGACTTCAGTATGCTACTGGCACCATGCACCGTACCAGCTTATGCAATGCCAGTACACTTTAACATCAAAATGGACTGCACCAGTGTCTATTCCCGCATCATAAGTCAGTACAGACCATTCTGGAGAATCACCAGAATATACTACCGCGATAGGAAGTAACGAAATGTGCTGTACCAGTACCAGAAAGAAATATCGGTATACAACTGAAGTTGGAACAACAACTCTGGCTAAAACTACCGGGATTTGAAGAACCAAATAAATTCCAAAATAGAACAACCATTCGGAAATGGAGTGCCGGGATCTGAAGTACCAGCTTATGGAACACCGGTTCCAGTAGGAACTACCGACATCTGAAGTATACCGGAACACAGGTTCCGGTATGGACTACTGGGATCTGAAGTATACTGGCTAATGGAACACCGGTTCCGGTATTGAGCCCTGGTCCCGGTATGGAATACCCGGATATGAAGTATACCGGTTTATGGAACACCGGTTCCAGTATGGAATACCGGTTCTGGTATGGAGTACTGGTTCCGGCATGGAATACCGGTATTATTGGAATACCGGTTCTGGTATGGAATACCGGTTCTGGTATAGAATACCGGTTCCGGTATGGGATACCGGGATCTGAATTATACCGGCTTATGGAACACCGGTTCCGGTATGGAATACCGGTTCCGGTATGGGATACCGGGATCTGAATTATACCGGCTTATGGAACACCGGTTCCGGTATGGAATACCGGTTCCGGTATGGGATACCGGGATCTGAATTATACCGGCTTATGGAACACCGGTTCCGGTATGGAATACCGGTTCCGGTATGGGATACCGGGATCTGAATTATACCGGCTTATGGAACACCGGTTCCGGTATGGGATACCGGGATCTGAATTATACCGGCTTATGGAACACCGGTTCCGGTATAAATACTGACATACCGGAAGTATGATACCAGTTCCGGTGTTTCATAAGCCGGTATATTTTTTTCCGGTATCATTTTTTTTTCCAATAGGGTATACACTGCAAAAAATAATTTTTGTTTTTAAAGTTATATACTGTATTTTCCTACAGCTTAATACTGCTTTGCTAAATAACAGATAAAAACTGTAAAACTGTTTTAAATTGCGCAAAACGATGCGCAAAAGGTGTTTCCATTCATACGGGAAGATAAACGAATGAATTCGAGGTATCGATAACCATGTTAGTAATTTTTCCTGGGTGTGCTGAGATAGGACTGATCAGCTGTAATTCAAGTTAAAGGTAAGTAATAGTTATATTATTCATTCCTTTTTCCTTGAAATGTAGTTTTCTTTATCATCGATAATGTATGTAAAATAATAGTGTGTATTTTGAAATCATAATTCGTATTCCAATATTCGTTGATGTTGACTTTGCAGTTTCTTTTAGTTGCTAAGTTGTAGCGATTGCTTTATAGCAAAAGCCCGAGTAGTTGTTGTGATCCTGAATATTTTACTGCACGTATGATAGTTTTTAAACATTTTCTGAAATTCAAATTTGATTTAAAAATAAATCAATTCCTTTCTTGATCGTATTTAAAGTTATTAGAACATTAGACTTTGTTTACGATTATATTTTGTGTTATATAGGATGTGAGAACTTAAAATTTAAATTCTTATGTTTTCTAGTAAATTTTTAGCATATCGCGACTGACTTCTTTCTTCTTTTCTTCTTTTTCTTTCTTATGTTCAGTTTTAAATTCTTTAACAGTTTGCATTTAAATATTTTATTGATAAACTTTACGCTATAGCGTAAGTAACTTTTATATCCTGTACATAATTCGATGAATAAAATGTAAATAAATAAAATAACAACGTAACCGAGAGACATGCAAACAGTATCAAGTTTACTGATATTTTTGTTGAAGAATTTGCCCCTCTGGAAATACAATACTCTGATGTCTGAACGACTCAAAATTCTCTGAAATCTGGAGCCAGCTTTCATACTTATCGAACAAAACTAAAATAACAATAATTAAAAAAATCATCAATGAAGCACTCAAAAAAAAAAAAAAAAAAAAAAAACTAATAAAAATAAGCATTTTTAGATACAAACATGAAACCCTTGTGTTTTAAAAGTTTTATATTTGCGTCAGTAGGAAATTAAAGTTTTATTTCAGGAAAAATGCACTAGTACCTTTGAATAATCTAAAAATAATTTTAGAAACTATATTCAAAGGCACTCGATGGGAGGTCACGGGAAGTCTCTATGACCTCCCCAAAATTGCCATATTGGGAAGATTTTGTCTGGCGATTCGGCAATTTGGGGACAATTGTAATGTTGCAATTTTTGAATTCTCGAATGTCCAAAATTTATTAGATATTGTACTTAATTGTGCGTACTTAATGTGTGCATGCACCAGTATTTTATTAATCGGCAAGTATGTAAGTTCCGTTCGACAAATTGAGATTATACGCCTTCCAATATGTTTAAGTTCAGGCCGTGCCTGGCTATATTTTATAATTTTCAGCTTTTCATTTCTGATCTGGCAGTGTTGCGTTCTCGTCAAAATTACCGTTTTTTAATTTAAAGTAGAAAATTTACATTATTATGCATTGTTTGTCATAGTTTGACATCATCTACTTTTCTGAATGAGCATGAAGGACATGCTCATTCAGAAAATTAGATTCTCGAGAACTACAGCAGAATTTGAAACTCTTGTAACCTTGAATTCGTCAGTTTCCTTATATTTTAACTTTAAGAACCCTTTGAGTCTTAAAGTTTGGCGTCAACGTGTTTATGCTGAAGAAAAAAACTATATAATAAATACTGAAAAGTGTGATTCTGTACTTCACTGTCTTTCACTGCATATAAAAAGTAAAAATATGTCAGAGTGTTATCCGTGTAAAATGGAAAAATCGGGGAATTTCGTTTAACCTGTAACGGAGATTCAAGCCAAAGCCGCGTAAGATCTTTTGCATTTAAATGCGATGAGTTCCTTAGCAGTTGAGTTCTTTAGGGGGAGGGGGTTTATTTTCACAATAATAGACAATTTTTCAAAAAAGTGAGGTTTTCGAATATTTTGTCAGGTTTCAAAAAAAGAACAGAGATTTGCGGGATCCGATTACGAAAAGGAAATTCCGAACTCCCGGTTTGAAATTTACCTTAGCGACCAAAGCATAAGAATCGAAAAAACCAACAAATCCTCCAGTTAACAAAGTAGCGTCATAGAACACTATAACTCAACATTAATGAATGGAATTAGGACACTTTTAAATGAATCGGGTTTGCCTAAGAAACATTTTTGAGCCGAAGCAGCTATGTGCTTCCACTACTTACGGACTAGAGCGGTTTTAAAAAGAAAAACCAAAACCTATTTTGAGCTATTTGAGGGAAGAAAGCCATCTATTAAACACTCCCGTGTTTTTTGACTTTCGTATATTGGAATTCCAAAACAGAAAATAAACAAATTGGATATGAAAGCTAAACAGGTAGTCATGGTAGGATATGCGTTTCATACGAAAGGTTATAGAATTTGGGATCCCGAAAATAGCGAAGTGACAGAAACTCTGAATGTTTAATTCGATGAAAATAAATTCTGGGCGGGGAAAAAAAACAGGAACGGGAAACAGAGATATACAGTTTTATTTCACTCCTGAGTAAATCTAAAAGAAGAATATCCTGAAAATCATAAAATAGCATGTTGTGAGAATTAAATGGGTTAAAGAAATACCAAGGAAAAGTATATATTGACACGACGGTTCTAAAGTCCGAATCGGGAAGTCGAGGTTTATTGTTCTGAAAATAACATTGAATATGACCCAAAATATTTTGATTTCACTTGTGATGATAATTCAAGAAAAGCATCAGATTCTGATGAAGATAGGGGGGGATAATTCAAGTAAGCTAGAAGCTAACATTTCCGTAGATGTAATTCCTTCAATTTGAAACAAAGTTTGACAACGCCAGAAAGTGAAGATTGGCAAAACGCAACAGAACAGATGAGAAGAACGAAATAATGCGCTTCAAGGCCAGACTGGTAATTTTAGGTAACCACCAGCTATGGGGGTGGAGGATACTTTTCGCAAGTGTTCTCTCCAGTAATTTCCTTTGGTTGAGGCTTTCTTTTCAATTTTTGTGTATAAGCTACATTGGGTCCATTTCCAAGCAGATGTTTGCAATACGTATCTATATGCGGATTTAAAGGAGGAGATTTGTGAGACAACCGAAGGGTTTGACGATCCCTGAAATCTAAATTTTGTCTGTAAATTGAATAAAAGAATTGTTATTCTGATACAGATTACGCCTCAAATCACGACGACCGGATTCCAATGCCGGGGGGGGGGGGCGCTTGTAGTGTTTTTGGATAGGGTACGAATAATATGGTGTACATACAAACAAAAATGCGTAGCACTGTCAACGATGGAAGCGGAGTATATTTCAATTAGTGAACAATCTAAGGAAGTTATGTGGATCAAAAGAATTTTAAATGAATTGGCCACGAAAAGAGTTCAGAATTTTAGATTGATTAATAGTACTTTGCACTGTGACAATCTAGTTGCGATCGATTTTTCTAGTTCTGCAATAGAAAATTGCAGAACTAAGCAGATTAATGTGGGGTACAATTTCCTAAGGAATTCGATTGACAAAAATGAATTTGAAATAAAATTTGTTGAGAAACTAAAAAAAATTTAGCTGATTGTTTTACAAAACCTTTCTGTAGAGAAAATTTACGTAAAGCTTGAATTGCAATGACATATTTTTCTAGAGATTTTTTTTTTTTTTCTGAAATGTTTCAATCAATTATTCTATTATGTTTAAACTATAATTTGTGCACACAATCGGATAGCCTATAATATATTTTTTATTCATTTCTTATAGTATTTCATTTTTTGCTTGTGCTGGCTTGCCAAGAAGGGGGGTATTTGCTAGCGAATATTTTGTTCCTGTCACTCCAGCGCACGGAAAAAAAACAATTGTAGTTGATTTCATTTTGAAATTATGCCCGGTGACATGGTTGCGGTTAGGTATTTCGGAAAAATTTAAACTATAAATTTCATTATAGCCGCCTGAATTTACTTCATTTAAATTTATTCACTAATGCAATATCATTTCTTTCAGTTTAGTGGTGTGCAAATGTAAAGAACTACGTAACTTGTGACTAGAACTGAGTGGCAGTCTTTATCAAGATGGCAGTTCGCCTTTGTGTTCCGCTTGTAATTTCAAAGAATGATGTTGTGATGATTCACTTTGTGACATGAATGCCGGCAACGGAAAATGGAAGTTTTTAAGTATGTCTTTTCATTTATATTTTTGTGTTTTCGGATATAATTTGTAATCACCAATTCTTTTGAGTTTTAGAGCGTTCTTAGCCACTGAAGCCTATCCTACGGTCTGCGTGCCGTATTGGGCCCCTGAAGCTGATTTTTGTGGCCCGTTGTCAGCTTTTGTTACAATCAAGAACTATGTATTGGAACAAGATAAACTAAATTTTATTTTGTTTTGATTGAAATGTGATCGGTCATACAATTCATTTAAGTCTGATTTTTTTTAATTTGTAATTTAATATTAGATTTTACGGGTAGTTGAATATTATTACTTCAAGAATCACCGGAATATAGAAATTTCTGTTGCTAGAGCTAAATTAGACGTACGTTTCTTTCATTATTTTTTTTAAAATTTTCCAGTAAATTTTAAAACACTGATTATTAAAATCAAAGGAACCAAAACAGCATGCTAAAAGTACGATGTATTACAGCGTATGAAACTTTCTTCGCATATTCAGACTTGTGTGACACTTATCAAACAAAATTATAGATTATTTTTATTGTAATGTAAATAAAAAGCAGTTATTTTGTAAATGTGAGCATGTTTAAATCTACAGTTAAAAGTGGTGCGGTCTTTTGGCAAAGCATTTTCAAGAAGGGTAGCATTGTTTACAACAAAGACGGCGGGCCAAATGTGGACTTACAATTTCTCAATGATTAGAACTGGCCCTACCAGATTTACTCTTTTTTGACATGTTTGACGATTTATTATTTTGTTAAAAACTTTCAACTTTTGTGACCGATTTTCATTTTTTACTGAATTGACTTGAACTAAGCCATCTTGATTTTGGGAATATAGAATTGTTTCTTTTAGATTTCAGGTAAACTCTGAAAAACTTGAAGATAAATTGTCTAAATCCTCTCAAAAGAAGTGCCCCTTAAAAAAAGTCGCTGGTGGCTTAAATGGGGACATCGATAGCTGTTCAAAACGGGGTTCGGGCCGGGGGGCGTCCCCATTTTGAAAGACATAGAATATAAATGAAACATTTTAAATTAAGTATGCTTAAATATTAAGAGATATATAAGATAGAACGTTCTTATGGTATTATTTTATTTCAACTCAAATGACTCTTTTATTTGATTCCTTAGTACTTAAGAAAGAAGTTCCAAAAAATTAAATTTTAATAATATAATAACACAATTATGGAATAAAATGCATGAAAAAAAATATTTTAAAAATTTAGTAAAATATTTCACATTAAGTACAGACAGTTCTAAATAATTATTTTACCTCACACTTCGTTTGATATTCAGATTTCAATAATGGGCAGCTGTCAAAGAAAAAGAAGATGAAGCTGGTATCAGTTGAACATAGCTCGAGCTGTTAACAAGTGTTGGCAGGGACGTAACTAGAGGGGGGCAGACGGGGCGCGTGCCCCGGACGCCAGATTTTGGGGGCGCTAAACTGACTAAATAAATGCTTAAATTTTATTTTAAAAAATAGGACAAGTTATTCGAAGCCACCCCGCCAAAAAAAAAAAAATATGCTGTGCAGGTGCTGGCAGAAAGTTTGCATGGTTTAATGTGGATAAAGGGTGGGAAGGATAGAGAGAGAGAGAGAGAGAGAGAGAGTAGGCGCGCGCAGTTAATAGCATGAATGTGTTTTCTCAAAGTGAGTACTTGTTATATCTTATCTAAGAATTTTCCTCTCGGAGGAGGAATATGGGAGCTAAGCTGAGGGAAGTACACACGAATACAAAACAGCGGAAATGCTCAAATGTCCTTTTTCTACAATTAAACGTCATAAAGCTGTCAACATGATGTCTTCCTCTCAGCTTTTACAATGACGAAAACTTGTCTACCCCACCCCAAGGGCCTAAGGGAAAATCGTTACACTGTTCCCTTGGCCGTAGCCCATGGTTTAGGAATTGGAGCCACTATCTTTATCCAACAGAACCATTTTCTAAAGAGTATCTTCTCTAGCTCGTACCACGAACTTTTTTTCTGCCTTTTTACTCCGTTCTCAGGATATTTTTTGCTCATCTTGTACAGTTTTAAATCAATTTTAAGATCTGTCGAAAAAAACTATTTGAAGCTGAATTCAGAAAGAGAGCTAAAGACCACGAAAAAGAGGCCCCCAACAATCTTCATCTTATTTATCATCGTGGGAGTTATCTACGTTAGGAGAGTAGGTAAGGCATTGTCTACATAATTTGAATGATGTAATACAAATTTGCTGAATTTTATAATTTTTCTCATTCTTGGAAAAAAAAATCTCGCACTATAATAATGGAGATTCAATTTAAAGTTCGGGAGGCTTCCAAGTTTTCTTTAGAAAATACTAGGGTTATTTTGAGGATAAATTGAACTAAAACGATAAATTTTCGACTTAGTTTCAATATATTTTTTCCACCCACACAATATTTTAAATATGCTCAAATCATCAACAACAATCAATGTGTCAGAAATCAGCTATTTTTTATGGCTCTAAATTTGAATTTTTCTTTGGTACATTTGATGCACATTTATGATTACAGTAGAACCTCGTTTATCTTGCCCCCGTTTATCCAGATCTCCGGCTTATCCAGATCAAATTTTTTAAGTTAAAAAATATATTCACTGAAAAGATATAATTCTAAATTATGATAGCCGGAACGAAACTCTCAATGTATCAAATATTTGCTCTTTATTTTGATTAAACACACAACTCCTGCATAGGACGTGCAATAAATTATAGTCATCTAATAAACAACATGGCATATTTGGAGTGTCATTCTTACACCACAGCAGCGGAACTATAAATGATTAAGTGTTTGCGAGTAACAATCCTATATAATTTTGTTACAGCGTTTTTTGCTGTTATAAAAGATCCCGCTAGTTCGGAGAAATGAAGTTGTACTGTAAATGAAAATAACCTGAACGGAAGCGCACTAAAAACATATAATATTTAACATTTTTAAGATATGTGTTTTTTTTTAAAAAAAGGTTAACAGAAACAGTTTTGATCTCAAGCACATTAGGTTACTGTTTTTCTATTAACTGTTTCTCAGATGTATACTATATACCAGAGTTGGGGGACGTGAGTCCTTCATAAAAATTAGCTCTTGTAATAATTAATATTTAACTGTACAGATTGCGAAAATTTAAAATGTGTTGCACATAAAATTCTTAAGATAGAGTTTAAATAAGATAATCTGTCCTTTTGAACTACAGTAAGATGTCAGCTTAAAGTCAGGATAAGCCAAGTATAGTAATATTCAATTAATTTCAAGCAAGAAACAAAAACAAATAACCTACTAAATTTTTTATCGGATTTAAAATTATTTCACGCATTATTGCAATATGTTGCTCTTTTGTAGTTGAATATTGTTATTTTTCTTGCGAATTTTTTCATAGTAGTATATTAAAATACTGAAAAATAAATAAGTGAAAATCTTTGTTTTATTGAAGTTATAATTTTTAAATTATTTTTTTTAAGCAATATTGCAACAAGTTGTGAATTACTCTCTTGTGGAAAAGTCAAAAATATTTTTTCTTGAATAATTTCCTATGTAAAATAATAAATAAAATACTTAATGATTTTTACCCCTTATCGCTATTTTTAAAAAAGCAATACAGTGATAAGCTATACAAAAAGTTATAATTACGTAAAAGTCGCACTTACAAGGCTTATGGCATTATAGGCAGCGGACTGCTTTATCACTGCCTAATTCAAATATGGCTTCCAGTATGGTGAAACGGTTCAAAAATGATACCAAATGGAAGGTTATCTATTTGTTCTACTGGTTAAAGAGTAATCACGGTGTAACGAAAAGTTACATTACAAGACATGTATAAATTGCAAATGCATTTTGTGTAAAATTCATCCTTGGCTCATATGAGGCAGTGAGAAGCAAAGGGATCTAAGTGGACATTTTCAAGTTTTGAGTGAAACGCGTGTATAGCCTAGGGAGGCTTTCATTGATTTTTTTTTCTAAATCATACTGTACAGCAGCACGTACCAGGCCTACTAGTGCTATCTTTTGCCCCAAGACAGAGGAGGGGTTCATCTACTGTGTGTACTGGTTATCTCCAAAGTTTTAATTTTGCCACTTGCATCTCTTTGCTTCTCACTGCCTCAAATGTAATAGTCTCCTCCGTGATTCTGCTCCATTTGCGTTGAAATTTGATAGTTAGAATTAAATTTAAGATTTATTTAAGATCTTAATTTTAGGTTTAAGATCTTGTTTACTGTATACAGTTTAGCAGGTGGTGCGTTTAGCCCAATATGATATTCTGTCGTGCATATACTGGAGCTTAAACACCCTCTTTTTAGTTTGTAGTATAGTTTTTTGGTCTTTTGACCATACTTATTGAATCCTCCATGGCTGATGAGCTCTTGATTCAGCCTTTCAATTTTTTCTATTAATTGTTGCTTGTATTTTTCTTTTTCTGATCATTATTATTCTTAAAAATTGTTTAAAACTTGTTATTTGGCTTGTATATTTTATATATTTACTTGGCTTTTTGTTTTGCTGCGTTGGGCATCTATGAGCTTTTGGTTTGGTTTTTTCAATATTCTTCACTGGTATTATAATAATTATATATATACAGTAGCCCCTCGTTATATCGCTCATTCGGATATATCGCTCTTTTCTTCTGTCTCCCGAAATATTAAAGCCTAAAAGAAGAAAAAAACTTTGCTTTAAGTTTGAAACCATTTCTGAAAACATATGGTATTGCACAGAGAAGGTCTCTTTCTTCTCTATTTTGTCAATGAACAAAAGGAAGCAATTCTTCTGAATTCGCTCTAAAAGCAGCAGCAATTCCTGTCATACAAATGTACATACCCACACAGTATATTTCAGTTTAAGATGGTCTGTAAACTACGGGATCCGGACAAAACGTCCACGAACATAACATCCATGACCAAAACGTCCACGGACATAACATCCATGACCAAAACGTCCAACGGACAAAATATCCGAGGGACAAAACGTCCGACGGACATAACGTCCAGCGGACATAACGTCCAGCGGACATAACGTCCAACGGACACAATGTCCGACGGCCAAAAGATCCAAGGACAGAACGTCCACATTTTTGGACAGCTAGGACATAACGTCCAGTTTTCTGAGCAGGCTGGACAAAACGTCCGGATTTTAAAGTTTTTCCTTTGTCTCATCTAATTTTGTTAAATTATTTGTGTAATACGTCTTTTTAATTAAGATTGAGTCTGTATAGACCCCCCCCCCGTTTCTCCCCACACACACTGACAAAATGGAAATATAATTTAAGTAATAGGATCCCCCTTTTTAAAAATAAAATGTGTTTTACTGCAAATGTAGCGTAGAGATGGCCCCCGTATTTTCACGTGATTTTCCTACTTCGCAGATGTGGGTGAGAATTCGGAATTTGCCCCGGGCGGGGATAGTTACTGTGGGAATAGTTACGGATACATCATGAAGGTTTTTTCATCCTTTCTTTCAGGAAGACAGGGCAGTTGAAGGTCATTGATCGGAGTGGGGGAGAAATTTTTGCTGATGAAAGGGGGTTCGCGTCTGCTATGCCTTTTCCAGCGCAGAGGTGGAACGGGGGAACAAACCCCTTTCAGTATTTGCGGCTTACGCGCGTTGCTTATCTTCTTTTTTCTGTCTTCTTGTATTTTTTATTGTTATTTTTCTTTTATTGTTTTTTCTAAAAAAATTTTTATTCATATATTTTCTAGGCAATTTATTACCATTATTGATTTAATTTTTTAATTCGCTTTTTAGTATTCCGTATTTTTTTTTTATTAATTTTTGTCATGAAATTTATTTGTCACGATTTCTAAAGATAGTAATTTTCTACGAAGAATTTTCCTTTCTTTTTATTTATCACTAGGTCTAATTATTGTAGTTTTCTATACAGATTTTTTTTATTATTATTAAAGAATATTTTCTTTAAAAATTAAATTGATTGGCGTGAACAATGAAGTAATATAACTATAAAAAAAATAAATAAATAAAACTTTTGTTCTTGTGCGATATTTAAGTTTTCCATATATTACTCAAAAATAAAGATTTTTTTAATGTTAAGGGTAAATTTTTCAATATGAGCAAATTAATTAGGTCGAGAGGCATGAAAAATGCTTCGTACACAATTTCTGCTGGTTCTCCATTGTTTTTCTGTAAAGATTTTATTCATTTTTTTATTCATTTATTTATTGCCATTATTGTTTTAAGTTTTCCAATACCCCATTTAATATTCCGTACTTTTTTATTACTTTTTGTCATGGATTTATTTATCACGAGGTCTAAAGATTGTAATTTTCTATATAGAACTTTCTTTTTCTGTATGTATTTTCTTTTTATATAAACGATTTTTTTTTTAAAATTTAAATTGACTGATGTAAACAATGAAGTAAAACATAACTATTAAAAGAAAAACTAATGTTCTTTTGCGATATTTAGGTTTTCGCATATTTCTCAAAACTAAAGAATTGTTTAAAGTTAAATTAAAATTTTTCATTGTGAGTAAATTAATTAGATTGAGAGGCATGAAAAATGGTTCTGACACAATTTCTGCTGATTCTTATGTAAAATGACCTCCTGATCCAGAACCAAATATGACAACCATTTCCCCCCATTTCCCACCACTTTTTGGAAATGTCCCCCCCCCCCCCGTTTCCACTCTCCTTTTTTTATTTTCAATTTTTTCATTCAAATTCAAACTAATTGCAATGGTAACAATTTATCCGTCTAATAACACAGTGCGAAAAAAAAAAAGAGACCAAACATTTTATATTCAGGTATAACAACTTTTCATTTAAATAATAAAAAAAAAATAGCGCTTCAAATCTTTTTAGTTTTAGTGCATATTTTAAGTATTTGTAGTGCATATTTGCATGCATATCTTAATAATTTTCAAGGTCTATAATCCGGAATGTAAGTACACTAAAAAATTATACAAAAAATGTTCACTTAAGTGAAAACTTTGGGGGAAGGGGGAGGGGCTCTCTTTGCACCCCCTCTAGGTACGCCACTGTCCCACAGTTAGTGTTAAACAAATTTTATCTGATAAAACTTTAAAATCTACATGTTTCCTTCATTTTAACTGAATATGCCACTAATACTTAGGGCAATAAGTTACTGTTATGTAATAGTGTAGCTTTTAAACTAATTTGGAAGAGTTGATATCAAATGTTGTCTAAACTGTTGGATGCTCAGATATAAACATATCCTTAATCGTTCCCCTTAGAGCAAAAATCTATAAAACCCTAATGTTTGCATTAATATGTAAAAAAAACAAGAAATTATTCAATTCTGATAGTATATGTATACATCATGAAATTTGGTGTCAATGAGACTCACCAGCATGTTTCCACTGCAGTAACAGACCTGAATATATATCATCCCATTTATTCGCTTCATGACAGGCAAACTTAAAACATGCACAGGAACTGGGTGATAGAAAAATTCTGATTTGATATTTGAAATCACAGTCAATAATTTCCTTAGGAACACTAACTCTATAAATAAATGTTTTATGTGGGCAAAATCTTTTCTTACTAGTGTAATTAAATGACTAAATAATTCTATTTCAAGATACAATCAGAAATTTAAATATTTAAAGAGCTACCAATCATTTACTCAAAGACGCAAAGTAAAAACATAATCCGAAACACAAAGGAATTTAGTTGGAACTTATGAAAATATTGATAGAGTTAGCCATGTTATACTGTATTTTGAAAGAAACTCTTCGTATGCCTCCAAAGCTTGACCACGTAGAGATGGCGGATGCCTTTGAAGCAAAAACATCATTTGTAATAGGTTGTTTGTTATTATTTCGCAATATCAGCGAGAACACGCACCTCACTGCTCGGCACCTTCTAACTGATTCTACTTATTACAAATGATTTAAAAATTGATGTTATCGCTTTAAGGTCATCCGCCATCTCTCCGTGGTCAAGCTTTAACAATCATTTAACGGGAAAGCTTATACGAATAAACGTCTCTTTTCGTTACTGCCGCCAGGTTACTTTCGCATCGAATGCAACTAAACTTATTTGATTCAGAGCTCCTGAGAAATTCATAAAAATAATATCAGTTCACTTAACAAATATAGATAGGTCTATTTGTAAATTTTAGTAAAACAAAAAGAAAAAAAAACATTATGAACTCTTTCTTACTTACTAACAATGTAATGTCAATCTTTCCTATCATACGCTGTTGAAATTTCTTGGAAAATTGAAACATGAAAAAATAGATAACAAAATCTTTCTGAGTAAAATTACTGATGATTTGATTTAAACGCAAGGGAAGTTCCGTAACTGGTTTTTGGGGGCCCAAAGGGATAAATTAACTGTACTATCTCACAAAAGATTTTTGAATTCCTTTATAACAGGAGTCGGCAAGTAATTTTAAGTGAGATTCGGATACTTTTGAAAAAAAATTTATTGAGGTCCAGGAAAAACAAATGCCTTACAATTCTTTTATTTTAATTTTCGCTCCCAAATTAATATTAAATGCAATCGATAGGTTCATTTGTATTCAAAAATCAGTGGGAGAATTTATGGTTCTCAGATTTTGCAAGTGAGGTTCACGCAAAAGCAGTTTGTTTATGCAAAGAGCTTTTAAGGTGGACGCCGTAAGTTTTGAGCAATATTTGTTATTCAAAAGTTACCCAAACGCATGAAAACCTTACATGACGGTCAAGTAAATGGCTCAAATCAGTCAATTAATAAGTTAAAAAACATGATGAACTAGAATTTAGAAAACTTACAGTTTTCTAACCTAACCTGGCAACATAATGTTGTGATAAAAAATGCCTTGCCTTCATAATGCTGCCTGGTTAAGTTTGCTCCAACACTAGTATATTTAAAAAATGGTAAGGGTGGTTCTCGAAGTCATTGTTATCCACAGTAGAATATTTTAAAAAAGTAATTTAAGTACCCGAAGGTATTGTAATCTGAAGACAATTTATTTGTAGAAGTTATACTTCCAAAATAGTTTTGGCGGTACAATTTTTGACCGATCGCGTTTCGGAACTGAACCGCGGTTCGCCAGTTGCCGACCGATATGCTATAACATAAATAAAAATTGATAACAGTTATTTTTGAATCTACAAAGCGTAGTGGAATAAAAGAAGTTCTAAGCGTTTCGTTTCACAACACTTTACAAGAGTCAAGCATTGAAATTGAAAAAACGGTGGGAGGGGGGGGGGGAGACAATCGAACAAACTTGAAAGAATTTAACGAAAGTCTTTCTTAAAATTGTTCAGGAACATTTATTTACAGCAGCGATTCTCAACCTGGGCTGCGTGAACGATTAAAAAAATACAATGAAAAAGTAACACTAACTACAATGACTTGACTAGTTTATCCCCTTTGCTCCCTTTGAAGTCATTTTGATATCAATACGAATGTATTAATTATTGATCTTTTAAAGCAAGTGATATAATGAATAATTATTGAGGTATAGCAATTGTTTGCTGAAATATATTGAATGATATTTTCACATTAGAAATTAATGAGAAAAAAGCAATATTTTTCGATTTAAAAACCCCTCCTAAAAAACTCCTCTGGGTGCGCTACTGCACGGACCGACGGAAAAACAAGGTATAGATATTAAAAAAAGATGCTGTGGTGACATGTAAATTATTTCGACATTACCTCGGTTTTTTTTTTTTTTTTTTTTTTGAGGTTTTACAGTGTTTATCCCAATAGTCTTTAAATTTGGATTTTCAGAATAAATACCAGTCAAAAAAGGACATTGAAATTGATTTGAGGAGTGCTTTGTAACAGTTACAATTTAATGTTCAAAAACTTGTGAAGGACAAATTGGTAATATTACTCCACGTAGATGTTGTGAAAAATACTGGTATTACAAGCCAACTTCACCTAGATGCTAATTTACTTGCACTTATAGTTCTTTGGCTATTTGATTTCAGCTGCTCTAATAATAATATTATTATTAAAAGTTTAAAAATGCGAATCAGATTTTGTGCACGAACTTATCTATGTTTTCATTTAGTATCTAGCTTCAGTTTTGAAGTCTGATTTTATTAACCATACACTGTAGTGGTGTGTGCGTGGGTAGAGAGGGGGGGGGGGGTGTGACCTAACATCAGGGTTCAAAGGGGGCACAGAGCCTGAATGGTTGAGGTTGAGAACCCCTGTACTACGGAACGTACAAAATAATTTTCATTCATTCAAAATTTGATTAAGTTATATCGGAGCGATTTGTTTGTCGTAAAAAAAAGTGTCTGAGCTTTGGAAAAAAAGGGGGAGAGGGGAGGGGGTCAACGATAACTTCTTGAGACCGTCTGACCGTTTTCTAAAACCAACGCAATTGCCGAAAACAAATGTTTTCAAGCATTTTTACTCTTTTTAAGGCTGTGCCTTTAGCACTATTGCAACATGTATGTAAAAAAATAGACTTAGCGCAAATGAGAGACTTTGCATCTTCCGGAAAAACGGCAGATTTCTGTCTACATATTTGATTTGAAGCAAATCACCTGAATCATCACTATCCATCATCAGGCAGCCTAGATTCATCAATGTGAATTGGTTTCAATCAGGGGCCGATGATGCCAAATTGATGCCATATCTTACGGTAATAGTTGGTGCCCCTTCACACGAAAATCCGTATATTTTCAGTTATGTACTATCAAACATAAATACTAATTCGTACACTAACCCAAACTAAAATGCTAACTAAAATCGTTATGATGTGAGATATACCGAAAAAAAAAAACTGAAACACAAGAAAAGAAACCTACTATATTTTTGTGCCCTTAAAAATTGGTGTTATATATAGGACTCGACCGATGCATCGGCCTGGCCGATGCATCGGCGCCGATTGTTCAACAATTTATCCATCGGCATCGGCGGCCGATGCTAAATTGCAGGAAACATCGGCCCATCGGCCTTAAAAACATCGAAAAGCCGATGGAACTGGCCGATGTTTTTGAAAAAAAAAAGGACCTTTGATGTTTTACTTTTTAATACAAAGTAAAGGTTGTTTTCATATAAAATTGTTTACTAAATTTCAGTATGAATTTCTATTTTAGTCACCCCTGAAAGAGTTTTTAATACTGCATTCAAGTACCAAACAAGTTTATTATTGCGTTGTTCCTTGCTGTTGGATGTACGTACATACCTCTCATAAGTCATAACTCAAAAATCGTAAGCTGTAGAAGGATAATTTTCGCATGTGGGGTGTGCACTTCCAGTTGCGCACTTCCTTTTTTGTTTTCGATCGGGTGTTCTGAAAAGCCTGTTTACTCATTTTTTGTGGCTATTAATTACTTATTTCAATGCAAAACTAATATAGTGTCTCAGACTGACGATCATTTGGTAATATATTGCCGAATTGGACACCTTGGAAACAAATATGAGATGGCAAAACCGGTTTTTGTGTCATTTTGTTAGATTCCGGTTGAGCCGACGGTAATTCTTAATTTTTCGATATCTATATACATAAATGGCTACTTCTGTGGGGATGTCCGGGATAAACTTCAAAACTACTGGACAGGTTTTAACCTTTTTTTCACCATAGATTGCTACATCATCAGGGAGCATTTAAGGCTATAATTTATTCCTTAAAAACTTAGTTTTAAAAAGTTATGGTGGAAAACATTAAATTTCATGTAATTTCCCCATGTTATGATTAAATATAAAACCTATTGTTAGGAAAATTCGTTGCCTAAGAACAGCAATATTAAAAGTAATCACAATGAAAATTTTGAATCAAGGCTTCTCCGGAGCAAGCATGACATTTATTGCTTTCTTAGGAGTTGTATCCTCATCTTTATACATAAACTAGCTGTACCCGACGCGCGTTGCTACGACAACAAAAAAAATACATCATTATACTGATTTTCATGACAATCGGTTGAACGGAGCAGAAGTTGCTACTCTGCAGTGCCACCTGGTGGTGAGTGGCTTCAATGAGCATATTATGCACCTTCTCCGTGGAAAAATACACATATATAGCAATTTTCATAATAATCGGTCCAGGTATCAAGTGAAGCCGTGACTATACTCAAATTTTGTACTCACGCAGTTTGCAAGATCAATCAATCGCTAAAAATATCAAATAGAAAAAGTTTTAAATCCCCCCGTTGCATGAAAAGCCATAAAACAATAAATAAAGAATTTATTTGTTCAAACTCAAGAAAAATGGCAACAGTTAACTTCTTATCAATGAGATCTTTCACGCGAATTAATTTCTGCAGCCGATAATTTTATTCGTATTTATCCAATGGATTGTGACTTAAATTGGAATAAAAAAGGAAACTATCGATCGGATTTTTTTCGAACTGGTCTATAAACATTCCCAGTACCAAAAAATAACAAACGGTGAAAGTTTCAGCCAAATCTGCCGGGTAGTTTTTGAGTTCATTGATGACATACAGACAAACATTCATTTATATATATATATATATATATATATATATATATATATATATATATATATATATATATATATATATATATATATATATATATATATATATATGGCTGCTTCTTTGGGGATGTCCGGGGGTAATTTTCAAAAGTACTGGACGGATTTTAATAATTTTTTCACCATATATAGCTATATTATCCGGGAGCAACTTAGGCTACAATTTATTCCTTATAAACTTAGTTTTAAAAAGTTATGGTGGAAAACAGTAAATTTCATATAATTTCCCCATTAAATGATTAAATTCGCAACTCCAATAAACTATAGGGGGCGCAGAAGCGACTGTCTAATGGCGGATGAAAAAGGTAAAACAAAAAAAATACCGTAAAACTTGCTTTGACGCGTAGTGAATGACATAAATTTTTCATCGTGTTTGTGAGAAGCCTTCTTTTCTATTCTTCTGAAATTACATTACACCACAAACTGCTAGAAGCCTGTAGTTTACCCCAAAGAAAACACGTGGAATGGAATGTTTTACCTTTTTCTTTAGCATTGGTTTTTCACCGCAAGGTAGCGTATTCGAGCTCTGGAGTCGCGAATATAAAACCCATTGTTACAAAAATTCGTTGCCTAAACAACAGCAATAATGAAAATTTTGAATCAAGGCTTCTCCGAAGCAAACATGAGTTTAAAGTCATTTAACTCTAACTCTACTTTTTGCACCCTTAAAGAAACCTAGTAGAGAGCTTTTTTTGTGTGTGTATGTGTGTGTACTATTTAATTAAATAAAGCGCACAGGTTTTTTTTAGTGATCTTTGTTTTTGTTAGTTCGTATTTTGGAAATTCTTCAAATTTTTATATGCTTAAATTCGTGCTTTCGTTTCTAAATTAATATTCGTTCGTTCTTTATACTTATTGCTATTTTACTTTTATGGGTAAGGAAGAAGCTCGATTTTTAATCACGTCAAAGCGATGTGTTTTGAGTTCTTTCAGTTAAAACAGAAAACGAAAGAAAGTAGCGATTGTTTCTCGCAATTATGACTGACCCAGGCAACGCCGGGTATTTTTGATAATTTGTAATATAAATCACAGTAATGCAGTCTTTTCTGTATCGCTTCGGCGGAGTTACAAGTTTGGGGCCCGTCGAAATACATTTTGGGGCCCTATTTCCCTATCACAGAAGTTGTAAAACATTTATCACAAGCATTTTTCTAACTCCTACGGTGCCACTATGGTTATGGTGCCTCTCGCGCAATTGCAACAGTTGCTATATTTTAAATCCGCCACTGCACATCAAAACAAACTCGGGTGCAAGTTTTGAAAGGGTTTTTCTGCTCAATGTTTATGATTATTTTGAACTCTATTTTTTACGACTATTTTTTGAATTTCCAAGAACACTTGCGCGTCCCTCCTCCCACTCCCCTCAATTTTTGAAATTAAACTCTAGTTGTACTTTTGAGTTGTTTAAAACTAACACCATTCATAAAATTAGAGATTTTTTTCAAAAACTTTATCTATTGTTTAGAAAGAATTTAGAGCATTAAAATAGGCCGAGGTTGGGGCCGAAGTGTGAGTTACTGCAAAATCAGAGGGTGACCCCCCCCCCCCCCCCATTTTGTAATGCGCCATCTTTTTTGAGATCGATTTTTTTTTTCTGTCGTAAGTAACTATTTTAATGTATTTATATAAAATCAATGAATAACTTATTTTCGTTTCTTATGGAAAAGTTTCAAGGATTTTCTATTATGGAATTTTTTAAATTTCAGAAAATTATTGTTATATTGAACAATTTAATTTGAACATGTTTGTAAAGCTTCATAAAAGATTAAACAATCAAATTGTTTAATATTATGTGTGCAAACAACAGATCAAGTAGTATATGTATTCAGTTATTAACTTGGTGTAAATATTGAGTTTGTTTATTGTAGCTGCGTTTTAAGAACCTCGCTCTTTTCATGGCTTTTTCTTTTTCAGCAAAATTTATGTCATTGTTTTAGTTTTCTGAAAAATGCAAAATTTTCTATTCATACATTTCAAATAAGTATAAAAATATTCCTATTATGATTTAATTTTGTAATTTATCTGTTACCTTTTTTGTTTAATTTGATGACTAAAAAATGTCTACGTGCAATCTTTCCACTTTAATTGCGTAATTTGTTGAAGGTTTCATTGTTTTATTATTATTATTTATTTTTTTTTGGGAATGATTAAACAACATAGTTTAATGTTTTTTAACTATGTTTAGTGTTCCTAAATCTATTCATCATTACAATCTTTTTCTGAAATCTTAGTTATATGTTCAATTTGTATATATATAGGTGACTACTTTGTAGATCGATGTGCTTCGGTAATGTGAACTATTCAGGGTAAGGTTTTATACAACTTGTCCTCTAACTTTTAGATCATAATACGTACAGATGAGTTTTCAACTTACTATTTCATAAAGTTTTTGAGTGACGCAAGTTTACGCGCATGAAGACATCACTAGAGAATTTGCGATAATTAACTGAGGAGGCGTTCAAAATGGATATTTCGGTCATCTATATGTTCTTAGGTACATATGCATGTACAGCAGATGTGCCGAAAAAACTTGTGAAGTTTAAATTGGGTGATCGTAAAATAGAAATTTAGGTCAAAATCTGATTTTTTTTTTTCGTGTGATTACAATTCCTTATTCGTAGAACGGAAGTAAAGTGAAATGAATCAACTATCTTTTAAATCCCTGACAATTTTATCAATTTATTTCTGTTTGATTTTTTTTTTTTTTTGCCATCGGCCATCGGCAATCGGCCATTTGGAGGAAAACAATCGGCCATCGGCCATCTTTGAACAATCGGCCAACAATCGGCATCGGCCCATCGGCCAAAAAATGCCATCGGTCGAGCCCTAGTTTATATAATACTTACCAGCTTCATGTGAGCGCAATTATTACCCTTCATCGCCATATCATTGCCCTTCATCGGCGGTTTGAAGTATACATTATAATTGGTGTAAAAAGCCCTACCAAAATAAATAGAAGCAGGGACTTCAGGGCAGCCGAGAGGTTTGGTCGCTTTTTCCTCTCCTCTCATACAATGCACATATAAATTTATACTGCTTCAATTCCGGACCGGGCCCTAGTTTTCGACTAGGCTGACATGGTCTCTCGTTGGGCCTATTTCTATATTTAATAGCTGTAATCAGAGACGTGCACAGGGTGGGGGGGGGGCGGAGAAGAGACACCTGTTGGGCTGGGCCCCAGCCAGAAGGGGGCATAATATTTTTGAAACTAGGGGTGAAATGTAGAAGTAAACAATATGGAGGGGGACATGGAAAAGTCATTTGTGACGAGCCCCAAAATTTCTGTGCACGCCCCTGGCTGTAATAAATAAATTAACGTTTCAAATACACTTACCTGCAAATTAGATGTTGTAGAATTTTATAACATTACTGGAAAATTAACAATGATAATAGCTATATGGAGGTACTAATCGCGAGATTTTATAGCTATTCTATTCAGAGATATTTTGTGTCAAACTGCTGCTGTAGAAAATGTTATCAAAATTTTGAAATTCAGTTGATTCAATCAACTAAATACTAGCATTAAGAGTGAAAAATAGTTATAAAACGCTTATGAATGTTTGTGCGTGTGCGTGTTTGAAGAATGTTTAACAGTATGGTTAGTAAAATTAAAAATAACGTTCTGTTGCACAAAACTGGCAGATTACTGCAGTGCGGCATATACGTGTTTCCGCGTTACAAGGAACGCCTTTTTCAATGCAAAAAAACCGAGCTTATGAATGAAGAGATATCCGACAAAAGCGGCTGATAACTGTTTGCAACAAGCGGTAAGATTTCACTTGGTAACCATGCTTCACCAAACATAAGCAATAAAATCATACTACTTGTACAATTACGATAGGCGTGATAGCTTTTGCTTTGCATTAAAAAACGTTTTGCGCGATATTTATTGTAAACTAGCTTACTACCCGGCGTTGCCCGGGCGCTTTTTAATACATATCTTTTGGATAATCAATTGAATGAATTCTATCTAAATAAGCGTAAAAAAATACATTCACAATGCTTTCTAGGCTCAAATCTTCAAAATACTTTAAATAACACAGAAAATCAAGCATTTGCGGAAAAGGTAGCATCAACTTAAAGCAAAAAAGTACGAGGAATATTATTTGGGCTCTGTAGTCTCCACTGGTACATTGTCTGAGGTTATATCAGACGGGCGGTACGTAAATTGTCTTAATGCAAAGACAAATGATTGTCTTCTGCAAATCTTGTGGGACAACCTTTTACGTGATGCGTTGAAAGAAAAGCGTTAGGCGGCCTTTGCAGGTTTTGTTTTCCCCAATACATCAAAAAATGCAACAGTACTTTTCACATACATTTTATTCGGAAATAAATCATTGAATGTTTCCTTAGAAATAGTCGTGAGCTTACCAAAAAATGAAAGTCAATCCCTATTATCAGGCACAAATATATAAAATAGTCTTCTTGAACACGGTTACAATATTTTCAGATTAATTTGAAATCATCCTCAATGTCCAAAAGCTAAACAAATAGTCCACCGTACAGAAAATAAAGAATTCAGTCGGTGTTTTTAACAGACGATAACACTCCGTTTTGCGGATTTTTTGGCGGTGTTTTTGAGAATGAAGGTATAAAGTGATAGGTTATTTTGTATGATTTTCAGGCAAGCACTTTTTGCAGAAAAAGTTGCTTAGTATAAAAAAACGTTATCAAATGTGTCTGCTCGCTCTTGCCATGGTGATTTAGTGTCATGCCATAGAGTAAAATTGCATAAGTGTAACTTGCCTAAAAAGACGCACGTCAGCTACATTTTATTTTCTTATACGCAAAAATGACAGTTAGACAGTAATATTAATGTCTTGTAAAGATTTAAAATTTGTCAAGATTTAAGTTCTAGTTCAAATTTTTAAGACCTAATACTTGCCGTGAATGTTATACATGATATTTCACACTGATGCAGGTACAGAGAGCACGTATTTAAGTTTGTTGCTTTAGACAGAGTAATCCTTAGAGAGCAGCAAAATTTTAATTAAAAGGGATACAATCGTCGTGAGAGGTGGGAATGGGTCCACCGACTACATTACAGTCATTATTTTAAGGTATATAAAACATTAAAAATGGAAGTAAGTGGACGTGAAGTTATTGAACGAACTATTTAAAAACCGTCAATTAAACTGCGTTATAGAGAAAAAAGTAGGCGTGTGCATTTTGGTCACTAATCCGTGTTAGGTTTTGTTTTTTAATTATTTGCAGGCCGTGAAATTTTTTGAAAAATAAATGTCTTGTTTGTACTTACAATTGTATAATAGACAAATCTTTTGTTTACATTTTACAGAATCTTGTTGCATATTTTGTTCCCCTTATCCACAGCTTAAAAGCAAACGAAATATATTTCACATTTCGAAAAGTAGTTTAAAAATTTAAAACTTAAATGATTCAAATTTTCCTAATCCATAAATTTAATTCAAAACTTTCTCCTAGATATTGTTCTTAGTCCTCCTCCCAGCAGCTTGAAGAATTACATTTGTGAGTGAAACCAACCTTGAGCAAGTAACATAAAGCTATATATATCGAAAATAGTTACATCTCACATACATTTAAAGCACTTAATCGTCCAATGTGGTTTCACGTGAGATAGAAAGTGTTTCACCTTATCCATATACTGTTTAAGTGGGTTTAAGCTATTATAGTAATAATTTTCCATTTATATCTCATAGCACTTCTTCAATGACGGTTGAAATGCTTAACGGTAGCTACAAACTTCCAATATTTTTCGATTGTTTACAATAGCAGTTATCGAATTTAGCTTTTTAATTGGGAATGCAGCTTTTTTCAACTTATTTTACGATGACGAAAAAACTTCATATTGTGGAGTAATATTTCATCATGCCTTTAAATAGTAATCTCTGTGTGTCAAAAGTTGCATCATACCTGCAAACAGATATAAAATTATTGCTAGTCGGCGAAGATGCTTCATCAGATGTACTATTACTCGAGCGTTAAGGCAATATAAAATTTCAAATGAAGAAATTTGTTTATATAGAAAACGTAGCAATTTTTTGCAGTTTAAAACATTTCAAACATAAATTAATATTTATTTGCATTTTTTTCCAAACTTAAAACTCCAACCCTCCCAAAGTGTATGAATTCCGCCGAATTATATTTCCGTGTGGTTTTGCGAGTAAAAAAGTGCACAACCTTTAATTTTAGCACATATTGGCAATTCTAGTATGGTAGCTTATGTGCATAAAAGAAACGTCATGACCATCCCCTCCCCCTTGACAAACAAATTCCAGATACGCTACTAAGCACAAATATGATTATTTTGCAATTTATTTGCGAAATTAGTATTTTTTACTCTTGTTCTTTGTTAGCCTTCAGCGATTAAACTTAGTTGAACCGAATTAGGTAAAGATCTGACGTAAATCATGGCATAGTATAAATAACATATGCAGATTGGTTTAAAGACCATCCAACATTAAATTGTTGAAGCTTGTACATGGATAATGAATGAATTATTGATACCGAGCTGGTTTTCATATTTTCTGGGCTGTTCATGTGGGAAATACTGATCTAAAATTTCGTTCTACCATTACTGCAGCGGAAATACCAAAAGAAAGCACACAAAGTAAGTAGAACCGTCGAAGACCGCAATGCATTCCTGCTTTGAAGGATGCTATTCAAAAAACGCTAAACATCAGCATTTCGATTTCGTTCGTTTTTCTTGCTAAATATGCTTTACTGTAATCGCGAATCGGCATAAACGGCCAATGTTGAGAATAACCTTTAGTTTTGATTGCATTTAAAATATTTCCTGGTGGTTATAAGTTGCAAATCATTTTTATTAGCTTGGAATCCATGTTCCTAAATTTAACGACAGTAGTTAATCTTTGAAGAAACTTCATCTAGGGCAGTTTTTACGGGCTTTTCATTCAGACTTAATTCATAACTATACAAAAATTTGTTCGTGTCGAAAAGAGCAATTTATGATTAAAAATATGAACTTGAACCTCCTAGGATCTTTTTTAAATTCCAAAAACCCGCCTATATAAATTCCTGAGTAACAATTTACCTCTGTGCCAAATTTGGAAGAAATCCGACGAAAACTGTGGATTTGTATAAGGAACATACACATATACCCACACTCCCACAAACATACATCCATTTTTATATATATAGATTTAAATTTATTTAGGGAGCCTTCTCATTTAGCAGATTTTTTTACATGTGTCATGCGCTATAGAAATCTAATTATATTTTTCTCTTTTAAGCATATTGAATTAATAAAAGTTATTCAAACTTTAAAGTTAGACATCAAGAAGTTTTGGTTCCTTTTAATACTTATCATTAAAGCCAGAAAAAGAAACATGTCAGGAGGAAAAAATCAAATGAAGTTAATATATATTTTTCCAGTGTGGGGTGGGGGATCTTTTACATTATTTTTAGAAATCTCATTAGATCTCTTGAAAATGAAAACAAGCATCTCGTAGCATTTAGATAGTGTGTAGGGGAAACTGGGCATACTTGATACCCACTTTAGTTCTCAATTTTTTTCTCTAATGCAAATTATCAATTTAAAAAAAAAAACATTGCGCGATCAATCGTAGTTGTTCCCTCTATCTGACAGTATTTATTCCAGTTGAAATTAAACATAGTTTTGATAGAATTTTCTTTTTTTCAATATTTTTATAAAAGGATCATGTATCCCCACATCAAGGGATACTTGATTCTTTCAAGGGGGATACTTGATCTCACTAAGAAAATACGTAGACTTTTCATTAGATCAGCAATTTACCTATAAATTTTAGTTTTTGCATAATGTTTCTAAAAAAAACAACGTTTCTAATTTTCTTTCTAAGATAATAATAATATGAACAAGAAAAAAATAATAAAATAAAATAACATTGTTTTAAATTCAGCCAGGAAATTTGTAGAAAAATGTGAACAACTTTAATGAACTCAAATGCTTTTGATCAGTTACTTATTCTCCAATACAATTATGAACAATATATTTCACAAATGAAACTGATAATGCTTTTAAAAGTAGCGTAAAGATACTAAAATTACAACAAATAATAAACAAATTACGATGAAAACTACGAAAATCAACTTATTTGCTTATAATAATAAAATTAAGAGTTTTTCAATTGAATTAATTTTCAAAAAAAGAAAAAAAGAAAAAAAGTAACTATCTGTATACTTATGAAAAAGAAAAGAAAGCCTAGCATATGTTTTCAAACCCTGAAAAATCAAATGCAAACATTGTAGTTAATGTAGTTCTTAAAGTTCTGCTAAACCTAACTGAATGTGGCACTTAACACATTCATTTTCATGTACTTCAGTTTTGTTAATTTTTCAAGAAAAATGGGTTGATTCAGCACATAACATTTTCGTTTTAAAAAACTTATTTCAAATTCTGGAAATCCAATTTTGCATTCTATTTAAATTACACAATGGGCAACTTTTTTTCGTTGTAAATCTAATTATAGGAAAATCATTTTATTTTTTAAATTCAAACAAGGATAATCAATTTCAACTTGTTCATGCTCATTCGGCTGATGAGTGGCATAACTCTTCAGTAGAGTTAGTTTATTTTCATATGTTTGAGGTGTGATGTGTAAATGAAAACCCTGAAATTGGTATCAAAGTGCGAACTGAGATTTCAATTATTCAGCAGATATACTGCAGTAATTGTTTATACACTCTGTGATAAATTTTATTGTGTTAACATGATTTTGAATTTTTAAAATTAAATTCAACTAAGGAAACTACAGTTATATTGTTTTCATTGTGTTTATATTGTTATACCGATGCATGTATCCCTGAAACCAAAGGTATCAAGATCCCTAATATGAAATTTTTACAAGCATACTTGCTCTATTATTAACAGTCAGGGCCAGTTTACTTAAAAAAATGTCTAATTATTAACGACTGTATGTACTTTAAAATTACACTTTGCTATTTTCTCTAAGTTGTATATAATAGATAATGTAAGCTTTAGAATGCTTTTCTTAACAAAAAAAAAAGTTTCTTTTGACACATTCAGACATTCATTTCTTGAGCCAAAAAAAAAAAGACTGAAAAAGACAAAGTGTTGCCGTTTGTATGTACGAGAGAATTATAATATTGTGGTCAGGTTTCAAAGCTCTACTTAATGAGTTTGGTACGTTTTTGGCTGAGGGATCATGTATCCCCCGGGATCAAGTATCCCTAGTCTCCCCTACAGTACATACCTTCTCCAAACAGTGAATCAATAAGTACTTTAAGAGATGTAGGCAGCATAATAATAATAACAGTTACAATTAGAAAAGTAAAGAAGAGAAAAATTAACGTAAACCTCACAAGTAAAAGATAGAAGCACAGTTAATTCCTGTGAATTATGAAGGAAAATAAGTGCATAACACTAATAAACGCCATATAGCATAGCAATTGCAGTAAGAATTTTAAGAAGCAACCTATAAGAAGAAGTATAAAAAATAATTGAAAATTTTTATTCTGATCTGTATCACATCATGCATTTATTTCTCTCATATGCCCCAAATTCCCCAGTTGTTATGAAATATTTTTCACTTTTTACAAAAATTTAAATTAATCACAAAAATCGTACTTTTTGTTACTGTTTCGGAGAGGAGATTTCGTATCACACAAAATAAACAGCTCTAAAATCATTCTTCTGGCTGTTATTAAATTCACTTGCAAAATTTCCCGTAATTTATGACATACTTATTTATAATCCCAGAGAAAAAAAAGATGAGTTGGAAATTCAAGATGGTTGTCAATTCATAATAGCAAGATATGAAAGAGCCCAATTTCATGTTTTCAATCTATAGAAAATAATATATGCATTGATATAAAGTTGAATTCCAAGAATTAAACAAGTAATTTGATTGTGTTTTTGGTCTCGTTTATTAACTGAAAATTGAGATTTTGAAAATCATAAGTTTGGGACACGTTGCAACAGATGATCAAGGATCAACTTGAGAAAAACGCGAATGTACTCAATACTCCACTACGCGCACGCTAATGTACTCAAGCTTCCGAGCTCTGAAAAACAAGGACAATAAAATGATATTTCACATATGGAATTGGTGTGAATGTCAATAGACATGTCTTGGGGCGACCGCCAAAATCAAAGGAACTAGCAAATCTCCGTTTCCCTCCACCCTGGTTTCCCTCCCCCTCTCGCCTCTCATCACCTTGCTCAAACCTTTTTCTTGTAAATTGGTCTTTGTATAGCGTGGAGAGGGAGGAAGTATTTAAAAGAGAGATAATGGCGTCGATTAATAAAGGTAGATGCACTGCAGCCAACTTTTTTCTTTTCCCGTACTTGATATTTTTCAGTGACATTTTATTTTAATGATATAACAAAAATGGTTTTTAACATTTTAAAGTGTTTTTACTTCTTTAAAAACAAAAATCAAACGTTATTCATAAAATCAAGCCTAGGTAAACAATAAAATTTGTAAGGGTTGGTTGAAGTAAGTGGGACCTCTTTTTAGAACAGTTCGTTTTTGAAACCTTATACAAATATTTTGAAGCAATAATAATAATAACTTCCTGACATATTTTTCATCTTAGATATTGGTAATAACCAAAAGTTCATTACTATTTTATTAAAAGGGCTTTAAATTTTCTTAACGATTACATTTTTTAAAAAAATCACATAGGTTACTACTTACACCACATACTTACATACATGCACACTTACCCCATAATAAAGGGGTAAGTGGGTCACACCACTTTTATTTAAATTTAAATCAAGCCAGTGGTGGCGCTAGGAATTCCCCGACAGGGTGGCAAACTTGCCCGACAGGGGGGCATAGCCAAATTTTACTTTGCAAGATCCCCCCCCCCCCAGAGCCTGATCATCCTGACATTGGACATGGGGCACATTTCTATTTCAGGAAATTCATTTTGTGCCTCCCCCCCATTCCAGCTTTTTTTTATATGTTGAAGCAATAAAATATTTCGATACTTGTGTTTTTACACAACCGTACTAAATTTGGTGGTACCTCATATCACAATGTAATATATACATTCAAAAAGTAGAAGAGATATAGTAGTATACGATAAATATATAAATGTGGTTAAACTTTGCAGTAAACCGTAAATACCAAAATGATCTATCATATAACTTTTAATAGTAAATACAGACTAAATTTGGAGTGGTTTTCTGATTTGCAAAGAGATCACACTTTTAAGGCGAATTTTTAACAACAAATAGATTTTTTCCTTGTTTTGGCATTTGCAAAACTATCAATGATATCATTGTACTCTAGATTCTGAGTGAAATCATTATTTATTTTTAATTAACATGATAAATTAAGGGGATTTTGGCCCCCCTCCCTGAAATCTAAGAGGAAGGGCCTGTGCCCCACATGCCCCTGCGGTAATCAGGCTCTGCCCCCCTCCAATTAAAGTGATAAAGAAACTAATCATTCTTTGCATCTAAAAGTACGAATTCCCTATAAAAATTAAAAGCAAAAAATAAAAAAATTAAAATAGATAAAATGAAATATGTATGGAAAAAAATCAAATTTAAAATGCAAAACATGAAACTAGGTTTTTGTGAGCAGGGTCATCGCGAGATCAATAAACTAGAACTGTCTGAGAATCAGATATTGACGAAAAGTCTGACTATGATAATTTTAAGAAATTGAAGTCCAATAAACGAACTTTTAGTCGATCTGTAATGGTATTTTATAGGGAGTGAGAGCCGAGGTGCATCCTGAAAAAGTTTTAAAATTAAAGTATCGAAAACGCAATTTTAGGTCATGTTTGGTAACGTTAGGGTGATGGGGTTAGTGACCAATTAAGATACTGAGGGTTCCCCCCCCCCTCCAGTGGCGTACCCAGGGGGTGGGCTGATAGGGCTACAGCCCCCCCTGAAATTTTCAAAATTAATTATAAAAATTATAATAAAGAACAAGTTTTTTTTATGATGTATTTTTGAAATCTTACATTCGTATTGATATCAGAAAAGCGATACATGAACTTTTCTTAGCTACAGTTCATAAGTATCCCTCCCCAGCTCAAAGACTTTCGAGCTCAGCCCCTCCCGAACTGATTTGTCTGCGTACGCCGCTGCCCCCCTCCTTCCGTAATCAAACCTTATAAACACACAAATTTACGGAGGGAAACTCCAGGGCTCAAGGTTATAGCAGTGCTCATCCACTAGCTCAAAATATTTATTGGGGAGCAGAGAAACCCACATCTTAAGTAAACAAAAGAAGAGCAACTAATATTAAGTTAAAAAATTCAAAAAAAAAACTTGAGTCCGATGCCTAGCTTTATATTAAGATGAACCTCGCGAGTCAGAACACGTATAAAATTAAATTTATTTATATTTTCTTTCATTATATTATTTTTCCGGGATAACTTGGGAAAGCATGGAAAAGGGAAAACGATTACAGCTACCAAGTTTTGCTAGCGCAAAAGCAGAATCAAGAGAAAAAATTGAAAATATTTTGAAGAGCCTAGTTTGCTAAAACCCATTACAAGTATTTTATTTGATAACAAATAGAAACTGGAAACGGGTAAAAATTTTGCGCTAAAAAAATTAGAAAAGGTGCAAATTTTTACGATTTTTTAATTAATTTGTATGGTAATAAAAGGTCTACATCGATTAGGCCTAGCTGGTGGTGGATGGAGCCGGCGGGCAACCGGGCTAATCAGATAAATAATCATGATAGTTTCATAGGGGCCGCAAACATATTTCATTCCTAGATTTTTACAAATATCATCGTACAAATCACAGCTATTTGGAGGAAAATGTGTGGGCCGCCGAAGCATGTTTGAAATAGAAAATAAAAGTTAAAATGTAGTGAGATTTAAATTATTGAAATGAATAGTCACACCAGCAGTTCTAAGCAAGACTGCGGAGTCGGAAGAAAAATGACCGACTCCGACCTCCGACTTCGGGAATTTTAGAGCCTTCGACTCTGATTCCACAAGAACTGGCAGGGTTGCTGATTTTAAGTGAAAATGATCGACTCCGACTGTTGAATTTTTAAACCTTCGACTCCTGACTCCGACTTCTTTGCCTCAAAATCAGTCCGACTTCAACTCCTCACCGTTGGTTCTAAGTTTTTGAATGTACTAAACGAAAGTAATGTGTATGTGTGTGTGTTTTGTGTAATCCAAAAAAAAAAAAACGAAACTTTATAATATGATTGGCACTATGCTAAACTCGGTAACAAACGAAGGTGAAAAATCGCGAATCTCGTTTTTCAAATTCAATGGTTTGCCGTAGTACTCAAAAAGGGCTATTACTACTGTACACTCCCGATTATCCGCGGAATTGAGTGGCTCAGGTACCGCGGATAAAGGAAGTCGCTTATAATCCGAAAAAGGTTTAAAACCAGAGGTAAAGAAGACATAAATTATCTTTTGCTTGACAGTGATTGTATTGTTAATAAAACGTGAAACGTTTAAAAGAGATGCGGCATTAAAAAATACTTGTATTTCAAGTTCTACAGAACTAAAATAAACTAAAATTTAAATCATGAGTAGGAACTTTCCGTCAACCTAAAACATTCAACAGCCCAGAAGTGAAAACAGTGACCACAACAAAAAAGACCCCATCAGAGAATTCCCAGAAGACCTGTAGGCGTTTTCCTAACCTTTCTCAATCGGAACAGATGATAAAGATAATGTCTTACGCTCTTTTAAACTAGGGGTCTTCAGTAAACACATGTGTTTTACCGAAATCAGCTGAACGCTTTCCCTTGAGGCACGTGTCAAAGAGAAGTTGATGACAATGCATACCGACTTTCGCGTTTCTTGAGAAGGAGCACTTGTCGTGGGAAAGGGAAAAAAAGTCTGGGACGAATTGATTTCAGATCCGCGTTTTTGAAGAACAGAATTTTTCAACTATTTTTTTTTCTTTTTCCGAGACTTTCGCGGATAATCGAGAGTTTACTGTACTTCAAACAATAAGATTTACACTTAATGTTGTTTATAAAAATCAAAAAATTGAAAATAACTAAAGCGTCTGGTGGACAAAAATATTGTTTCGGCTCTCCTGAAAAGAGCCAATTTTCATATTCGGTAGTTCAGCATAGTGCCGACGATATTACGTCATAAACAAACTTATTAAGTATCAAAGTGATTAACATTAATTGCACCAGTTTCTTTTGTGTAAGTTTTTTTTTTTTTTTTAAATTAACTATATACCTAACTTTTTTATTTTTCAAATTTTTTGAAGCATTCATAATTCGAAAATGCATAACCATTAGTTTCAAACTTTTTATTGAACATGCCAGTTGAAATAGGTCATAATTTCAAATTTTAAGTTTTAATTCTCTTTCCAGACTAAAGGGGGAAAATGTAAATTCAAAGTCTTACCCCAAAATTTATCTACATAGACCATTTTTGCAGATCTACTGAGTCGGAGGGAAAATGGCCGACTCCAACTCAGGGCCAGATTTAGATTTAACGGGGCTCTAAGCCATTTAAGGTATGGGGCCCCTTTTGCAGTTTTAACAACGTTTCTCTCGGTGGTGTAAGAGATGCATTTTTTAATATTTTTTTTTTCTCCTTTACTATGTCTGTCTCTTTCATCTGATACATACAGCGATACAGCAATACTTTAATTTTGGATGATCGTGTTTTAATGTGTTTTCCCTGATGTCCTGTGTTGGATCGACCTTAAGAGGGGAAATGTTATCAAGAAAGTGACACATGACTCCCCTTTAAGTGGAGTACAAAATATTCCCAATTGGTAAGAGGCCCGGGGATTTCTTCCCCGGAGGAAATTTTGAAAAATTGATATAAAATTCTGCATTTTGAAGCCTTATAAGATGTAGTTGGAACTACAAAAATATCAGGACAGAATTAGGCAAACAAAACTTTGTTTAAGTTATAAACTCTTTCAAAAATTAAGATAATACACAGTAAAAATTGTTTTTGATTCGAAAAACCAATGACAGCAGTCGACAGAGAGAAACAGCGCGGGAAACGAAAAGCCAACGCATTGCTTCGTGCTCACATTGGCTTTCGATACAATTAGTTTTTAATCACCCCTCTAACTCACCGACAAACAATTCAACTCCGACTCCTTTACCTTAAAACCAGTTCGACTCCAACTCTCACTCCGACCCCGCAATCACTGGCAGTGTTACAAGCATTGAGGGAAAATGACTCCGACTCTTGGAATTTTTAACCTACAAATGCCGACTCAGACTCCTTGTCTCCACAATCTGTCCGACTCCGACTGCGCAGCACTGCTTTTTTACACTATTTTAGTACTTGAAAAAAAGCATATTAAAAAAAAAAAGAATATAGCTTGCAAAAAAAAAAAAACTTAAACAAGATTGAGTCTGGTTTCTGGTATCAGTCTGTAAGTTGGTTTGATCGATCTCGAAGGAGCAATGTTGACTTTTGAATTGGACTTGGTCCGATCAAATGATTACAGCGGTCTGGGCTAAGCGCAGCTTTTACTTTAAGTTAGAAACATGAGTTTCGACTAAATGATAACATCTGAAAAAAAATAAATTTGGAAGCAAAATGTATGTTTTCAATTGCTTTTAACGCATAATTTATTTATTTATTTAATTTTGCCTTTTCCAAAAGGTTCGCCCCTCCCCCAAACATTTTTCTCAAAAAGAACCCAAACCCGATGCATTACCAACCCGACGTTTAATAATCCAATGATTGTTTAGTTGTGCCAAGCCCGAATGTTTAGTAAATCATTCTCTATTCCCAACAAAACTATTATGCAGCCTACAAACAAGATCAATATAAGTTTTTGAGAAAAATGTATTTAAAATGTTAAACATCTATTTGCTTTTATTATATTAGGCCAAAGAATTTTTTTCCTGCATTTAGCATTTGCCGACAAGACATCATTGCACTAAAAAATTAAAACATTAAATCTACTTTAGTACACTTCTTGTATGAGGTAAAAGGATCGTTTACTCATCGATATGTTTTGTTGCAGAATAATCAACAATAATCAGAAAAGTTGTAAATAACTATAGTAATAACTTACTTGTAACTTCTGAGTGAAAATAAAGTACTTTAAAACGCATCAATGAGTGCGGTCTGCGTCTGCACACTTGACATGCTGATGAAGAGCTGTTTAGCGAATGTAATGGGAAAGCAAAAATCTCCGAAGCATGTGTTTTCTCCCCCGATGACCCCCCACCCCCCATCCCCTCTCGTCTCGTCCTGGCTATTGTCATTCGGTACGTATTTCTCTCGTAACCCGATGACGACGCCTTAGGTCTGACCGGTAATCACCACTGCATTCTGCAGGGACGGGGATGGTACTCTTTTAGTCTAAGTGGACACCCTGAGGTCAAAACCAGCTCATCGACACCCTGCATCGACAAACAGAAATTTCAAGGATCAAAACACCATTTCCCCCGAAGCAATAGCTATATTTTGTCACCATCTGGACGACGTTATACGGACTCGGGCTAACCTTGCCTCAAAGGAGATTGATTTTTTGTTCATTTATATATATATATATATATATATATATATATATATATATATACATATATATATAAAAGATACTTCTACTTTTTTCTACTAATTTTTTTTTTTCGAGTTCATATATAAGAAAATTTTATCATTTACGATAAACGCCAAAGCAAACAGATTCCCCGACGAAATACTAAATTTTCCCCGACGGGGGGGCAAGACGCTTCCGACGAGGGGGCAATTGCCCCCCCTGCCCCTCCCTTCGAGCCACGTCTGAGGTATTTGCATTGGAAGTTGATGAGTTTCTAAATAATAAGCACTTTCCCTTCAGCTCCTTTTATTTTTTAGGATTCCTAGAGAAATCTTCGACACTTCTTTTTTGATTAAGAATAAAGTAACGTCATTAGAATGATTTCTTTCTTGGAACTAGAGAACTGGATAACGAGAGTGGAGAATAACCAGTAACGATCTTTTGTCATTATTCTGAAACAAGCCAAGACCAGAGTGTTATTTCTTTTCGCGAACCGGTAAAGATTTGAGAACATGTATCGCCGACCAGCAGTGAATGGAACCCTATACAATATACAATTAATTACATTATATAAAATAATTAATTTCGTAATTACATTATATTGTAATTACGAAACGCCAACGAGTGGGTCTTATTTTTATCGTATCTACAAACGTACTTCACGCTCGCCTCCCCCTCCCCCCCAATGAAAATCAGAAAAAAAAGTCGCAAAAATTTAATCAATCGTACTTTTGTCTTTGTATTTACAACAAAGATTCAGCATCGTGGGAAATGGGATACGAAGAAACTCTACCAAGCATTTTCACATCTTAAAAAGGAAAGAAAATACAATAAAAAAACTAGCTATTTTTATCTTTACCTGCAGTTTTTTTATAGAGCTTTTGCATATCACACATTCAAGGCAAATGCCCTTTTTTCTGCAAAAACTTCTGAAATCAACTGCAGATTGAATTTTCATATGTCCAGGGGCGGAGAGGACGCAAACCTTGACTCCGAAATGACGCAAAAGTATATAAAAATTGATTATGTAGCTTTATCGGTGGTTAAAAAAATCAACACTAATTTAAAAACTAACTTTTATTTAAAACTTAAAAGAGAATGAAGATAACGAGGCAGTGCTCGTTCTTGCCAGTATTATGAGGGCTGGCGGCTCCCTTCAACTGATGTAACATAACATCACACTAACATAAGCATAACATAAGCCAAAAGATACAAGACAACTTGCTTAAATAGGTGAGGAACACGCCCTCTTACGGCAATTCGTAACACTCCCCACCTAAACTCTACTTAGAGTTTACAAACTTACCAGATAGGACATCTGTTTCCTTCTACATAATATGACAAACATAACATTTTTTCTATGACTACCTTGTCAAAATATAAACAACAATTATTAACAAAATACAGTTTCAAATACATTTAATCAAAAAATAATTTTAAATAAGCTTACTATTTTTTTCAAATTTTGTGCATAAACTAGTCTATTTTGCTCAAGTGAGCTCTAAGTTGTAAATTAATTGAACAGGTCTTCTGATAATTCCTGTCTTAGTTTTGATCGAACAAGAACGCACTTATTTATCCCTGCCATGAAAAATTTCAGTAATTTTCCCTAAAGACCACATATTTCTTGGGTAACTATCATCTTCGATTAAAACAACATCATTAGGCTTAAATTCCTTATTTTTTGAAGTTTGCTGACACACATGAGCAGATCTTAACATTAATATATAATTTTTTCGCCAGCGATTCCAAAAATGATTTAACACATTTTGCTGATGTTTAAATTTTTTAACTGTGGATTTTCTAGATCCTAATAAATCATCCTTTGAAATTCTCGTTGGAGGGAGGGATAACAATAGCTTACCTACTAAAAAATGTGCAGGAGTGAGGGGAGAGGGTTCTGAGGGATCGTCATATACGTAAGTAATGGGTCGAGAATTTATTATTGCTTCAATCTCAATAAACACCGTTTCAAGTTCAGTGAGAGAGCGATGAGCGCCCAACAATTTTTCTTAAGCTTGTTTTAATTGTTCTTACCATTCTCTCCCAGAACCCTCCCCACCAGCCACCATGCACCTCTTTCCACAATATATTTCCAATTTATATTGTAATGTGAAAATAAATCTTTAACAGAAGGATGACCAAAGCATTTAAATACTTTTTTCAACTCAATATCTGCTCGTTTAAATGACTTTGCATTGTCAGAATAAATTGTATTACACAGTCCTCGTCGAGATATAAACCGCCGGAAGGCCAGTAAAAATGATTCAGTGTTCATGGAAGGTTCTAAGTGGATCGCGCGAGTAACTGCACACGTAAATAAAAGCAAAAATTGTTTTTCATTATTTTCTCTGCAATAAAAGGGTCCTGCGTAATCGAGTCCAGTTACTGCAAAGGATGGTGACTCAATTATTCTATCTGCAGGGAGTGGAGCTACAACCTGAGCCCATGGACGCGCGTTGAATCTTTTACAAATCAAACACTTGTGAAGAACCGTTTTAACTCTTTGTCGTGCTTTAATGATCTAGAACTTTTCACGGAGATGTATTAGTGTGGCATCTACTCCAGAATGAAATACTCTTTCGTGTGCATCCATTATTAAAAGTTCCACGTATCTGCACTTTGATGGCAATATCAATGGGTGCTTTGCTGATTCTTGACAATCTGCGAACTGTATTTGCCCCTTTAAACGCAGAAGACCATTCTCATCAATTTCAGGATGCAACAAATATAGGCTGGAATTTTTGTCGATATTCTTTCCATCGGATAGGGTTTCAATTTCCTTTTTGAAGTGTTCCATTTGCGTAGTTTTACTCCAAAATATTTCGGCAGTCATAATTTCTTCTGCTGCAATTGGTCCACACAACTTCTCAGATTTTGATTTGCAGTTATTGATGAATCTCATTATCCATGCGGTAATACGATACACTTTCTTCAGAGTGCCGAATTCATCTAAATCAAATAGTGAACTATCAGATTGCTTGGGTTCACTATTAGCGGAAATTTGTAGGACGTTTCGCGATTTTCTGCTTTCAATAAACATTTCTCCCTCGTTGAACTTTGCTATTTTCTTTGGCCATAACTCTTCGGATTCGGTAAGCCAACTAGGTCCATTTCGCCACAGTGGACTAGAAGCCATTGTTTCAGCTTGTTCTCCTCTTGTTAACATATCTGCTGGATTATTTCTTGAATCGCAGTAGAAAAACTGATTTGGACTGCAAATTGCCTGAATTTCTACTACGCGATTGCTAACAAAGGGTTTCCACTCATTTGGAGATCTTCTTAGCCAGTGTAGTACAATTGTTGAATCGCTCCAACAATACAGATTTTCGGTTAAGTTCGGAAAAATGCCTTTTAAATATTTCGCTAATCGAGCACCTATAAGAGCTCCCATTAGCTCACATCTTGGCAAAGAAAGTTTTCAAAGGTGCAACTCTACCCTTGGCCATTATGAAGGAAGTTTTAATCTCCCCGTAACTATTCGAGTATCTAAAATAAGCAACCGCTCCAGGAGAGGCGTCGCAAAAAATGTGAATGCTCAGTTCCGTGTAATCAGCCTCACTGAAGAATTTCCTTGGGAAAGTCCGATTTTTTAAGAACTCAAGTTCTGAGCACCAATTAGTCCACCTTCCTTTTAAAGCACTAGGATGACTTTCATCCCAGTTTAGACCTAACAGCCAAATATCTTGTAACAATATCTTCATCCGCACAGTAAAAGGTTGAAGAAATCCCACTGGATCGAATATTTTAGCTACAGTTCTTAAAACTGTCCTTTTTGTGTCGTCTAGTTTGCTTTTCACAGATTCAATTACAGCAGTCAGCTCTAAATTGATAGAATCATTAATGGGATTCCAATTCATGCCTAAAAATTTTGATTTCTTACTCAAATTTTCGTCCTGTTTAATATTATCCCTGAGCCACAAAGCATTAAGTTCATTTGAATTTGATTTCAATTTTCTCAAATTCATTCCCGCGTCACGGAAAATATTTACTGCATCTACAGACAGTTTGTATGCATCTTCTACCGTTTTAGCACCATAAAACAAATCATCTACATTAATTGAGGAATTAAGCATTTCAAATACATCAGGGTTTTTATTTTTATATTTTTTAATATGATATTTAATAGTAGCGGCTAGTATAAATGGGCTAATACTGGTACCGAACGGCGTGCGGCACATACGCAAAATTTTGAACTGTTCGTTTGATTCCCCAAACCAGAGAAATCTCAAAAAATCCCGATCTTGTTTAGCTATCCCAATCATCAAAAACGCCTTTTCTAGGTCTCCACTAAGTGCTATTTCATGTTCCCGAAACCTAAGAATAATATCAAGAACGGACGGATTCAAATTAGGCCCAATTTCTAAACACTCATTTAAGGATTTACAATTTTCAGATTTAGAAGATGCATCAAATACGATACGAACATTCGTCGTTTCGCTATTACGAATGACTGCTCTGTGTGGGGCATATAATAATCTTTATCTTTGATTTCATTAGCGCATTTCTCAACTATATTTTCGTTTAACTGCTGTTCTATTATTTCCTTATACTTCGCTAATATTTCTGGAGTTTTATCCAGTTTTTGTTTTAAAGTTTCATAGCGTCTTTTAGTTACCTCAAAATTATTTTCGCGACCGTCAGTTGTGGTTTTCCAAAATAATTTACATTCGTATCTCCCGTCTACAAATCGCAAATCTGTTTCGAAGCGATGAATTAAATCTTCGTCTTTTTTCGAATATTTACTAGAATCTTCAATTATACACTGTAACAAATTTCGGAAACGTTTCTGGATATATCGGAAACGTTTCCGAAATAGTAGGAATCCTTCATCCAATAGCGAACTCCTCATTATTCAGAAAGCTTTTTGTTATTTCAAGAAACCTAGAAGCGGAAGTGATGACGCAACGCTTCGAAATGTATTTCATCCTTCCAACACGGGCGCCAATGAGTCGGAAATAAGAACTTATTTTTTTTCTTATCTATGGTTGCTGCAGTCAGCAACTGTTTAGCATTGGATTGCTTGTTATTTCATGTCTAGAGAGTAGTAAAATGTGTCGAAACTAATTTTACGCCTTTGCATTTCGGACTGCCCTTGATTTTTTAGATGATGTACGCAGCTATTAAGTTAGTTAATAACCATTTGCTTCTTTACACTTTCCAGTGCAACCATAATTAGATATATATTGTGTGTTCAAGCGTGAATAGTTTCAACACCAGTGTTTATACTTAATGAAATGAAACTCTTTGGATTACTTATTCAGTTGTAATGGAGGTACTTAGATTTTCTTCCGCTCATGTTCACTTGTAAGTATTAATGAATATTTTAAAACATGTTGTTATATTCATTTATATTTTTGTTTATTTGCATTTGATGATGCTTCAATTGCTACTGTTTTTGGGTTTATCGAATTAATTTAAAGTTATCCTACATACCTATGTGCGCGGTGTACTATTTGTTGTAACCAACTGAAACTGATTAATTACGCAAAAGAAATAGGATTTATATTTGAGAAGCAATCACAGAAAAGTTATTTCGAAATACTTGGATGTACATACATTTTGGTTCAAAAAGAAAAAAAAATCAATTGTTTAATTCATTAAAAATATGGTAATGCAAATGTTTTCTAGTATTGTAATATGTTTCACAAAAAATGTGCCAGTATTATTTATCTTTTTTTATTATAATTTATTCATTCATTTAAAAAACATTTATACCATTAGAAAATGACCCAGTTATCTATTAGTAAGCAACATAGTTATGCAATTAATTCATGTGCTTATTCATTTTGTTAAATGTCGTTGACAATAAAAAATTCCTTGACATTAGTTGTTCGGTAAGATTTCCTTCGTGGATATACTAGTTTAATGTAGGACAGTCAGGAGGAATGAGTCAGTGGCAAAAATGAAACAGCTGCATTTATGCCGAAATAAAAAGTAATATTATTTCATGTCATTGTTTTAAAAGTGATCATTTTCTAAATACTATGTTATTAATATACAATGTACATATGGGGAGAAGACGAGGGGCGTTCACCACGCAGACTGCCATTGACATTTTCAGGGATTGCTTTTTTTAAGGGGGGGGGGGTGGCGCTTTATAGCATTTTATGGGTGCACCATCACTCTTATGGTGTGGAGGGAGATTCTCGTATATATGAAATGGAATAATCATGCAACAGAATTCAATTTTTTAATAAATAAAATATATAATGCATTTTGCGCACATTGTAAAAATTAAATCAGTAACCTATTTTGATTAAGTATTTATATTTGTGATGAACTGGAAAAGGGCAAGAACAGAAGAATCAACCCGAATGGTTCCAGCAGGAGGACTTGGTGTCATATTTAAATTCACCAATTTCTCTGTTGGTACTTTTCGGTACACTTTGTTCACCAGAGAAATTGACTTGAGGTGAACGAATTCCGGAACGCGAAAGGTAGGTAAGTTCTGTCAAATTTTATTTGAAAATAAAAGCTATCAAGTTTGATACAAGATATGTTTTTAAGTTCTGCATTAAAAATACAATATGTTGATAATTTTGTCTTGAAAATATTGAGAGAAAAACTGAAGTTTAAGATTATTTAACAAACAATCCCTCTTTTGAGAAAGTACCCCCCTCCCCTCCGCTGACGATTTTGTGATTAAGAATGAAACTACTATATTATTTCATAAATTTTCAAAAATTTATAACTGCGCATATGTTATGCTGTTAACCATGCTATTTGTCATTAGAAATTCAGAAAAAAAAATCCACGAATGATTCTAAAATTGTTTGTTTCATTGCTCTTATATATGAAAGAATTGAAACTGATATGGTATGCAACACTATAATAAAGAATTATATTTTAGAAAAAATCACGGAAAAAGGATTCCGAAATTCTCGGAAACGTTTTTGAAAATTGTTTGGAGAATTCCGAAATACTCGGAAACGTTTTCGAAACTTTCATGAACCACAGCTGCACAGAATACTCAGAAACATTTCTGGAAATTACGGAGAGAGGATTCCGAAATACTCAGAAACGTTTCTGGAAATTACAGAAAGAGTATTCCAAAATACTCAGAAACATTTCTGGAAATTACCGAAAGAGGATTCCGAAATACTCAGACACGTTTCTGGACATTACAGAAAGAGAATTCCGAAATACTCAGAAACGTTTTTGAAAATTTCATGAACCGCAGCTGCACGATATACTCAGAAACGTTTCCGGATTTTTTTTACAGTGTACCCATAGAATCCAATTCCCAAAATATTCTTAAATCATTTAAAACAATTGCATTTCCTACCGATACATTTGAATGCTTCGAAAAGTTGGCTTGCTTAAAAGTTTCTGTCTGAACCCACTAAAAACCACCCAAATATAGAGTTAACGGCCTGAAGATCTCTATGCGTTTTCTCGCTGTCAACACTACATCCCAAAATTTGTCCGCCCCAATTAATACCCCCAAATGTCGTAAATCGGAGACGTTATCTACAATATCGGCCGGCTTTAGTCCCAAGCACTGCATTTTTTCGAGCGAGCGCAAACTAGGACCCTTCACAGGACATGAGGAAATTGTGTTGGTTATCAAACATTCTAATCTTATTTTGTTTTTTAACTCCCTGTCGCAAAGTTCAATTATTACCACAGGATAATTTTTAACGATGGGTTTTTCCGCTCCGAATGCGAAAACTGATAATTTCTTAGTGCGTATGGGTTTCAAATTCAAAGATTTAACCAAAGTGTCTTTTATGAAAGAACGTTCACTACCTTGGTCCAAAATTGCACGCGTAGTTTTCGAGTGATTCTGTACAAATTACTACAGTACACGTTTGTAGCAATACATTTTTCGCGCTCAAAGCATTACTACAGTTCTGAGAAACAAAAGCGTTTGCATTTACGTTAGGAACTACAGATTCATTATTTGAATTAAAAGCGACTAAAGTATTTTCCGAAGTTTTAAGTTGCTCTAAAGATTTACTTGAGTTAGAACGTTCGTCACTATTTCTGAAACAAATCGATTCATGATGATTTTTCCCATTACATTTGAAACAAACACTTTTATCATTACAAACCCTACTCAAATGAAATTTCTTAAAGCATTTAAAACATCTGTTATCCGTTTAAAGCTGTTTTATTTTTTCCGTTGCACGAATGTTACACTTGTAGGAACTATGCGCATTTTGGCAGAAGATGCATACTTGATTTACGGAAGTATTCAATGCACTGGCTGTAGCAATATCTCTATCGTACTTTTTACTAACATTCTTTTGATTACTATAACCTTTAGAAATTGTCGAAGCTTTATTTTCATTACATGCTGCTAAAGTAATTTCCCGACATTCCACTTCTTTCTTTAAAAATGAAATGAATTCAGAAATTTCAATATCACCGTCCTCTCTCTGCTTGTTAAATTGCAGTATTAAATCATGAGGTAGCTTTTTTTTTGCAAAATAGGCATTAATAAGAGTCCGAAGGATTTAGATTCTACATTCATTGCCTCTAAATTTCTAAAAGCGATTTCAATTTCGTCATGAATTCTCCGTAGCGCTTGAACATTGGAAGAGCTCTTAACCTCTTCTAAGTTAATTATCTTGTTCATAAAAGAGTTAATTATGATATCTCTTTTGCCAAATCTATTTTTTAGCATTTCTTTACAATTATCATAGTTTTCGCTTGAAAGATCGAATCCAGACACAACATTAGCTGCCTGACCGAATAAAAGGGCTTTTAAATACGCGAATTTTTCGACTTCTGAAATTGTTTCATTTTTGTCTATTATGCTTTCAAAGCTGTTCCAAAAACTTTGCCAATGTTTTGGATCTCCTGTGAACTTTTCTATAACTAGCTTAGGTAATTTAACTGAACCTTGTCTAGAGTTTTCATTAATTCTAGCATTTGTACTTTTGTTGCTTGAAGAACTTAAATTTCGACTGCCTTTATTTTTATCTTCTAAATAACGCAATATTCTTTCAGAAAACTTTAGGCATTTAGCTTCGTATTCATCATTTAAAGTTGCTTCTTTTTCTATTTGTTCGAGTTCAATAAATTCTAACATTTCGCTATCAAGCGCTTGTCAATCCGTTAGACCTTGCAATTAAAAGTTCATAATCGTCGCGTAATTCTGCTTCATCAATTTCACCTACATGTTTTAACTTTTTCTCAATTTGATTGACTAATTGAGTAGTTAACCTTCGCAAAACAGTTCTCTTTGCTGTAAGTTTTTGAAACTTATCGCTTTCCACTTCTTGGATTGAAGTCATTTTTTTAAACTTATTTTCGTACAATTGAAACTTGAGATAAACTGAATAATGAAGTTTATGAGCCTACCTTAGTTTCTGTAGAAGCTTTAATTCACTGTACATTCTCTTTTACTCAAATTCATAGCAGCTCCATTCGTGGCCGTAATGCACCATATAAAATTGATTATGTAGCTTTATCGGTGGTTCCAAAAATCAACACTAATTTAAAAACTAACTTTTATTTAAAACTTAAAAGAGAATGAAGATAACGAGGCAGTGCTCGTTCTTGCCAGTATTATGAGGGCTGGCGGATGCACGAAGTGGAACATCAACTTTGTTTTGCTACGTAAGAAATGCTTTTATCAAGGGTGCTCACCTTGGGGGGGGGGGGGCATTGCTCAGACTGCGCCATTAAAATTTTTAGGGAAGCTGTTTTGAGGGGTATTTTTTTCATTTGGGGGTGGGGCTCTTGCTTGGGAGGGGTGTCTTCGCGATATTTAGGGGGGTGCGGCCTTGCTCCTAGGGGGTTGGGTACCCCTGCTTTTATTACTTTATTTTTTCGGTATCGGTGTAAGAATTAATTAAAAAAATGAAAGCCAGTTTTATAGAAATAAAAACTTCTGATACTTTCTCTCAGACTACGGAAATAAATCTTACACTGTTAGTCAATTTTGACGCTATATTGTTCAAAGTCAAAGCATCTGTGGAACTTTATAATAGAGTTTATTATTAAAATGATCTCATACGGTATGTGTAATCTACACAAAAGGCCTACTCTTAGTGATATTACGTGATATACATCAAGAAATTTTATTTTTTATGAAATTATCCTAACTTTTTCCAGTTTTTATGCAATAATGGTCAACTTCAAGGCGCGAGTGGAACGTCAAGATATTTTTTTCTGTTGAAATTCTTTTGTTTGACCAAATATCTCAAAAAAGGCAACTTTTCCGCTTTGGTTAGATTTTGATTTTTTTTCACTTCACCATAGTGGGAAAGGTAAGCCTACCGTTTTCTGCCGAACAGCAATTCGTTACGTATTTGTTTAAAAATTTGAAAAAATGTATAATGCTATCATCTTTTATTATATTCCGATTTTGCTCCTAGATGGCGACACCCAAAACGTGAAAGAAATTAAAATGTGTGCTTGTAAGAGGCGACATCAAGTGTATAAATTTTGTTTTTCAAAAATAATAATATTGAAAATACCGACAACTAAATTTTTCCTTCGTAATTAAACTGCAAGAAAAAGAAACAAGGTCCTCCCAACAGTAAAATTATGCTTCCTTTTTTTTCTCGGACTGTACAACATATTTAATATTCCAAATTTCACAAAATAAAAATCTATATTCGAGAAATTATTTCCCTCACGTGGTTACGTTTTCTAATCAATGTATTGCGCTTGGGAAGGGGGGGGGGGTTACAGAATCAAAAAGTGAGGTGGCGTCTGTGTTAAGATTGTAAAAAGTAGGGGTACGCAAGAGTAAACATGAAAAAGTAGGGAGACGCAGCCAGTGGCATAGCTACACTTTCTGCCGCCCGAGTCGGTTCCTCAATTTGCCGCACTTTTGATGGGAAATAGTTAATACATTTAAGAGTCAAAAGTATTTTAATAAGATTTTAATAAAGAAAAAAAAAAGAAACTTATCTTTTTTCCTTCGTATTTTTCTTGAAGAAAAAAAAAAGGAATTCAGATCCCCACAGATAAATATTCCAAAAGTTAGGTCAAAATTCGGAATTTTAAGCAATTTTGAGTAACTCTTATAGGGTGCGTTCAGAGTAACGGCACGAGGCGACCAAGTGTCCCAGCCATGACGTCACAAAAATCGTATGGGGCAGAGCCCGAGCAGTTGTGCTCTGGACAGCGCTTGGGCCATTTGGGTGAAAACAACATGGCGGACAACGAAGGGAAATAATGTTATGTTGAAAGCGCTGCAATTACTAGAAGATAATAGCGATTCTGAAGAAAGCTTATCGACTGAGGATGAAATTGTAATTATACATGCATCAAGGAGAAGAACTGACGTCCCCAGAGTTCAGGGCTACTGCGAGAAAATTTCCTGAGATGCTGAATACAGACTTCAGATGTCACTTTCGAATCAGTCGTGAAAGTGTTAAAAGAGTTGGGAAGAATGGTACAATTAACTTACTGGTGGATTAGAAAATATGTAACACTGAACATGTCACATTTCATCACAGTGATCGATGGTTTTGCATATATTTGGACTTCTTGGAACTTTTTTCTAGGTCTTAGAACTTAACTCAAAGTAATTTTTAGCGGATTCAAGAGCACATTTTTCTGTTTCTTGGTCAATTTTAATTATTTTTTTTATGTTCATTGAACTTTTTTTCGTGCAGTTTAGCCTAAAGTACGTACTGCAATGGTATTTTGCAAAGTTTTTCTCTAAGGGATAAGTAGGTCCCCCCTCCTAAGGGTGATTATTTTATAATGAAAAGCAACTCTGACGAAGAAATGTTTATGATGAAATACAAAATAATAGAGAAGACCTAGAAGAACTGATTATCCAGCCACAAAAGCTGGTTACTATGTATTTGTGAAACTTTCATTAAAAAAAGTATGAAGTGGTATGTAGCTCTAATTTTGGACGGTGATGCAAATGAAAAAAATACTGCTAAATTTGAAAGAAAGATAAGAAATAGTGACTTTTATTGGCTTGATGCAGTTGAAGTGATAAATGATTCAGCCAACTTTTAAAAAATGCTACCATTCAGTGTCTCTATTTTTTTATTTTATTTTTTTTCAACCTGTAATTGCTAAGCTTCCAAAATTCATCGCAATCAAATAGGTAGTGTTCATTCAACATTACTTTATATATCTAACAGTACAATATATACCTACAGGCTTTCAATAAATTTCACAGATGTAATTGTTTTGTTTTATAATTTTCCCATCAGTAGATATCTCATGCAATAATTTATAAAAAAAAGTTTCATACGAAAGGTAAAATCTTCTTATACATGCTTTTTTTAAACTCAAACTGGCCAATCGAGGGCTGGCACATAACATAGGGTAGACGGACCAATGAATGAACACTTAAACGAATTTTAATTTTGAAAAATCCATAGCATTGTTAAAAATTGTCGTACAGTAAAACCCTTTACAAGGAATACCACTACAATGAAATGCCCTTTTCAACAGATACATTTTCAGTCCTCATTTAATTACCATTACATTACTAGAATTCAATAAAACTAAAATTCCCCATACAACCAATATTATTTTGGATCCTTTTAAGTTTAATGTAATGGGATTTCACTGTATTAGCCACATGACAGAAAAATCATATCAAATGATGTATTTATTTTGTAAAAAATGTGCAGTGAAATTCCGTTACAACGAATGCCACTACAATGAGATAATCATTTCAACAAAATACATTTGCAGTCCTTATTACTAGAATTCCATTATAATGAATATTATTTAGGGTCCTTTAAAGTTCAATGTAACGGAATTGCACTGTATTAGCCACATGACAGAAAAATCTCATCAAATGATGTATTTATTTTTTAAAAAAATGTGAGAATTTTTATGGTTCTGCATCAAGGTTTTTTTTTTCGGGGGGGGGGGATGAAAGAAAAAATGTTACGAACCAGAGAATGAACAGCCCAACCAGTGGACAAACACAGCATTGTTTTGTCAACCAGAGTACCAACAAACAAAAACTGTTAAGATCTTTTTCTTTCTGGAGATGGGTAAAAGAAAGTTACTTCTGCCAATTCACTTAAAAAAAGTTTTAAAACCTTATTTTTTTACAAAACATCTGAGGTGTTTATTCACTGGATAGTGTTCATTCTCTGGTTGATAATCCCTACACAAAATATCAAGATTCTATGATTCAAGTAGTATATTTGAATACTTTTCTGCAATTGAAACTCTCATTGTTTTCAGACATACTTATATTAAATTTTAACTACTTGATACTGGCAGAATAAAGGGTCAAAATTGGTCCGAGTACCGAGTATATACCAAGTACTCGGTGCTGCACTAATGTGTACTATCATCTGAATTATTTCGAACAATGTTTCGCAGCAAATAAAAATAAAAGAAGTTTTGGTAAAAAATGAATACTTGCATGCCATGCAGTCGAGAGACAATTTTTATCAGAGGGTAGGAGCAGAAACAACACACACAATGCAACAACCAAACTGCACAATGACAAACCTACTCTGCTGATCTGACTGGGGAGATAGTTAAGGGTTCACAATGTCCTAATAAAAAAAAAACTAACACATTTTACTCTTTTAAATTGAAATATTAATTAATGTTTGTGCAAAACAAAACTTGAAAAATTTGGTGAAATTCCGTTAAAATCATATTCTGATTCCTTATTGTAGCATTTAATAGTCCTGGAAAAAGGTGGGGGATGCTAGTTAATGAAATATTAAAAGAGTAGGGGAACTACGCCCCTGAAATATCCACTTCTATATGAATATACTTATAGAAGTGCCGGATCATGGGGGAAAAAGCTGGGACCTTTGCCCCAAGACAAATTCAATCTATTGCTGTTTATTTTTCTTGAAAGTCGATATACTTTCAATTGAATGAAAATGAGCGAGAGCAGCATTTTAAGAAATGGCGAAAATCATTTTCCACATCCCCAACTTCTACAAAAATTAACTGTTAAGTCTGCATTCAACTTCTACAAAAGTTCATTGTTAAGTCGCTGATGTTAATATTTTGCCACCCTTTATTTATGGCTTTAAACAGTAGAACCTCTTGAATCCAATTTAATGCAAGTACCGATTAAACAAAACAACCCATAAATTGAACCCAGGCAGACAAACATGGAGGTTAATACTGCCGTGTGCAGGTAAACGGCAATATCTGCAGAAATGAGTTTTCGAGACATTTGAAGGAATGTGTGGTGGATTCAATACAAAAAATAGGAAAATGTTGGAATTGGATGTTTTTTTCAGCGGAAACCAAGTAAGCGAGCTTGTAGATAATGTACAAAGATGACAAAAATGCAAAAAACTGAAAAATTTGCAGTTACTGCCCTTTACCTGCACACCGCAGTGTACTTGAATATATGCCAGCATTGCACATTGTTTATTTAGCAAAAAATACCAGCTATTTGATAGTTTGTGCAGTTATTCTCATAGACGAACTTGCTTTCATTTCATTGTGCAATTTTACCTGAAAATGAACATGTGACATGTATAACTCCCAAAGTAATCCACTGACCACCCAATTTATTTCCCTCGGCAAGAGTAGTTTTCTTAGTCCAACTTCCATCTTTGGACAGTTTCAAAAGCCAGATTTCTATCACTGAGACGCAAAGCTAGCACCCTTAAATATATTTTTAGTATAACCTAGGACACATCTGCTGGACAACCAATTCGTTGCTATGCAAGTTGCAGCAAACCAAGTTCTTTTCTGGTAATTAGAAATATGCATTGTTCAAAATGTTTGGTACAATAAATAAGGACGTATACTTTATTTAAAACTGGGGTTCCCAACCTGTGGGTCGCGACCTCAAAAGGTTCTTATGGGGTCGCAACATTATAGGACACTTCATTTTAATTTTCGAAAAATTGGAGAGCATCTCCAATTATCAGAATTTATTGGGACCGGACCCCTTTCAGATAACTAGACTTTTCTGAAAAAGGGGGTATATTTTAATCAGTACTGTATAAATGTTGAAAATGGGGGGGGAAAAATTAAAAAAAAAAGATTTTTCAATTAATCCAGTAGAAAGGCAGGGCTTTTTATGCTAAGCGTACCAACTAGCAAGTGCTGTTCAGGAGGGAAGGGTATTGTGTGCCTCGTCAGAATCATTATTTTGCGAATCGTAACAAGTGCTTTAATAAACTCACTTGAAATTTTTTGCTCAAATTCTTAAAGTTAATCGGTAATTTGAAGTTTGGATAATTGGACTTCAGTTATATGTGTTTATGTATGGCATATAATAAAAAAAGCTTGGAGTTTTCAAATACCAGTTTATCAATTCAATTTTGCAATGCATAATACTTTTATCATTTACAAATCGCAAAACCAGATACATGTTAGTATACATGTATTACACATACGGTAGTCTCCACTTATTGCAATAACTTGGGAAAACTAACCGATTAATATGAAACGTATCATGAAATCACCAAAATTCACATTTTAAATCAATTGCATTTTAAGATTTAACAGAAGTTTTTCAAAATAAAATGAGGAAGCTCATCGTATGTTTAGAGTATTACCTGTAAAATATTAAAAACAAACATAATTTTTTTAAAAAATCATCAAATGTTGTCTAGAATTTTTCAGAAACTCCTTTATAAATTGCTCAAAATTTTTTTATGTCGTCAGAATATTGCTGTAGTCTATGCAGGGGTTTATACAGATTACCATTTTACAGTGAATCTACGGTTTTGGGCACGAAAAATTTCTTCAAATGCATTGGTATTGATAAAAAGCACAAAATCGGTCAGGAATAAGCCTCCTAATCGGCCTAAACTTTGCAAATTAATATCAGAAGCACTGAAAAGAGAAATTTCAAAAATATTTAATGAATTGAAAAGACAACTGATATCGTTTACATTTTATTCAGTGTTTGAACACAATATGGACAGTTTAGGGGGGTCATAACGCCCATGACCCTCCCCTTCTATCTGCCACTGAGTTTATGTTTCAGCACTCAATGCATTTCTCATTTGAGCATTTGTAGAATCTGGTTAATCATCAAGTGGCACTCTTCATCTAACTCATTGATTTCATTATTAGTCTCTCAAGGAAAATTAGGTTTGATATAAAAGAGTTTTGGTTAATTGGGTCAGACCCAAACCAGCGTTTCTTAAATTGTGTTCCCCGGAACCACAGGGTTCCATGAAGTTCCCTCAAGGGTTCCATGAAACATTTTCATTCCACATCTTTCAAACTTGTCACTTAAGAAATCGATAAAACGCTTTCCCAGAGTATACCCAATGGGAACACCACTGCTTTTAAACACTTCAATTTCGAAAAAATTCTGGAAGAAGCAACTGACCCCTATCACCAAAGATAGTTTAAAAGTGACTTCAATGTTGAAAAACTTGTGGAATGACACTTCAAATTCCCTTTCCTGCATCATTACCAAATATTGCCTAAAATTGTGATTTTTGAAGTGAATTTCAAATATTCTACTATTAATACTAGCCACTCTCCCAGTATCTATGGCAGTTGAAAGCACATTTTTAACATTAACAAGGACCTATTTAAGTCAACATAACATGCAGTGACATCAAAGTCTATGATTTATAAATAACTTTAAAAATGTTGTAAAATGAAAGACGAAGAAGGTCAATTCACATTAATAATGACGCAAAAATTCAATTGCCCAATTTTTGAAGAAAAAATTTAGCTTTAAGGGTGTGTTGCTCACCAAACCTGCCCCCCTCCCCAGCACCTCCTTTAACCCCCCAATTTTTTAATGCACCAGCCGCCAATGCAAATAGGAGTGTTTTTGTGTTTTATAATAATCAATGAAAATTAGCAGCTAGCAATAATTACCATGGTCTATAATGAAGTCTATTTAATGATCAATTTAACGACAAATAGTTAATGCGACAGTCTATTTGAGATAAGAACCTGGGCTCTCTTGAAAACAAAACTATGGGTACGTCCACAGCAATTGAACCTTTTTTCACAAATTTTTTTTTTCATGAAACCTCAAGTGTTATACACCATTTTAATCCTCAGAAATTGATGTTACTGAAAATGTAACTTAAATTTCCACATAGATAAATATACAATGAAAATTTAATGGGAATTAAGATCACTCAATTTTATTTCCACTAAGGCTTAAAATGTTGATTTTGTAAAACTGACTAAGGATCTCCCTTTTTTCAAAAAAAAATAGATACTTTGCATTTAATTTAATAGAGTATAATCTTATTTATCATATGTATGTAGTTAAAACATTTTTATTATTAATTAATAGCTAATTTCAAGTGCTTAATTAGTAGTCAATACATGCATGTCACAAGAGTAACAAAAACATATCAAAGCTTTAATTTTGAAAAAACTTTTTAAAATTTTCACTTCAAACTTCATATTTTCTGATTTGTTAATATCAGACACTTTTACACTAAATATTTCATTTTTTTAATCCATAGATTAAGCTCTGGGGTGATGTCACAAGAGTAACATTTTACTGTCACAAGAGTAACATTTTGTTCTCAGTAGGTTGACTTCTAAGTAATACTAAAATGAAATCAAATAAATAAGATCAAAATAAAAATAAACAACGATCCTTCAAGTTGAGTAGTTATCTTTCTGATCAGAATAATTCTGAAGTATTTAATTAGACATTTAATCAAGGTGATTAATTCTTAATTATACTTCATCAGTGGATCAATTCTTCAAACACATTATACTTTTAATTATGCTATTAGTATATATTTTCATATACTTTCTAATTGTGTTTTATTTGGAATGTATGAAATATCAGGTTTAGTGAAACAGCTCAACTTATTCATTTTTAGTTTAATATGCACATGGTGTTTGCTTTCTTCTTAGTGTTACCATTACTTAAAATTTCATTTTGGTTTCAACAAGAAGTCTGTTTGCAATGGAGGAAATAGCTCAAAATAAGAGAAAAAATGCTGCAGAGCGTCAGAAATTATGGAGGCAAAGGCACAAAAATGAAAAAGAATATTTGAAGATGAGAAAGAAGCAAAACAAAACATATTATGATAAAGTGAAAGGATTGATATCAGAATCTGAAAAGGCTTTGGCAAGAGAAAAGGCGAAGCTTAGGAAAAGAAAAAGTAGAGAATTAGCAAAAGTCAGACATGGTAATGAAACAAAGAAATCTTTAACTCCGCAAGCTTTAGGGAGAATGATGAAGCGTATAGAAAGAAAACTTCCAAGATCGCCTACTAAGAAGCTTTCTGTCATTACAAATTTAGCTCAAAAATCTGGTGTAATTCTAAAAACCACCCCAGTTCCTAAAGCTAATGTTTGTTTAACTAGCACAGCGCATAAATTAGTAACCGATTTTTATCTTCGAGATGATATAAGTAGAGTTGATCCTTCAGCTAAAGCTGCATTAGTACGGCGTAAGAAGAATCAAAACAATGCCATAAATCCTAGGCGGTATTTATTATTCACAATAAGGGAAGCTTTCCAAATATTTAAAGACACATTTCCTGACATTAAGATTGGGAAATCATCATTTGCAGCAATGAGATCTAGTTTTGTAAAACCATATAGAGGCATTCCCCAGAACATCTGTATTTGTCGATACCATAAAAATTTCGAAGAAATTTACAAAGCAATAGCAGAGGTATTACCCACCTTTAATGTAGGATCACCTAAGGATTTAATAGATTTTATTTGTTGTGATACATCTTCATTTGAGTGTATGAACTCTGAATGTGTGATTTGCGAAGATAATATAAAAATACTTTTTGAAGAAGTAGATATCCAAAATGAAGAACAGCGTATTAGTTATTTTCAGTGGAAAAGCATTGCTGGACGTTTTGAGAAGATAAAAGTAACTGAAACCATCATTAATGCTTTACATGATTTGAGAAAGCAATTGTACCCTTTTCTGCTTCATTTATTCACTCAATCCTCAACTCAGGCATATTTTCAGTATGCAAAGAGCAACACAAATACTGAAAGTATTGTGTTGCAAGTAGATTTTGCAGAAAACTATACCTGCCTTTATCAAGATGAGATCCAGTCTGCACACTGGTCAAATCCGCAAGTTACTGTTTTTACAGCAGTCATATGGTGTGAAAGTGGCCAAGTGAAATCGTATGCTATTGTTTCTGATAACATAACACATGATAGATTTTCTGTAAATGCATTTCTTCGCAAAATTTTAGAAGACCACCTTAAAGGAAACGCATCTGTAAAAAATGTAAGCATTTTTTCTGATGGTTGTGCAGCACAATTCAAACAAAAATACAATTTTTCTAACATGTCTTTGATTAAATCAGATTACAATTTGAACAAACTTAGTTGGACATTCTTTTCAACAGCGCATGGAAAAGGAGCTGTTGATGGAATTGGTGCTGTTGTTAAAAGATACGTTTGGGGTGAAGTACGTGCTAAAAAAGGAATTGTAAGAAATGCTGCAGACTTCACAAAAATCGTTGATGGAAAAACAAAAGTCAATGTTATCCACATTTCAAACGAAGAAATCGAAACAGCCAAAGAACGTGTGTCACCTCAATGGGAAAAAGTAAAAAGTGTGAAAGGCACGCAAAAAATACATTTTGTTGAAGCAAGGCGCGATGCAATCCACTACAAGCCCTATCCGCAACATCACTCATTCATAAAATATAGATTTAATACCGAAAACATTGATGAAAAAAGTGACAATACTGATGATGACAGTGAGGTTTTACTTAGCTCAGAAGCAAAGAATGAGAAGCTGCAATGTGGTCAATGGGTATCTTTAACATATGATGGTGCATGTTTTTATGGCATGATAACTGCTGTTATGAATGAAGAATACCAGGTTAAGTGTTTGGTCCCAACAAAAATAAAAGGAGTTTTCAAGTTTGAGCCTGATGAGCACAGTATTTGGTACAAAAAAAACCAAATTATAGCTAACGCTGATGCTCCCACCTTAATCAACTCTCGAGGATTTTATAGAATATAATTGTTTTATTATTTATTAAATTTTCCATGCCTTAAAATGTAATAAATGTTTAAAAGTTCTATTATATGAAAATAAATGTATCAAAGTATCAATTTAGTGTCTTAAAAGTGTATCAAATGTTACATTTGTCCAGAAATACTATTTTGGACAAATTGTCACAAGAGTAACGTCACAAGAGTAACACTCTGTTTTTTACAAAAGCAAGTGCAATATGTTAACTTGTAATCAGATAACTTTTTTGCTACTATCCTTTTCAAGAGCAATAATACCTTTGGTAAATCTCTGAATTTCAATCTATTATTCCTGTACAATTCACAGGACTTGTAGCTCAAACTTAAAATTTGAAATTTGCCTTTTCCATTGGTCACAAGAGTAACAAATGTTTAATCTTCTCCCAAGGGAAGCAAAATTTCTTAAATTATAATTCAAATATGTTTTTTTAAGCAAAACACACATGACTTTCTGAAATAATCCTGAATTTTAACCTAAATGTATAATGTGACATAATAATTGGAAATAACCACACAAATTTTCTCTGATGGTCACAAGAGTAACGGTGGACGTACCCCTATACGCAAACTATTAAAAATAAGCTGAGGGTTCCATGAAAAAATAAGCATTTAAAAGGGTTACACTGTTCAAAGAAATTAAGAAACACTGTATAGACGAACAGGTGAACGCCATTGACAGAAACATTTTCAAAGTTTACAGATAATTGTTATATTTGAAACAAATTTATGTATCACTAGTTACTACACTTTTATAATAAGAAACAAATGTTGGTTGCAAATTTCGAGTTTCCCCCCAATTAATAACATGCTGGACTCATTGCGGAACTCTACTCACTTTCAACTTGATATTCTTGTTGTGGTCCACAATATAAGACTTGGGAGAAGTAGTGGTTTTTTGCAGAAAATTTTAAAGATATTATTTGAGTTTGCAAACAGTTTTAATGCTATCTTGCTCTGCTTGAGATGCACTTAAAATTGTTGTTCTTAATTTTCAATGAAATTCATCGGTTTTAAAGAGGGAAACATGCAACTAAAAAAAAGTAATTTCAATGGTTAATGGAGTTTTTTTTTTACTAAAACAGCAAACAATATCAAGATATCTTAATCATTACATTACGCAACAAACAAATAAGACTTAATTTAATAGTAGCACATTAAAACTCCATAATTGAAATTACATTGGACAAGAGCTATTCTCACCTACCAGTCACAGCATGCAGTGTAGCATATAAAACAAAAAAGGTCAGCAACAGCGTATGTAGATTTTAAAGTATACTAGCATACTCTTTTGCTGCCCATTTTGTAATTGATATTTCCATTGTTACTTCACATTCAAAAAAAAAAAAGATGTTGTCTTGAAAGTAAAAAAGGACTGTACACAAAATGACATAAATGAACAGTACTAAAAATTCTAATTACTACTTCAAATTGAAAAGCAAAAATTTTTTAAAAAACCTTCTTCGATTCTCAATTAAATTAGAGCTTCTTTCTTAGTGATGGCATAATTATGCATTTACTTTCTTTACCGGCTTTTAAGAAAGGCTACGTTGTCAGTATTACGTTGAAGAAATTTTGTCAATTTTCTCTTTATGGAGCTGCGTAAATACTAATAAATGAGCGCATACACAGAGTTTTTCCACTCAAAAGTTTCATCATTTCTTTCTAAACAAATATGAGCAACAAAATCTTCTTGATTCGAAAACAATAATAAACAATCGCGGCGAAAACCATTACAAATTTCTCTATTTTCGAACTCGAACGTGTGAAAAGTTGATAAATAAGAGGGAAAATTTTCAGCCAATGAACATCATCCTTTGCGAATGTCCCAAACACGTGACCTATCTGCCCAGCTAAATTTCTTGGGCTGCTTGCGCTCTGTCCCGAGTGACTCGGGCCACTACTCTGGACAGCACCTGGGACATTCGGGCTCTTCGGGCTGCTACTCTGGACGCTTTGGGGCATGACCCGAGTGTCACGAGTGCCTCGTGCCGTTACTCTGAACGCACCCATAGAAAAGAGGCTTGGAGCTCCCTCCAATTTTTTTTTTTTTTTTTTTTTTGTTTTTTTTTAATTAAATTCAATTTTATGCTTTTTTTGGTGACGTTAGGGGTTCGGGGCTTCTCAAGCAAATTTTCAGAAATTGAAGTGTTAAAAAAGCAATTTTAAGCTATTTTTGGATACGTGAAGATATATGGGGATGGTTCGGGGGCGCTGTATGGAAAGCTTTTTAACTAAACTGAAAAACACGTAACTGTAGACTGTATCTAGTGATGTAAGGGCCTCTCCTAACTAGAACAAAGACTGGATTTTCCTCCCGAAATATTTTCAAACTTGAAATCAATTTTAGTCTTTGATGGCGTTAAAGAGAGTTAACGTTCGGGAGCTCTCTGGAATTTTCCGATGCCGAAGTTTCAAAAACGCAACTGTAGGCTATCTTTGACGGCATAAGTTCTCAAATGTTTCCAAAAATGTTGGGAAGTCAAATGGTTTACCCGTCTCCCGTTGAAACTTTCTGAAAATGACGTCCCAAAAACGCGATTTTAGCCGTTGTTTGGCGAACAACGTTATGAGAGAGAGTTCGGAGGGGTCCCCCCCCCCAAATCTTTTTGAAACTTGCTCATTTTAAACTCTTCAACACTGAGAAAAAAAAAAGCTTTGTGGTCTTTCCTCAGAAATTTCTAAAAACGAAATTTGGAGCCAACTGTGCTGACGTTAGGTGATTTCGTGCACATTTGGGGTCCCTACCTTAGAATTTTTCTGAAATTTAACTTCCAAAAACCCTACTTTAAGCTATTTTTGGAAACATTGGATGAGATGGGGATTTTAAAGTTCAAAGTTGATGTCTTGAATACACATTTTAGACTATTTTTAATCACGTTACTGGAAGCGTGAGAGCTTGACCGCCCTCAGGAATTTATTGGCACTGAAGATTTAGAAACTTCAGTCTAAAAGATGAGATGGGAAGGGATGGGGTAGGCGTTATCCTTTGGAAATGTTTCGAGACTCAAGGCCTAAAACTGCACTTTTGGTCTGATTGGTGACGTTAAAAGATAGGTAGTTTTGGTTGCTCTTCCCGAAAATGTGACATTTTTTGCGGGTTTAAGAACGCAATTTTAAGCTGTTTTCGGTGGGTCGAAATTCTCTGGCCTTAAAACACATTTTAAAGCTTTTTTTTTTTTTTTGGAAACGAAACGTTAGACAGCGAGAAAGGGGGAGGATTGAAAATGAAGCACCCCAAAACACTGTTTTAGACTATGTTTGGCCAAGTTAAGGGACAAAGGGATGGTAAGTGGCTCTCCTCTGGGAATATTTCAGAATTAAAGTACTGAAAACACATTTTAAGCTTTGTGACAGTAGGAAGGAGCTTAAAGGTCGGGGAAATTTTCCTAATTTGAAGTTTTAGAAACTCTAATTCAGGATCAATTTGGTATCTCAGAGGGAGTTATAACTCCCTTTTGGATCCGTGCTTGAGCAAATCTCTTAATATTGACAACTCAGAAATTCCCACCCAGGGTACGAGCAAGACTCACCCCTCCCCCATCCCTAGATCCGGTACTGCTGTATTACCAAATTTGGATGATTCTATTTTTCACTGATAGAGGACGATAAGATAAAGAGACACTTTACATTCGATTCACCATACTGTGATTCATGAGAAGAAAAAGTTGTGCATCAAAAGTCATTACTTTTGATGTAAATGTGAAAGGCTTTGCCTAGAGAAAATTTTACTGATTAAAAACCTTTCATTAAAATGAATGACTAAGTCCGTTTCTCATTGAAACTAATTTAACTCATTTGTTTAAAGGATTTTGCTGATATAAAACAGTAACACAAGCAATTATTATTCGAGTTGTAAATAAGTGTTTTTATAAAATGAACATAAAATTTATTCTGTCTTAGTGAAAATTTTGTAATCAATGACCAATCAAAGCAGTTATTGAAACAGATAATGCTATCCTGAAAATGAGCAAAAAATCGCCCACCATTTGAGACCTCTCTCCTTTTACTCTTGTTGTCACTTTCCTTTAGAAAAAAAAGTGATTATTTTAAAAAATAAGGAGGTTTCCAGGGAAATTTTCTATAAATCAAGCGGTCGCTCTATCCTATAACGAAACGTTATGAAATGTATTTTCACAATAGTGAACCTTAATAGTAAAAAGAAAAAAACATGATACCTTGACTTGGCACTACCACCTCCCTCAGTCTGTAGCTTCAGGCGAAGGAAGAGAAAAAACAAACAATAGTGCTGAGATGTCCACAAGAAAAATACATGTTTTGTATCAGAGCAATTTAATTATCGTAGTCGTACCAAAACCTAACAATTCGAAGACTTTTTTTTTTTCTTTTTTCTTTTTTTTTTTTTGGTTGCAGTTATAGATCAAAAGCATGATTTTCTTATTGGGAAAACGTGTTAAATTTTTTCGCATCAAAAGTGTGAAACTGCAGCTCCCCAAAAAGTGCCACCAAGGGGCGGAGTGGCCTGTCAAAAGAGCGGTGTTAAATTTAAGGTGGGATAGGGGGGGGGGTGGAGCTGCAGTAAATATGTAAAATGAACACGTGGTTTCCTGAAAAAGTGATTGAACAACAAAGAGTTTTTATCACACTTTTCTTTTTTTTTTTTTAATCTTTTCCTTTTTTTTCCCTCTTGAGCAATCACTGCTTACAGTTGCGCCCAGAACATAAATGTTCTAGAAGGGAGAAATTCTCCTTAAGAAATAAACGCATTTTTTCGAATAACAAAATAGGAGCATGCACACTAGTGTGGGTTGAAAATTACTTTTTTATTCTAATCAATTTCTAATAGCGCGGAAAACTTGCACATTAGCATCCTGATAACGGGAAAAATAATTTAAAAAATTATAAAATAACTTTGAAATCACGCAAGAGCCCTGAAGTTGAGAAAAAATAGAAAAAAATCGCCAATTTTTAAAGACGTATATTTTTTTCAAAAAATAATTTACCTCATTTCTAATAGTATAAAAAAATACATTTTTACTTTCTTCTATATCTAATATATAGAAGAAAGTATTGGATTCGTGCAAATTTTCGAATTTCAAATTTTGACGGATTCGAACGTTTTGAGGTGTGCTGAGTCCATTTCGACCATTTTTGGAAAATGTCTGTGTTTGTGTGTGTGTGTGTGTCACGTCTGTGTGTGACCAGTATTTTGTGGCCGCTCTACAGAAAAAACTACCGCATGAAATCGAACGAAATTTAGTACACATATGTACCCCTATGTGAACTTGTGCCCATTGGTTTTTGGCGCGAATTCCTCCAAGGGGGGTGGAGCAATGGGACGTTTTTTGAGTTACGCGTGCTTGTTATTCCTCAGAAAGTAACTGGCGGAATCAAACAAAATTCGGTCCATATGTTGCCATTAACAGGAACAGGTGCTGATTCAATTTTGGTGTCAATAACTCAAACGGGGGTTGAGCTATAGAACGTTTTTTGTCGTCAATTGTGACTGCTGTATCTCAAGAAATAATGAACGGAATGAAAGAAAAATTTATCGGCAAGTAGCCCGTAGTGGGTATAAGAACTGATTTTATTTTTGTGTCAACAGCTAAAAAGGGGGTAGCGCAATCACCCGTTCTTTTTTTTCCATTGCGAGCAGGGCCGGACTGGGTGGTCAAAAGGGCGCTTGAAGGCTGAGTTGAAGGGCGCCGATTTTGCCTCGATAATATCTACACTCTTAATTCAAAAGAACGAAAAAATAACTCTTAAAAAGAGTGAAATCTATTGCGGGTGCATTCATTCTTTCTGAGTGCTAGCTTTATCGAAAAAAGACGCTTTACGAAAAAACCAAGACTAAAACTTTTCCTTTATTGGCGTGAAATTCGGAAACACTCCTTTTGATGAGCGAAAAATAAAAACATTCTTTAAAAGAAGGACTCAAAAACATTTTCATTGGTTCGATTCTGTCACGTGATTTTGTTTAGGGAGAATCTTCTATACCTCCACGTTCGGCTTAACTAACGTTGGTCGTGAATACCAAGTGGATGTCGCTATCTAAATGTCTTCATTTAATGAATTAAAACTACATTTGTTGCCGAATGAGGTTTCTGAAGGAAATGCACAAAAATTGCATGGTAAGTGCGAAGAATTTTCTTCTTTATTAAAACTTGTAACTGTTAATGTTTCTTGAACTGCTCGTATATCGTTACAAATCACCCACGTGCAATGTTACGGCGAAGCTTTTGTAACTTTTTCTTCCAAATTAAAGAAACTTTCATCAACAATTTTGTTTCGGTCATCGAATCAAAAATATGACATTTGAAACAGTCGTTACCATCTTTGGTGTGTGTGTGTGTACAGTATATATTTTTAGTCAGGTGTTACAGACCCGACCATGCGCAAATCTATAGGTCGGATACCGAATCCGCTCCCGATGGTCGGAGCTCCAACCACTGCGTATATATTTTAAATTAATCAAATATAGTTTTTGTGTAAAGAATATCATAAACTTTGTATAATACAATCATTCATATGTGTAACGGACCATTCATTAATTAAGGGTCCTGAGGGGGAGGAGGTGGAAAATTCTCTACATACCCTTGCTTGGAGAGGGGGGGGGGGTTGATCCATTCTTACGTAATATTTTCCAAGCCGATATTTTATATTAGAAATCCGCGGTCAAGTGGTTTGGCAAATATTGTATTTCATTTGCTTCAGGAAGGTAAAAGTATGTATTATAGGATGAGCTGTTTTTTACTTGTGTTTCAAAGAATGAAACGTGTAAAATATAATAAAAGAATCGCACTGTGTTTTGCATGTCTTATTTTTAATTATCGCATCATATACAAAAATTATTTGTCGAAAAAACATTCGGTCTAGATTCCTTATAGTAAACATTTCTTTACTCGAAAATGTTTAAAAAAAAAAAAAATAATAATAATAATAATAATAATAATGATAGTTAATTTAAGAACGATCCCAGTGATGTAATATTTGTTATTTTATTATTGTGAAGAAAAAAAAGAATCTTACGTAAGAAGGGGGGGGGGAGTCTTACATACCCTTACATAGGGAGAAGGGAAGGTCAAAAATTGCCGAAATTGTCCTTGCGTAATTAATGAATGGCCCCGAAGAAACAAAATTGAATTCAAACGTATCTTGTCACAATTTATGAGTGACTTTTTAAATTCATTTGGACTGATGTAACTTTTAAAACATTATTGATGTAAAAAGGCACACCGAGAATATCAATATAGAGTTACAAAATTTTAAATCTATTTATTTGGAACTGTGTGGGTTTTTTAATTTTATTTCAATCTTTAGATTCGGAAATGTACGTAATATTGCATGTGGGTGATTTGTAACGATATACGAGTAGTTCAAGAAATATTACCAGTAAAAGTTTTAATAAAAAAGAAAATTCTTCGTACTTACCATACAGTTTTTGTGCATCCTCTTCGGAAACACTAAAAACAGTTTTTTTTTTTTTCCATTTTTTTAACTTAAAAACTAATTTTTTTTTTCAAATGAAATAACAGTTTAAAAAACATTTTTAAATTCAAATACACAGCATTCGCACATGAAAACACGTTTTAAAAAAATTTCACCAAATGAGAGTGAAATGATTTTACCTATTTTATTCTAAAAAAAGAGTGAAATAGCGGCTTTCCAAAACGGAAAGCAGCCACTCATTTAGGATATTAATTTAGTCTTTAAAAAGAGTGAAAAACACTTATCAAAAGGGAGTGAAATTAGCTTATCCAAAAGGAGTGAAAATAACCGCTCCGCAAAAGGAATGAAATTCACTCCTATAAGGAAAGTGCGTTTTCGACACTGGAAAGGAGTGAAAATTTACTCAGTCTGAGTTAAAATCGCTAGAATTTTTTAAGAGAGTAAGGACTTAAGAGATAGTGCGGACATTTTAAGGGGATAAAAAATCAGTAAATAAAGCCTTTTTTTTTTTTTTTTTTTGTTACAGAAAATGTCCAAAAGAGAAGTCGTATTTTTTGCAAGTTCAACAACAGTAGAAGAGATCTGCGCCCCCCCCCCCAAAGAGTGTTGGCACACCCCCTTAAATATTACTGATTACCCCATACAAAGAGACCCTCCCTAAAAAAGAAGGAAAGACCACCAAAATACCCCCTGAAAATGTGAAGAACGCTGGGGGGGGGGGAGGGGTTGTGAAATATTTTCTAGTTTCTAAGAATGAGAAGTTTTGCTACATGTTTCTCAATAGGCACTTCTTCCGAAAATTCATTGCTTGTTCGTCTTTCTTCTGGAAATGCATCATTTACTAGTTCAATAGCATTAGGAGACCACATCTATTGCCGTGATACATTATTTTTTGTGTTGTCGATTGAATATTTTTCACTGTCGTTTTAAAACATGATGCTGTCATTTTGTCACATTAATTTGTCGATTCTTTAAGCTGACGAGATTTTTTCTCCGTGCGATCAATATTCATGCGCAGGTTATTATTATTACTTTTTTTGTATTTTTCCTGCATATCATATATACTTGTTGGTCACTTTCGACAAAATGCTTCTGCAATTCAAAATTAAAAAGAGATGCACATCACGTTTGAAACTGTTGTCCGTTTTCAACTTTTTGGGCACTGTTAAAAAATATATTTTTTTTCACTTTATTTAATGTGCTAAAGTTCAAAACTGAAAAAGAATATATTAAAAATATCATTTCATTATAGCATTGTTAAAAATCTTGGCATCTCTGCATGGTGCTTTTCTAAAGCATTTTAGTTATGCAGTTATTTTGAGAATAGGAGCGAGTGGTAATGAATATCAGGGGTTATGAGGTTAAATAGATCATTAATAGTTTCTATAAATGTACTTCAAAAAGAAAAATGGTACGTTTTTGGATGAATAGCAGTACAAGAAAGGCATTCAGTCATGAACGGAAAATACGATTTTATAAATTGGGTAAGTCAAGAAATATAATTTATCAAAAAGGAAAATTAATAAAGAATAATTAAGATGAAGAATTTAGTGCGGATATATTATGAGAAATAACACTATTGATTAATTAATTTCAGTCCTCAAAAAAAATAAAATAAAAAATAATTCGAATCATGTTTAACTCATTTGTTCTGTACTTAAAGTATAATATTATTCTTTTGCATCTCAAACGTCAAATTTGATACGAATTATGCATTTGTTAAGAAATCGGCTTATTTATGCTATAAAGTAACTGCTACCATGAAAATGAGTGAAAATGTAATGTTTGTGGAAAATTTTGCAATATCATTTCGCAGCTCATAGATCATATTACAGTTTTTTACGAATCATAGATCGTAATTCTATAATTTAAGATTATACATGAAGGAAAATATTTTCGCAATAAAGAGAAAATGAAAACTGAAACGAGTAACCTACTGTTGAAAAGATCCTTGAGTTGATGTATCAAATTTTGCTGCAGATTCAAAATCACTTGTTTACTAACGCTAAAATCTGATCCAAATGACTTTTCGATTCATGTAAATAACAGCAATCGGAGCTCTGTCGTCCAGCTGGATAAAATTTATGATAGTGTTTCTTCCTTGGGGGTCCAACAGAATCTGTTGCCACGAATCCCCAAGCATCGCAAATCCGTATCCATAAAACGCGTCTTATCATTTAAGCCATAAAACCATTAAAGCCAACATGTGTGGTCTACATGTATGCTCCTTTTTTTTCTACCTATCATAAGATAGTTAATCAAAAGCTCTTGTACAGTACAAGAATGCAGCGAAAGATCCTCATAAAGTGCTTTAATGGTTATAGAATCTTTAGCTTTTATTCTGTGAAAGAAAAAGTGCTCTTTATTTTTTAGGCAATCTAGGGTGCCCATATGCAAAATTTTAAGCAGGGGCTCAAAAATTTTCCCCATGGTTTAACAGAATATTTTCCCCATGAAAATCGATTTCAGTACAGATTAGAGATATTAAAATTTGACCTTTTTTATAACTTATTCATTAATGGCTGGAAAAGAAATTTTTATTCATTTTTGCAAAGAAAAAAGCATTAAAAGCAAGGAAGTTCTCATTTCTAAGGAGGGTGTCTTGAGAACCCCACTTGCGCCCCTATATGGGCGTCCTTGTAGGCAATATAACTCTCCTAATATGTGTATAACTGCAGATAGAAAACGAATAAGGTTTTCGATATTTCTCATATTGGATTTTTAATATAGTCTTTAGTGACTCTTATTAATATATTTGTAATACCTGTAGCGTACCTACCATGGGTGACACTCAGAGCGGTAATTTGTGATATCACCCCTCCCCTCCCTCCTCTAAAATGCAAAAAAAAAAAAAGTTCTTAGATTCTATGTAAAAATGAAAAGCTTAACATTTTCAGAAACAACTGCATTTGAGGCAGTGAGAAGCAAAGGGATGTAAAAATTTCAATGCCAAAGGCTATGCCATAACCCCCCCCCCCTCCATTGAGCACACTTCTGGCTAAAAAGACTAAGACAGTGAAGGAATTAAATCCAGTTACAAAAACTGGAATATGTTTTGAACACAAAGCTTGCCAACGGCAAAGATCTTTAACTTTTGTTATGATTTTAATTGACAAAACTTAGTTTAAAATTGAAAAATGTTTTATCTTTAAAACTGTTCGGCATCTTTATTGTTTAGTCCAGTAATGCCCCAAATGTGCCCCGGGAAGCCCTGCAGTCCTCCTAGGACCACTTCGAATTTTTACTATTTTTTCTCAACTAATTTAAACTTATTATTTATGAAACTTTTTCCCATTTTTGCAGAACCTCTGCAGGATAAATAAGGGCTATTCAAGCAGATACAAGATCCGAATTTATTTTTGACTGTCAGCTATAAGTCATACTTTTATTTTTGGAAGGGCGCTATGCAAAAATCCAAGTTCCAAAAAGGGCGCCTTAACTCAAAAAGTCTACAAATCACAGTACAGTCTTGTCCTGTTTTTTTTTTTTTTTTTTGTGAAGCGACTAAAAATGCGACTTCTGTCATCGTGTTCATCCATCGACTAAAATATTGATTTTATGCGGCTTATTTCGACATAACACTATTTTTAATGCGCCGATTTAAAAAATTAACATCATTTGTAATCTTACTTGCTACTATTGCACTCATGATCGTTAGCAGAGCAGGGAGTCATGCTATCCGCTCTGACAGCAAGTTAAGTACAGTCAATAAATTAAATCATTCTTGACCATAGATATATGTGCTGTTACAGCCACCCTGGTGTCGTCCAAATTCTTCCACACTTCTGGTATACTCGAGGGACTAGGGGGAGCAAACAATAGCGCTTATCGCAGTGGAAGAGCTCCAGCCATACCTCCTGTGGAGTTTGAGGGGTGAAAGAAGTTTGAAAATACCAAGCTGTTTTTCCTGTTCTTTTCCCATTAAGTCTCACTCTTTTAAAAGTTTCTAGTATTGAAAATGAAGTTGGCGAATTCTTGGCGTCTTAAAGGGTTGCCCATTCTTAAGCAGGGGTGTGTGAAAAGAAAAGAGAGGAAAAAAAAAAGCACGTGTATCCAGTTTTTACAATTTCAAAATGACGGACGTATCATTTATTCAATCTAACCTATTTAAGACGAAACTGTTTGAAATTTAAAACATATTTACTTGCTACCTATCCTATTTTTGTTTGAATAAAAAAATTTCGCTTAAAGAGAGGATTGTGTACCATTATCTGCTCTAAAAGTTTTTGTGTTCGAATTTCAAATGCTAGTGAAAAAGAAAAAAGCCTTGCAAAAGTGCTTATAAACTAAATCACAGAATGCTCGAAAACCTGCATTAATTAAAAATTTTAAAAGGTTGCTTAGCAATCTTATTTGATTCGCAACGATTTAAAACGTCAATTATAAAGAAACAGGTTAAAAATGCATTATGAGCTCGCTTTGGAACAAAAAGCTCCCCTTCCCCGGGTTTCAAAATAATTTGTACTAAATTGCAGAGCGATAAGGGTTAGGAGTAGTGATGTTCCAGATATCCGTATCCGCAGATATCCAAGGGAAAGTAAAGATATGTATCTGTATCCGCTACTTTTTGACGGATCTTAAACGGATCTTTTCTACTCTAAAAATTCCTAAATGTTTGAATAAAAGACTCTTAAACTCCGTTTAAATTAGGTTTTATTCCCTTTTTAAATTATAAGGTATCATTTCAGAAGCAAATTTGTACCACCCGTTGCAAAACCGGAGTTATTAATAAAAACCGACTTAACGTTTTTCAGAATTATGGTAGTAAAAACTTACCCGTACGTTAAAAATATTGGCCTCAAATTGAAAGAACTAATTTTTTCTGCAATTGATATTTGTTTGGAACTTCCAAGTTATATGCAGTAAAAGCTATAATCTTGTTAAAGAAATTTTAAATGCAATTCAAAGCCTTTATACGCGTGATCGGTAGCTATTTCATAGTCGATAAGGAGAAAAAGTTCAATGATTTAAAATTTCTATCCGCTGTCAGTTCATATTTGTTAACAATGTGTGTTTTGACCCGCAAAATCCATCTCAATATCGGGTCGGCCCTCTAGGACATGTTTTTTTTTTTTTTAATTTTTAGTTTAACATTAGTTTCTGTTATTGATTTGGGGTTTCTGTTGTTCTTCATTTTGGTTTTACTCAGCATTCTTCAAAAAAAGTGAAACTAAATTCTCTATTAACTGTTTGTAAAGGTTTTCTCGTCTCTGTTATTCTGTCGGTCAGAGTAAGTTGGGTGGAATGGGTCAGTGCTGCATTTATGCTGAAATAAAATGCGAAAAATTATTTCTAGCCTGCCCAGTAGCGGCTTTACACTCTTGCTCCTGTATCCTACATTTACCGAGGAAGCTAGAAATAATTCTTCACATTCTATTTAGGCATTAATGCAGCGTTGACCCGTTCCTTCCAACTCTCCCTCAATTTTAACGGAGATTTCTTTAAAGAGTAAATCATAGTCTTGATTATATTTTCGCCGTATATGACATATTTTGAAGAAGCAGTGTTATTATTCTGACGGGAATACCTTCCGTAACAAATTAAACACTTGGATAGTTGAATTGGGTAAAACAAATTGAGATCCGTATCCGTAGATCTTGACACTAATGATCCGGGTCCGTATCCGCGGATCTACTTTTTTGACGATCCGGCACTTCACTAGTTAGGAGGCTCCTGCGCATTGTAAAACTGCAGTTGTAAAGGTTTGAAAAATCGCGTTCATAATCATGATCTCTAGTAATATATTTTGCACCTTATCTCGGGACTTGAATTGAGTTGAGCCTAAGATTTTCCGTTAAAATCACAACCTTAAGAAAGAAGAAACAAACGAATCGAAAAGACGTAACTATGGCAACGCCAAATATCATCAATAATTTGAATGGAAATGAGATTTTTCGAACTTGATAAAAACTGCTTATAACTTTTTCTTCTTTGGAGTTAGAAGCTAAGTTTTTCGATCATAGGTCGAGTTACATCTGGAATAAAAAAAGCCACTAATTCCAATGGTGTCCAAAAAAAAAAAAAAAAACTGTGCGACAATTCTTTCACTTTTTACTGATAAATTTAATAAAGAAAGTAGTGCCTAAATTTTAGCTTAGCCTAAACAAATTCGAGCTAAAAACAATAACTAGCGCCGTAATTACGTTAGAGCATTGAAACAAATTGCGTAGAACGCGGAAAATTCTACCCTTTCCAACGATATATAATATTTATATATACAAGTAATTTTTTCACCCTTTTATTAGGCAATAATAGGCGATTCACGCAAAATTTGAGCTTAAAAAAATTAATTACAGAAAAACTAATTAGAATTTTAAAAAACAAAACCGTAGGAGCAAACCACCGGAGCGGGACTCGAAGTAATTTCGTACAAAATTTCAAGGCTGTAGGTGTTGACGCTGTCCCGCCACAGACTTCCTTTCAAAATTTTCTTTGACCTTACTTTTTTTTTTAATATAAAGAGATTTCTTCATTTCAGTATTCACAATTTCAAATTATTTCTTTTATAAAACACACACACCTACGCAAGAAACAAATTTCAATAAAATTACGTTGGTTTGCTACACTGTAAAAAATTTCGGAAAACTCTCTGAATATACAAAAAAGCTTTCCGTAACACACAGATTCGTACGCCCTCAGCAGTTTTCTGCTCTTATCAAAAACCTTTCCCGTTTAGCAAGAAAGTAAGAGTCGACGCATGCGCAGCTCACACGGCAATTTTATAGTCCAGCACCAAATCCAAACTGAAACTTTCGAAAGCACGCAATGAAAACAAGTGCTGACTCATGTATGCGAAGTAACACTCATCAAGGTGATTAGTAGAAGTTTTGTTCCTTGCATGAATTCACTGAAGATAATTTTAAAGTCTTATATTTTCTTGCTTATGTATCGTCATGAGATTGAATTTGAAGCTATGTCACTTATTTTTAAGTACGAAGTGCAACTTCTCGACGCATGCTCGCCAAAGACAAACTGAAATTAAAAACCAAATAACTGCCGAGAGGACGCCATGTAAATTTGTTGCGTCGCATAACTTGTGTAGGTAATTTACTTTTTTCTTGGATACTTTTCTTCTTTGTACCAAATGGGTAATTTTTGTTGGCAGAATTTTATTCTGTCATAAAAATCACCTTTTTGGTGACCAAAGCCTGCAAAAGACCACCATCGACGAATAGGTAAGTCGCTTTGCAACTCTATTACTTTAAAGAGATTTAGTTCATATAAATCTCGTTAAAAAAAACTATTTTCCTCAGTATCATTATTGCAATTTGAAAATATTTTACATTACATAGAACACATATTTAAAGTGCAAGTGTGTCTAGTTTTATTCTGTAAAATTTATGAATTGAAGATTATAAAAAACTTTAAATAAGTGTTATTGTGTACTTTGTTTTTATGTGTCAATCTCAGTTAATATTTGGCTGAACATTTATGTATCAAGCATTATGAATTAAATGTTATAATATGCAAATTGTCAGGTTTGATAGTTCGTCTTTAAGGTTGCATGTTTTCATTCTCTTGTAAACAGTGTAGCTAGATTGTATGAAGTAAAAAAAAAACTATGTCTTTTAATTAGGAACATAGTGCTTCAGTATTATCTAAATGACGATATCTCTTTAAATATTTGCATTAGCGAAACGCTTTAAATTAGTTAAATGTGTATTAATTTCTTTAACAAATAGATACATATATGTATTTAAAAGTGTGTTCATTTTTTTCGTTTTACGAGCCTCAATTTTACCAAAAGCAAAAAAAAAAAAAAAAAAAAAAAAAAAAAAAAAGACTTAATAAAATAATTTTGCATTTTTACACCATATTAAAGTATTTGACTTATAATTTATATGATACTTCGATTTATAATGTATATGATACTTTGATTTATAATTTATATTATACATTAAATATTATTTATCTCAGCAGAGCTTCATTAGTACGATTTATTTTAGTTGCAATGTACCTGCCCTTAAGGGAAAGAAGCTGCAAATATAACAAACAAGAATTATTTCTCAATAATATATTTTTGTATATATATATATGAAATACACAAGCAATGAATAGCAATGAGAAAAAGAAAATTAAAAGTAGCAATTATTAGAATAAAGTTGAAAGGTTGAATTCGGAGCTCATCAGCCGTGGAAGATTCGATAAATATAGTCAAAAGACCAAAAGATATTAAACTATTTACTAAATAGAGAGTGTTTAAGCTCTAATATATGCATTACATTGGGCCAAACGCACCATATGCAATAAATATGCACCATATGCAAACTATATGCAATAAACAAGAGCTTAAACCTAAAATTAAAAGTAGGGGTTTTTTACCTCGGCTAAATTAAGAAACAAGTCCCTATAATTTGTCTTCCTCAGGACAGTACCTACTGCATGCACACTAGTTTAATGTAGGACAGTCAGGAGGAATGAGTCAGTGGCAAAAATGGAACAGCTGCATTTACATGCAAAAATAAAAAGTAATATTATTTCATGTCATTGTTTTAAAAGTGATCATTTTTAAAAAACTATGTTATTAATATACAATGTACATATGGGGAGAAGACGAGGGGCGTTCACCACGCAGACTGTGCCATTGACATTTTCAGGGGGTTGCTTTTTCAAGGGGGGGGGGGGGCGCTTCATAACATTTTATGGGTGCACCATCACTCTTATGGTGGGGGGGGGGATTCTCGTATATATGAAATGGAATAACCATGTAATAGAGTTCAATGTTTTAATAAATAAAATATATATTGCATTTTGCGCAAACTGTAAAAATAAAATCAGTAACCTATTTTGAATATGTATTTATATTTGTGATGAGCTGGAAAAGGGCAAGAACAGAAGAATCAACCCGAATGGTTCCAGCAGGGGGACTTGGTGTCATATTTAAATTCATCAATTTCTCTATTGGTACTTTTCGGTACACTTTGTTCGTCAGAGAAATTGACTTGAGGTGAACGAATCCCGGAACGCGAAAGGTAGGTAAGTCCTGTCAAATTTTATCCGAAGATAAAAGCTATCAAGTTTGATACAAGATATGTTTTTAAGTTCTGCATTAAAAATACAATATGTTGATAGTTTTGTCTTGAAAATATTGAGAGAAAAACTGAAGTTTAAGATTGTTTAACAAACAATCCCCACTTTTCAGAAAGTACCCCCCCCCCCCCTCCAATTCCCCGACGATTTTGCGATTAGGAATGAAACTACTAGATTATTTCATAATTTTTCAAAAATTTATAACTGTGCATATGTTAACCATTCATCTGTTAACCATGCTATTTGTCATTAGAAATTCAAAAAAAAAAAAAAAAAAATCCACGAATGATTCTAAAATTGCTTGTATTATTGCTCTTAGATATGAAAGAATTGAAACTGATATGGTATGCAATACTATAATAAATAATTATATTTTAGAAAAAATCACGGAAAAAGGATTCCGAAATTCTCGGAAACGTTTTTGAAAATTGTTTGGAGAATTCCGAAATACTCGGAAACGTTTTCGAAACTTTCATGAACCACAGCTGCACAGAATACTCAGAAACATTTCTGGAAATTACGGAAAGAGGATTCCGAAATACTCAGAAACGTTTCTGAAAATTACAGAAAGAGGATTCCGAAATACTCAGACACGTTTCTGGACATTACAGAAAGAGGATTCCGAAATACTCAGAAACGTTTCTGAAAATTACAGAAAGAGGATTCCGAAATACTCAGACACGTTTCTGGACATTACAGAAAGAGGATTCCGAAATACTCAGAAACGTTTTTGAAACTTTCATGAACCACAGCTGCACGATATACTCAGAAACGTTTCCGGATTTTTTTTACAGTGTATGAGAGTAATATTGCAGTCGGCAGTGAATCTAAAAGAATACATAAGACTTACGAATTTCGAAGTCAAGGGTAGATAGTTTCACGATTTGTTTATTAATTCTTCATTAATTCTTTAGTAAATTTAAAAAAAAAAAGATAATTCTTTTTTTATATATAACCTCTTTTTTAAGCATTATGACAATGATTCTATGTATTACTGAGCATTTTATATCAGTTAACAGTTAATCAGCTTAAATTGTTTTTAAAAATATTTTATCACTACATCCGAAATGAGTTAGTACGTAGTAATTTTATGTACTTAAAAGTAGTTTAATTGGTTCTTCGTTATTCATCCTTAACAAGCTAATTTTCCGTTTGTAGCTTCATTTTGTCGAGACGCCCAACATTAGCCAGTACAAAAATTTTGTAAGTGGTAGCTAACAAGGGTAATAAGGACATAGTTTGTTGGTTTGGCGGTTATCAAATATTTATAACTAACTGTTTTTTTTTATAATAATTCTCATAATAATTTAATAATTATCTAAATTAGCCGGAAAAAAAATTGTCCAACAAAATGCACGATTTGATCAAAGATGTCCCACTTTTGCAACATGTACTATTTACGAAGACATGAAATGTAATTACTAACCAGCTGAATTTTTTTGGTCAGTTAGTTAATATTTATATAATTTAAGACACACATTATCCTACAAATTGCGTGGTATGCTTCCCTGGTCCGACACTCCAAAGTTGTAGTACAAATCCCAAATATAAAAATAATTACTATCAAGTTGAATCTTCGTGAGTAGTTTCGTTTCAATGAGACGCACAACAGTTTCCTTTGCAAAAATGCTCGATTGTGGCAGATATAATATGTTGATTTGATGATAATAAAAAATTTATTACTAACTGGGTTTTATTTTTTAAATTCTCAAAATAACTATTGATATTAGCCGAAAAAATATTTGTCCTACAAAATTCAAGATTTTATCAACGAGGTCCCCCCCCCCTTTCTAACATGTATCATTAACGAGGTCATGAAATATAATTACTAACCAGCTGAATTTTATTTGATCAGTTAGTTAATATTTATGTGATTTAACACCCACATTGTCCTACAAATTGCGTGGTACGTTTTGCCGATCCTCCAATGTAATTTGAAATTCATACAACTGAAAATAGATTAATTCACTACATTTTGCTACTGGAGTTCAGTTATATTAGTACGCATGCGCACAATATTGTTTAGTGTGTATTAGGTATTTCACGTTGGAGCCGACCACAACCGTGCTAAGTTATTTTATGTTGACCACGTGTTTATCGCTCTGAAATAATTTCAATTACTTTGTGAATTGCTACAAAATAATGGAGTGTTTTTTATGCAGTATATTGTGCGACAACCCTCGCTTTCGAGAGAAACGCGAAGAAATCAAGAAATTTTCTCAAAATATTTTGCTCTCTTGTCGAAATTTTCTATCAGCTCGAAAGCATCATAATCACAAATATTGTAATGTCGTACTACCGGGAAATTGGAATGACGACATAATCGGGTATCATTCCTCTTGCTATAAAGAATTTAGAGTGAAATCAAAATATTTATATTATGAAAGATAAATCGATTGACTATTTTTTCATTTTATTTTTAAAATGTATGAAAAATAATTTATTAAGTAGAAATTTTCACGCAATTATGTAAAAAAAAAAAATATCCATGATAAAATTATTGCTATTTTTTTTAAACAATCATTTTAGTAAGTACATTATGCTTTACATATTTTTCTAAAAAAATTGGAGTATAATACATATAGTACAGTAAAATTAGGCCAAAAAATGGCCAAACCCAAACATCCAAAAAAAAAAAAGTTGAAACCTGTTGCAAATTACTTCTTACCCTTCCAGCAAAAAGGGGGTAAAAGGTCCCAGCACTTTGCGCGTCGGGTTTTGGGGGAAAGAGGGGGACGAAAAATCCTATTTTTAAATAAAAATAATTTCTATTACTTTGATACTAGCAGCGACGATGACGAATATTTGTCTGATGAGTCAGATGAAAATTATTATTAGTAATTTTTTTTTTTTTTGTGTGTAAAAGTAAAAAAAAAAAATTGTTTATATAAGATAATAAAGTTGATTTATTTCAATAAATATATTTTCACTTTACGTTATGTTTCACAAAGGAAAACGAAAATAACAATTATTGTAGGACTAGGGATATATACCTGTTTTCTCGTAGGACATTGTTTTATTTGGGCACAAAACACACTAATCTATCACGTGATATTTGTGTCCTACGGTTACTTAAAAAAAAAAAAAAACACTCCAAAGTTGGTATTGACAACTTTGGAGTGTCGAACCAGAAAAGCATACCACGCAATTTGTAGGACAATGTGTGTTTTAAATTATACAAATATTAACTAACTGACCAAAAAAACTCAGCTGGTTAGTAATTATATTTCATGTCTTCGTAAATAGTACATGTTGCAAAAGTGGGACATCTTTGATCAAATAATGCATTTTGTAGGACAATTTTTTTTCCGGCTAATTTGGATAATTATTATGAGAATTATAATAATAAACCCAGTTAGTTATAAATATTTGATAGCCGCCAAATCAACAAACGATGTCCTTAATACCCCTGTTAGCTACCACTTACAAAATTTTTGTACTGGCTAATGTTGGGGCGTCTCGACAAAATGAAGCTACTAACGGAAAATTAGCTTGTTAGTAATGAATAACGAAAAAGGGCGAGGGATCCCGGTCTAGAACTTTTTTTATTAAAAAAAGTTCTTATGAAGGGGGCACTTTTTACTTTTCGGGACCTCTCCCAAAAACTGTCTGTATCCGCCCCTGCCTTTTAATTACTGTTTTATTTTATTGTTACTGCTAATAATTAAAAAGCGGAAGTGCAGTTTAACCGAAGCGCCAAACATCGAAACATCGGCTAAGTGATGACCGAAGCTTCGACTGCTTCTTTTCTTGAATTTTTAGCCATGAATACTTGAATTCATAATAAATGCATGCAATATGATACTGTACTACAGGTATTTTAATATGTATAGTGTCACAAAACATTTCCTGCTTACTGTCTTATTTTTAAACTAATTTCACTAAATCTTAACATTATACTTAATTTGAAATTTTTGAAGTCAAATTAAAATTGTTCTAGTTATGTACATGTATTTTTTCTTACTTTACTTATCTTTCAGAGAAAATTCTTTAAGTAAGAGAGTTAACGCATTTATTTTGGAACTAGCCCCGCTTAATCGAATATCGTCGGTTCCAAGAAATATTATTCGATAAAGCGGGTTATTTGAATATGCGGGAAAATTTTGTTTACCTTTCTAATTTGACAACCTTTTTCTTAAAACATTATTAGTAATAATAAATAGATCGCTGCATAAAGAAATGTTATTGCTAAAATGTTTTTGAAATAAGCTAAATTTAACAGCAAAATAGTTCAACAATTAGTACAATACATTATAAGTACGTATGGAAATTATAAAAAGTAACCTACAGCTTGAGTTATGAAATCTTTGTTTTGGCACCTTTTTTCAGTACGTTATTTTCTGAAAAATTCCATAAATTGCTTGTACTCAAGATCTTTTTGGGAACACTTTTCTAACTCCCTTTTTTCCCTTCTCGTCTACCGTATCTTACATTTAATATGTATCAATTCCTCATCATCGCCTAAAGTGCGTATATTTATTTGCGTTATTTAATTTCATTATCGACTGCTTTGTTTTTTGTAATGACAAAGACAAAAGAAATTTTTAAAATTCTTTCACTGTTCTTTTAAAAACATTGAAAACGTTTTCATGGAATATGGATGTTGTTTTTCACGCCTTCAACGACAATCAATGTTCTTGCTTAATTTCTTTCTAATTTATTCAAGATTTTTCCCAACAAAGTTATTTGCTAAAGCTGATTAATATTATTCGATTATCCGGGGAAATTGTTCCATTAAGCGAGGATATTTAACATTGCGTCTACGTGGAAATATTCAGTTCCAGAAGATTTTGTTCGTAAACGCCGGGTATTTGCATATCCGTTACCCGATTAAGCGGAGCTGACGTATTTATTTTGAAAAAAAAAAAAAAAAAACAAGAAATCACAAATAACTATTTTCTTTCACGTGATAAAACGTGGTTGTGCAAAGAATAGTCTCTTTCTTTATATTTTGCTTTATAAAATATAAATAATAAAAATTCATTTTCAATTAACTTTTTTTTGCTTAATTCGTAGGATGTTTTATTATCCAGGACTATTATTAATAATCTTGAACAATCTCTACGGGAAAATATTTTATGAAAGAAACCGAAAAAAGTCCCCCCCCCCCCAATTTTTTTACATAAAAGAAAAAAGTTCTCTTGAGACTCTTTTTAAAATGTTTTAAAAGATTATCCTTACCTCCCCTTATCCTTACAGCCAAACAATCTATTTTAAAATAAAGAAATGTTGCGTACTTATTTACTTCGAATATAGAGGTTAAACTTATTTTTCTCCAAAAACGTTCAAGTATAATACGTTCAATATGCAATTAATTTCTTCACAATTTCTGGTTCCAAGTGTTCAATACTTACAATCAATTTAATTAAATATACTTATTTACTTTATTTCATTGTATGGCATAATTGCGTAAACTTAAAGGACACTATTTTATGTAATTACAATTGTAAAATGAAACTCACAACATAAATCTTTATTTATTTCAACATAAAATATCTGCTGAAGCGGCAGAATCACTTCTCGTGATTCGGCCAGAACGATACTGTGGTGAAATAGCCGAAACTTCGTACCATGTCTATTTATAGTAATAATTATTTTTCATTGTTTTTGCCAACCGGAATTAGTATGCGAGCATTATGACATAGAAAGTACGCTAAGAAATCGTCTTAAAGTTCTGTATCGGAAAATAATTTTAGCGAGAAAGACTACTGAAAGTTGGGGGATATGAAAGTTTTAGGGATATGAATTTCAAAAAAATTAAAGATGGTCGAGCGCACCCATCCGTCGAACCTATATGGATTGGTGTTTTCCCATTTGGTTCAAAAATTTCTCCACGGGGGGCTCCACCCAACTGACCGGAAACACGATTGACCAATCGGGTGTCTTCCAACTCTACGTAGGGTTTGAAGGGAGGGGCTTAGGTGCTCGGACATTCAAGGCTGTTTTATAGAGTAAATTTCTAAGCTTAAAAATCTGGCGCCTTAGCTTGGCGCAATTTTTAGCACCATTCGGGGTTCAGAGCGTGGGTTGCCAACCATTGAAAAGTTCAAAGCGGTAGAGAAGAGAGCAACTGGGCTATATAGCACCATTCCGGTGGACGGGGGGGGGGGGCTTTTGAAAAGTTCCACGTGGTGAAACTGGTTGCACGTGCCTATGCAAAATGGGAAAGTTCATTGAGAGCAATCGTCAGGGTAGCAGACAGGAAATAACATTCGCTTCAGGCATCCACTTCCAGGGAAAACCGGCGTCTCCAATTAATTTAAAAAACACCCTAGTAGTAAAATATTAATTAATTCTAAGGAAAATAATAAACATTTATAGATTATTTTCAACTGAAAAATTAAGTACAACGACTTGATTAATTATTTGTTCAAACTAAAAAATCAAATGCTAATTTAAATAATAATCTACTTTATTAAAACCGATTAATAATATTTTATTAAAAAAGAGCAAATAATCGCTTTTTAAAATAGCTAATTTTAGCGTTCATTGATTGATTGATCAGAAACTTGGAAGCTATTTTCTCTATTTTTTTCTGAATAACAGTTGTAATAATTTATAATTAGTTTGTAACAATTGATAATTAGTATTCTGCACATAATCAGTTGTGCATTTAAGCAAAATTCAGCGGGGGAGAAGGGGGGGGGGGGCGTATTTGACGACTTTGCCAACTAACTTACAATAACTAACCAACAATATATTTTCATCTCGAAAACCGCGTTTCTCATCTCATATGCTTCTAAGTTCCAAATAAAGTTCAGTATTATTAGCCGATCGGATCAAAATATTCACTTTTGAATGAAGTAAAGAATACTTGTGCGTTTAGAGATGGACACTCCTGCAAAAGTCTCTCATTTGCGTTTGGCTTTTTTTAAAAATTCAGTAAAAAGAAAAAAAATGATCTTAAAAAAAATTGTATTGTACTTTTTGTAGAATGTGCAGACAGAAGTTTACAACTCGTATTAATTTATAACTATAAACACAAGCGTTTAGTAAGCCGCGCTTACATTGTATGAATCTCCATAATTTTATTTATATTTTAGCACAAGAACAAAAATTGGTGGAGTGCATGGGTTCAAATGCCTTTTTTTTTCAAACATATAGTAACTTTTTTCAAACAAAACACTCTCTCTCTCTCTCCCACACATCAAAGCAGCTTCAGCTTCCACTTTCGGAGAGGTCATTAGTAGCATATAATAGACAAAATAAAAATGAAAAAAAAAAAAAAAAAAAAAAAAAACAGGAGAATTGCGTTACATTAAATGACTAACTATGGGCATGGTTTAGGGTTTTTTCTTTTTTTAACTTAGATTGTTTTGATGTTACAGTTCTGGATCTTGGTAAAAACTAATTCTCATGATGTTAGAACTTTGCACTCTTATAGCTATGAAATTTTCATTAATTTTCAACAAAGATTCATACATTTCTCTGACATAAATTGAAATGCACTAGTTTGATCAGTTATGGTCACTCTAGCTTAGTAATGGTTGAGGCATACACAGAAATTTTTGGGTCCGTCGCACATGACTTTTACGGTCGCCCTTCCATATTGTTAACTACTACGGTGCTAAATATATTTCACCCCCCCCCCCTTTTTAAAAATCTCGAATCCCCCCCCCTCGCCCTGCGCACGCTTCTGAGTTATGGGCCAGGGCCATACTAAAAACTAAAACTGGTCATGCTCACTGAGTTCAATTATTTTCAGGAAATACACAAAAAAGTATGTTAAAACTTATTTTTTGAGCAACATCCATCAAATTTCAAGTAATCAATTCCAGCGTATTTAAATTGAAAATTTGATAAATAACCCCCATTTTTATTAAGCACTTTTATTACTTGGCCTGGTTGTCACGGAAAAATTTGAGGCCTGCTTTCGCTTATATCTCAGCAATTAAACCACTTACGGATTTTTGGATTTCTTTTAATGATTTGCTTAATTTAATGGTACAGCTAAACGCTGAAAAATTAAAATTCTAAAATAAAATTATTTTTTTAAGTTAGGATGGAAAACAGCAAACTTCATGCCCCATTAAATGTTTGAATATAAAACCCATTCTTACAAATTTTGTTGCCTTGCAACTGTATTGTTAATCGTAATCATAATGACTATTTTGAATCAAGGCTTCAATGGAGCAAGAATGAAATTTATTCACTGTCGTTGCTTTTTTAGGGTTTTTATCCTCATCCATGCCAATAATCGATAACAGGGCTAAGTAAAGAGACATATTAGATTCTTTATCAGAAAACGTATGTTGTGAACCATTCTTTTGCTTTTATCTCAGCTAACTTCGAGGCTTCGGAATTTCACTAAATGATTTGTTTAATCTTAAGGTGCAACTTAACGCTAAATAAAAATTTTGTTTAAAAACGAAAATCTTCAAAATAACGGATTTTTTTGAAAAATACTAAGCACTTCACATGATGCACTCAAAAGGACAAAAAAACTTTTTTGGTTCAGAAAGGCAATTATATTAGAAAGGACAAAGTATTGCTGTAGTTTTCAATTATTTCAAGAAAAAGACTTCACTAACGAAGATAAGTGAACTCAAGTCATTTCAAATCAAACTTTCCCATTAAGAAAAATATGCATGTTTCAACCCTCAAATTTATGATTGAAAGCTAGAAAATGATAAAACACTCTACATGACTTGAGCCGTACTTTTCTTCGTTTGTGAAGCCTTTTTCTTGGAATAATTGAAAACTACACGGATACTTAAATTGTCTTTTCTGACCCGGAAAAGTTATTTTGTCCTTTTGAGTGCATTATGAAAAGGGCTTAGTATTAAAAAAAAAAAAAAAAAAACTGTTATTAATTGCATTTTTCAAAAGCGATTTTTGACAAATCGCTTTCAAAAGGTTCGTTTGAACCAAGGCTGCGGAGTCGGAGGGAAGATGGCCGACTCCGACTCTTAGATTTTTTTATCTATTTATTTACTTATCTATTTATTTCAATCCACTCCAGCTAATAAGGGGGGAAAACCTCAAAACATAGATTGAAATACTAATTCCTTTTTATGAAAATTTAGCGTTGTATTTCATTGCTAACCTAAGATGCATGCAACGTTAGAAACTAAACTTGAATATTAAGTTTTCCAATAGTTTGGATTTTATAAGTAAGAATACTTTAAAATCCCATGCTTTAAAATAACTGAAAAGAATTAATTTGCTCTCCTTTAATGTATAACATATAGATGTTGATCAAATCGTTTGCTTTCAATTTTTGAAACTGTACTTGAGAGAGAAAAAAAAACCTTGTTTCTAAGTCAAAAAACCTTTCTTGAGAAAGGGGTGGTCAGCCCCGGGTGACATCCATCTGGTGAGTGACTCCCTAAGTTAATTTCAGAGTTTATAAAAACAATAAATACTTTTTTCCTGGAAAATTTCCCCCATAAATCTTAAATTATACTTTATCTATAAAATTTCAACGAAAATAGGGCACTATATTGTGGGGAGAGGCAGGGTACATGTACGTCTGGAGAAAGTCGTACACAAAATGTGAAGGAAACACATTGTGTCATATAATTCTCCATTTATCTTACTCACAAATACAAACCCCAGTTGCTTAAAATATCATTACAAATTAGAATTTATTGAGGGTGACTTGCTGCTACTCATCGATAACTTTTATAAACAATTCCATTGATAAAATTGTGAAATGAAGTTTGAAACATTGTCACATGCTTTCATTTTTTGTTATTAAGTTCAAATTAAACTTTGATTACAAAGAATAATTCTTAATAGATTGTGTTTTTAATCAATATTTAATATTTCATAAGATGTAAAAATTAGAAATTAAAATGCTGCAAAATTTAAAATGCAAGTGCTTAAAAAAAAAAAAAAAAAAGCTGGACATTTTACATTACATCCATGATTTTAAGTAAAAAAAGTAGCAGTTAATGTAAAATAGCAATCAATTAATATTTTTTTACATTTATTACTAATTAACATTATGGATTTTTTTTCTATTTATAGTGTCATATTTGTTATGAATAGTAAAACTAATGTAATGTGTCAGAAGATTTAATAAACATTGAAAAGCAAAAAGATTTAAATTTAAGGTCTAAGTATTTTTTTAAACATTTAAATTAATTTAAATGAGAAAAAAAATAATAAGTAAGAATTTTAATTAATTTTGTGATATGGTGTTATACTGATACTTTCATTCATTGCATAAAAATGTTTCTTTGGGAATTTTCGAAGTTTTCAATTTGTTCACTATGCGGTTGCTGAATGTTGAAGTAGGGGAATATGCGACAAAGTGAATAAGCGGGTCAAAGTGAAATAGTGAAACATTTACTCTGCTGTTAGTGCCACCTATCTAATATTTTAACTATGTAGTAAAAAATGTAGCCTATTCTAGCTAAGAAAAAAATAACTCTGAAAATCATAGAATGTGATAATACAAGCAATTTTCGAAAAATGATTCTCATATTGTATTATTTTATTGTAAGTCGAAAATTATTCTACGTATTATTAAATGATAAATTCCTTGTAATTAATATTTGAAATATTAATTGAGACCTAATATTCGATGCAACATTTATTTAGTTAATATTAAGCCTATTAATATTTTAATTATTTTGCAGTCAGACAAGTACATGCGGGAAGAGTGAAAAATTAATTTCGTTTAATTATTCAATCATTTATTAAATCTTTTACGCATCTTATTGATTACTTTATTAACATACCTTAATTTAGTATTTCAATTATTTATTCATTCATACTCTTATTTTCTTATTCATTCACTGTTTTACTCATTTGTTTATTTGTCCCCCTACATTAATTAATTTAATTAATTATTCGTTTATTTCTTTCAGCATCTTTTCATTTATTCATTCAATCTTTTATTTACTGATTCCTTTGATCAAAAATATTTTTTATAATCGAATAGAAAATATTTTATTTCAAACTTATTTCATTTTTCACTTTGTTCCATGAAAAAAATAAAGCGAAATTTTTCCCTTTTTTTTTTTTTTTTTTTTTTAAAGCGGAAATGAAAAATACTATTTCAATGCACGTTTTATTATATAATACAATGTTCTTTCATGTACTGTAATTTTCAAAACAAATTTCCAATTTGTTCATTTTGAAAAAGCTCAGTCAGCTTAACCATTTCACTTTGCCCCACATTTCCCTAATCTGTCAAAACAAATAATCGGTTTGTCTGCCGATATACAGTATACCGAATACCAAGAATTCCGTGCATCTCTAAAATAATAATAATAATAAAGAAAGAATGAATGAATCATCAAAATTCAAAGAACTGGATGGATAGGTTTTCAAGAAGTTTAGAATTTTATGCTATTTAAAATTTATTTACACGGGATTGCTTTTTAAAAACTAATCTAAAGTTTGTTAGTTTTATTTTATTTTTATCCTCTTTCTGGTAACTTTATCAAAATAAGTTTTTCATTTATGTTTTTCCTTTATTTATCCTTGTTGATTTCTAGCTGCTTTTTTTCATTGTGTTGTAATCTAATTTTATAATCTGGACATAAACTGCAAAGTTTTGATAATTTCGATAATTTTGTAAACTTCTCTATGGGAAAATCATTGTGTTTTATTGAAAAAAAAAAATAGCATCTATAATCAGTTGATCATTCACATTTGTCACTAAAATAATTTTAATTCACTTAAGACATTAATTATGTAATTAGTTTATAGTTTGGAAATTTTAAGCTTAAAATATAATTGTGTTGTGCATTATTTTTTTTTTGTTTCCTATGTAGGCAATAAATACTTTCATTATCAATTTGAGTGAGAAAAGTAAAACACGCGAAATTTTCGCCATAGTACTACGAGTCTTTTCCCCCTTTCTCACCACCCCTCGACAATAGGAGTAGATAACACTGTATGTACCCTTTTGTATTTCTACTTCCATGGCAAGCAATTCTTGCACCGTGTATTGGCATTTATCGATATTTAGGGATCGCCAAAACAGTTTATTTTAGACAGTGGTCAAAGTTGGCGATGGAGTGGCTCATACTTTCAGATCTCTTTATTAGGAGGGAGGTGTTCGTCACGTGACAAGCTTATCTTGATGTGTTTGACAGTTTGAGCCAGTTGGAACCTCACCCTTTCTACACCCCTCTGATCCCCAGGGGAATTGTGGCAGTTGGGGTGTCACCGAGGTAGAGCCCTCCTTTCCGCATTTCGGGAATCAAGAGGTGTTTAAACAGTGAAAAAAAAGGGTGAAGGTGAATTCCAGTGCACTGACCACTCCGTCTGCCCCCTTGCTTTTGTTGCTTATTGGGTGGAAATTCCGAAAATTCTAGAAAAGGCAGATCACATTTTTGAAAGCAGGTTTGAGGTAAGCAATGTACGGCAAAAAGCTGCAGTGCAAAAATTTTCCGGGGGAGCTGAGCCGATCTGAAATATTCCAGGGGGAGCTCAAGCTCCCCCAGCTCCCCCGGTTCCTACGCCTATGTCCTTTTTTATATATTTTTTTAAAAACTTTAAATGATAAAGAAAATTTTTGTGTTTCAGAAGAATGTACACTTGAATTGCATAAAAAATCCGCAATAAAATTTTCCTTATAGAATCGAATTTTCCTAATTTCTTGAATTTTATATTTTTCATCACACTACGCCCGGTTTCCCCTACTCCTTAGAAAATCCGGCGCGCACGCACACATAAAAATTTTGCAGAGCTTTGAACTAATTTTTTTCTAAATGCTTTGCGCCTTGTCATTTTTTTCTCATTAATAAGCATTGTCGAACTTCACTGTATATAATTTGCTACACGAATTTCTGTACTTGACTTGTACCTTTTATTTAGACCTCATGATAGTGCTAACATCCTTAATCTCCCATATGATAGTGAAATTGTTCAGTTACACACTCGATTATATTACAATACTTACATTATTTTTAATTTAATATATTAAAAAAAAACTAAACTTAAACTGTGGTTCCTGCTTTTGAAAAATTTTATGTGTTATTAAAAATTAATTAAACTTGTCTTTGATGTAAATGATTTTATATTAAACGATCTGAAATATATCATTCTGACGCATTCCACTATTCTGGTGCTTAGTATTAAGTAAAGCAACTGATATTTAATCGGTTTTTCACGTGACAGCAAAAATATCAACCCATAGTTCGGCAGGTTTAAATCTCAGCTATCTTTTTATCTTTGTCAAAAACATGATATCTTATCTGATGATGAAAAATGATATATTAATACATTGTTTAAAAGATTAAATATGTATTTCTGAATTTTACAGCACCTCACTCACTGCCATTGTATTTTAAAATGCTCTTGTGATAATATAAAATAAATGGAAATACGCAAAAGTATACTTGTAATCGCATCAGATAATATTTTATTTCTTATCGGAACGCTTGAACTTTCGAGTACTTGAGAAGATAGGTCATGTTTGTGAAGACAGATTAAGCAGAAACGTGCTCTAAAATAAATTCTTCTGTTGTTTGCTTTTTAAATTCCTAACTGAAGTTTTTAGATTTGGGATCAGCATAAATTTGGTGCAATGAAGTTTATTACAATTACGAAACTTGTGGCTCAATATTAATATTAATTTATTACTACCTGAGGTTTTTCATAATAATGAAAACTCAATGTAATTATATTATAACAGTTTTTCTGAGACATTTTTAGTTGTGTAACTTTCCATGGATGGGAAAAATAGTTACACGTACGGAGTTTGAGTGCGTGAGTTTCAAAAAGGGAACGGAGTTTTGAGTGCGTGAGTTTCAAGAAAAGAAAAAAAGAAAATAAAAAATCTGAAACAAGTTAGAAAGATATATCAAAGTGAAAAATAATATATTTTCCAATGAAATATTTCCTATTTGATTACTAAAAATATTTTTTATCGAATGATCGAGAAAATAAAAGAGTTTATGTACGAATAAATTAATTAATGAATGAGAAAAAAAAATAAATGACTGAATAAAATTGTGAACGAATAAAACAGCTGACTGAATGAATAAATGAAAACTAACGAATAAATAAATGAAAAAGGAAATAATTTAATAAACGATTAAATTAGTAAACGAAATGGACTACTACTTCACAGTGCCCCACAAGCACTTGACTAATTGCACACAACATTTAAAATAAAAATAAGATTGATATTAAATAAACTAATACTGCGCCGAATGTTAGTAGGTCTCAAATAATATTTAAAATGTTAATGAAAAAACTTTTATCATTTCGTGATAAAAGAAAAAAAGGTTTGACTTACAACAAAATATTACAATGTGAGTATCAATTTTTGAAAATTGACTGTATTTTCAAATGCTTGGATCTTCAGAAATAGCTTTTTCTTGACTGGAATAAACTACATGTGTTTATACATAGTTGAAATATTACCAGATACATGGTGCTAAAAACAGAGTAAATATTTCTTCCTTTCATTTTTCCCCCACATTCCCCAATAACAAAATTTGAGTATTTATGCGAATCGAATGCGTGAAGGAAAATAAAGAAATATTACACAATGCGCTTTAAAATTGATTTAACAAACTATGATTTGTTAAGTCTGTAAATTGTATCTAAAAATTAACAAACAAAAAATTTGCTCTTAAATTTGAAATGTCTCCCTCTCAAGCAGATGTAGTTTTATTAACTAAATGTTATTCGTTTTCAGCTAATGCTTGAAATTTTAAAGTCAAAGATGAAAAAGAATCATGGTTTCTCATAAAATCTAAAGCAATTGATAGGTTTCTGAAATAGACGATTCAATTGTAGTGCAATTTAGCGTCAAGTAATTTATTTCCGATCGTCTCCAACTTCATCTTGGAAAGATGCAAGTTTTTTTATATGTTGTTTAAGTACGAGGATTTTTCTACTGTCTACCAGTTTTGACAACATATTAATTGATTAAATTCTGGAAAACTAAACCCATTCGGTTCAGAAAACTAAAACCAGTGCCAGAAAATCTTCAGTTGAAGCGATGATTTATTTAGTTATAAAATAAAAATGAAATGTATTCAAAAAAATTACGAACTCAAGAAAGTCATGAAAATTCGCCAGAATTGCTTAAATAATTGTAAATGTTAAGCAAGCAGATTTTATGTCCCTTAAAAAAAAAATCGAATTCTTCCGTAAGTTCTCAATTCTGGACAAGCGTTCTTCAGTGAAGAAATAAACATAAAATAAATTCATAAAAATTACAATTTATAACTTATAAAAATAATGAAAAACCAGATAGTTATAAAAACCTTGAAGGAATTCTTTAAAATATGCTGCAAAACTTAGTAAACGAAGTTTATGTATCTTTAAAAATATATTTAGTAACTTTCATTCAGTAAGTCCTCAATTAAAGACAAATTTTCTTCAGAAATTCTAAAATTAACAGAAATCTTAAAATAATTCAAAAAAAAAAAAAACTTAAAAAATTATTAATAATTTATTTTTCTCACAATAAACAATGAGCAACAAACAAGTTTTGAAAAAAAAAGAAAAAGAAAGAAAATCGAATCACTTAGCTATGTAGTTCAAAAATCAGTAACGTCTTTCAGTAATATATCAGTCAGATCACATCTCTGAGGAGATTTAATTACCCATTTAGACTTAATTAGTCATGAAAGATCGAAGATATATTTTATGTAATTCAAATAATTTCAAACGAGAAAACACGGGCGAATGAAATTTATCAGAAACCTTGATCTACGATCCACTCGTAGTAATGTAACAACTAATTTTGTGCCAAATTTCATGAAAATCGGCCGAACGGTTTAGGAGCTATGCGCGTAACAGGCATCCAGAGAGACAAAGATCCAGATATCCAGAGACACAGACTTTTAGCTTTATTATTAGTAAAGTTAAAGAAGAGACACGGCTAGTAAATTTTGGAATGAGTACGTCCAAAAGGTATTATTTATACATTTATTTCGTGTTGAATAAGTATAAATATTTTTTTCCTTTCAAAAATCAAAAATAAAAACTTCTGGAAAAAAAAATCCCCCCCCCCCCAAAAAAAAAAAAAATTTTTTTTTTTTTTGAAGATGCAACTTGCCTGGGCACCCCTGTTGAAAGTCCAATAGTATGTATATATTTAAACAAATACGAGTAGAAAAAACATTTTCAATCTATCCAACAGATAAAGAGCTATGACATCTTTTATTCAGGTTTGAACTTACATTTGGCTAATGCCATGCAAAGTACGCCACTAGCAAGTTCAAGAATCTACGAAAAAACTCCATAAACACTTCAATATGTTAAAACATTTTCTTGGATGATTTTTTCATATGTTCACACATTGTTTTTCCATTGAATTGTCCTTTGTAACCTCAAAATATGCCGATGCTTTCATGGGGCGCCGTTAACTTAAATTTTTGAGAGGGCAGAAATTCTCAATTTTACAAATGAAACCAAAATTTCTGAGAGGACAGAAATTCTCAGTTTGGCCGAATGAAACTTCAAATTTGGCAGAATGGAGTTCCAAATTTTGCCGAATGCTGATAATTTTCTGGAACCGCCAGACAAAATTTACCCAATAAAAAATTTTTTGGGAAGTCACAGTGACCTCCCGTGAGTGATCTCCCATCGGGGCACCCCTGAATGCTTTGATTATGTTGTCAATATGTCTATGCTATTGGTAAATGGTTTTCACTATTTTGTGGTTTAAATGCTGTGCTTATTAATGTGTTTTTAAGGGTAAGAAATAGAAGCCGTAAAGTGGGGCTGCTTGGACCCGGAATTTCATACTTTTTGCGAGTTTTACACTGAATGCTTTGTTAAACCCATAATGTGAACTGATAACCTTGTTTTTACCACTTTTCAGACGTTCTGCTGCCACCTTAAGCCTTTTTTAAACAACAATTTTAACCCTTTATATATTTTTTTCCATTTTTAAAAATTGGGCTCAAGTATCCCCGCGCTGGGGCTACTTGGTCGCACTCAGCAAATCCATTAGAAAAAACTGTAAAACAGGTGGTGTCAAAAAAGATCAATGATTTTGAAAAATAATCTCAAAACATACATTCCAGTGAGCAAACTATTTATATAAATTGCAAATTATTTATATAAATTAATATAAAATCAACGTATGCATAAAAACATATTTTTAGGCGAACATAATTTCTAAAATAGAAACATAATCTAACTACAGCTAAAACCAATTGAAATATTTATGATTTAAACATTAGAAAGAATGAAAACCCTTCAATTTAATGGCTTGGGTGGATTTTTTTTCTCTGATATTATTTAATACCTGCTCTTCCTAGCTACTAAATACTACAGGATGCACAGAACGATCTTTTAATTTGCTTTTTAGAGTTGATATACTTAAGTCAAAATGAGCTGATGCCACTCTCTAGTACATTTCTCCGGAATTAGTTGAATCTGAACACAATTGTAATTTTTCCTCTTAATAATCCGAATTATTTCCTACAAGGGGTTCTCTTTTACTTTCGGACCCTTTTTAACCCCAGATCTGCAAAAAACGGGTATAAATAGTAACTAACTTCTTTACTTTAAAATATTACAAACCCTACTTAACATAATTTAGTGATGAAATGTGGTTTGGGGCTGTTTGAAAGCTGGGTTCAAGTAGTCTCATTTTAAGGCAACCAGTGCATGTTTACTAACTTATATTAATTACTGTGTTAATTATATAGCTATAACCTTAAAACACTGTTATTTTAGTAAGGAGTAGAATGCAAACATAAAACTATCTTGACCTTGATGATATCAGATGTTTCCATGAACTTACATGTGAAAGTTTGCAGACACAAAAACCACTTGTAATCATAGCCTCAATCAGAAAAAAGTGGGAATAGCAGAAACTTTGTTTCGTGCTCCAGCGTTTACCTAGTACCGCTACCTGTCATGGAGAAATATTTTTAGGTCTATACATTGAGTTATATAGGACCAGGACGGATTTTAAACACTTTTTTCTCATGGGTTCAAGTAGCCACTGGAGGCTCAAGTAGCTCCACTCTACGGTACATACGTAATTTTTCCAGTTTTTATGATGAAAATGTCATTTTAAAAATGTTGCCTTACATTTCAAATAATACTAATGATAATAATAATGTAAAATTTAAGCAATAATACAGAGAAAGCTCATTAAATATATTACAATAGTTGTCTAAAACTAAGAAATACATAACAATTCTAAAAGCCATTTAAAATGAATTATTAACCAGATTTAAAGTAATCCCACTACTTAGAGTTACCATACGAGAAATGTGGTGCAGAATAAATTATTTTTAAAAATTGCGTAACTTTGAATCGGGGAAAAAAATTAAAAAATTTATAAACTCTCCATTTTTATTTTACTACGCCACAAGATTTCTATAGCTTTGTTATATCGCATAGAATTTTAGCAATGTAGCAAGAGAGATATCAGTAACTCAAAAGCAGCATTCAATATTAATCAGAAGATTTTTAACTTAAGCATTGATCTATGTACAGAGCTGGGAACTTATTTAATAAAATAACTAGAAAATCTCTTTTATAACATAAGCAAGCAGAGTCCAACCTTTTAGGCTTTCTACGTTTTTTTTTTTTTTTTTAAATTCAAATATGCAAAAAATATGAAGTGTAAGTAGTGCAAATTTAACTTACATGGTTTAAAAATCCTATAAACTACTGTAATGGTTAAAATATTAAAATTGTAATAATATTTAAAGGATTTTAACATTCGTGAGGCAATAGCTGAATGACATGAGAGCCAAGGTTGAAAACAAGCAAGTATAGTTCGTAGATGGTTTAGATAACTAACAAAGTAAGGAAATTTTTCCTTGAGAAATCTATCAAAATGCAAGGATCAGCAAAAAAAAAAAAAAAAAACATAGTAAAATGTCCAAAAAAGCCACCACCCCAAAGAAACAATTCGTAACGAAAAACAACAAACAACGTTCAAAGAACAATTCGAAATTTTTTGATAAAAAAAAATATTCGAAGCATTGTCTATTTTCTAAAATAATTTAGAACGAGGTTTTTTTTTTTCTGGAAAAGGAAGAAAACTCATTATAATTTGTTTTAAAAAACTGGTAATGTTTCAAATATTTGTTTTAGTTGAAGGTGTCACAGCTTTAGGAACTGTTTTTTTTTTTTTTTTTTTGGTGTCAGCTGTAAGGTACCTACTTTATCTTATTTCTAAAGAATAACGTTAATAAATTTCTCTCTTCAGAAGCTGACATGGAATAATCTACCTAACAAAGTAATGCTACGATGGATTTTGTTCATCGAATACTGTCCTAACTACATTCACTTCCTAACAAGTCGTCTAGTCTTTTTTTTTTCTTCTTTGTTTTCATGCATTTCCTGATTATAGATACACATGTGGAAACGTCACGTATGCTTTACACGTCATGTGGCTGTGAGTGTGGTCTGCTATCTGCCATCCCTTTTTGCACGTCTTAGAAATGTGAACTGCAGTCCAAAAAGAATATAAGTCATTCTTTTTAGTAATAAAAATTATTGACTATAAATGATCGCCCGGTTTTCAGTAAAACAAAGCAAAAGATAAATATTTTTGCAGTTTAAAACGAAGCCATTATTTTAAGCATGTCGTTATACAAACTAATCTGTTCAACTTTGAAATCTATGGGGGTTTAATGAGTTCAAATAAAGAAGAAGTCATAAGTGAGTTTTATCTATATCCGTTGGATTTGGGAATTGAAGCGTGTAGCTGCAAAACTATTCCATTTTTTTTCGCATATGCTTTTTTCATTGCAATACTGAGGTTGGCAAACAACCCGAGACACTCAGAGTTATTCTAACTCAGGAGTGACAACAGGGGGGGGGGGGGGGTTATGGCGCAAGTTGCGCAATCTAAATTTCTGGAGAGATTCTTTAAATTTGTATTTAAATTTATTTTTTGATTTATTTTTTAATTTAAGTTATTTATTTTATTTTATTCTATTCTGTTTATATTTTATTTCATAAATTTATTTAGTTAGTCTGTCTGTGTGTGTGTGTGCGTGCATGTCAATGGCGTAGCAACTTTTCTAATAAAATAATAATAATTAAAAATAAATAACTAAATAAAAAAAGAAGTAAAATAAAAAAGAGAGCTAAAAATAAAATAAGGAAAGAGGGTTTAGCTTCCGGGGGGAGGGAGGATTTGCACCATTGAACTTGGGGGGGGGGGATAGGTACCCCTGTTATACCTCATATCGTTTTGTAGCGACGGATATGTGAATGTTCTTTAAAAATATACTTTTTTTAGATACCTACTTTAGCAGCAATACGCTTCAATTATTTACCTTGCATTATAAGCAGGAAGGTAGGTAATATTAACAATTTAAGAAAAAGTATTGCGATAGCACTGATTGGATGTAGGAACCCATCTTCATCCACTACCATTAAACAGCAGTTTAGGTCGAACACCCTTGTAATTTCGAAAATGGAATTTGTATGAAGAATTGAGTTATGATCATGATGTCGAAAATTGAATTTTGTTTTAATATATATCCGAAAATACTAAGAAAAAAAATACAATACCAGGAGACAATGACTCACCTTGGTAGTCCACGGGACCTCTTAATATTTTGCCTAAGAGTTTAAATATTCTTTGCTCTTGCAAATGTAGATACATGGCAGCACTGTAAAATTTTCTGATTAATTTCGATTCGTTTAAGAAGCGAAAACTATTGATGCAGGTAAGAATTCATCAAAATTTTTGTTTTGAAAATATGTCTAGAAACTTTTATGTAAAATTTTAATTAATTATAAAGTGGAATTTTGATGAAAATATTTTGAAATGAAAGTTAATGCATTTAAAAGATTTATCCATAAAACTGTTGCAAAGTAATAGATTTAGTGCTAAGTCTATAAAAACATGACGTTGTAAAATTTCATTGTAGACATATGGTGTACCTTGGGTTGGAAGAAATGGTAACCCGAAGACACAAGACATGCCTAAATTCTATTTAAACTAGTTTAACAAAAAGATACTGAGTTCAAAGCATTTTTATTCTGCATAACCTCGTCATGAAACTCAAAAAAAAAAAAAAAAAAAAAAAAAAAAAAAAAAAAATGGTCTCGTCACACATCTTATACTAATGACTAGTGGGAATGGGATCTTTCTGTCCATTTAACTATACATTCCTCCCCCCCTCTCTCTTTAACAACTTATACAATTAAAGTTTTTTTTTTTTCTGGGAGAGGCAACCAGATGGGAAGAGGAGTATACTCATGTAAGGACTGTCATGTAAAGACTGTATTACTTCATTTGAACAAAGAAATGTAAAAGTTGGCAACATTTATCAAAAAAAAAAAAAAAAAATCAAACACACACACACACACTCAATCAGTAAGTAAAATTAGTAAGATATCTATCTAAATTAACGCATATTTTTACATTTCCCACACTAATAAATATATAAAAACGTGATTTTTGTGGGATTTTACGTTCCAGCGAAAAACGCATTCGCCTGATACGCCAAGTCAAAAAGAAAATAAAATTATCTTTTCTCCAAAAAAAAAAAAAAAAAACTCCTCACATTTAAAAACTTAGCTACGTTTTTGCATATATTTCCACAAGTTTTTGATTAAAAGAAAAAGAGGGGCAAATTAAGAATTGGTAAGAGTAACATTTCAGTTGTTGCCCCTAACAACCTGGCAGGTAGCTGGGTACTAAAATTTGGGGAGGTCTAAAATTCAATTTGTTTAGCATTGCAAAATAAATACTGTTATTCATACAGAAATAATTGTATATACAATTTTTTTTAAAGAATATTTCGCATTTTGTGATGTATTGCTGTTAAGTTTTGGAAATTAAAAATATTCATTGTTGAAAACTTTTCTTTACGAATACGTAGAATTTATGTAACTAAATGCGGCATAAAACTGCTGTGAGCTGATAAACGGCAGTATCTAAAAAAAAAATAAGTTTTTGAGATATTTGAAGAAACGCGTTTTTGATTCTCTACAAACACTTGTAAAATGCTGGAATTTGGCGTTCTTTTCCTGCTTAATTTCAGCGAAAATCAAATAAGCAAGTCCATTCAATAAAGCCGAAGAAAAATTGAAAACAAAAATGCACAAAAAAAAAAAAAGAAAGAAAGAAGATCGAATAGTTTGCATATACTGCCCAGGACAGAAAATGCCTCCAATTTTTCTCTTGTGGTAAGTAATTACAACTGACCAGCTCAACGTTTTTTAAATTTTTTTCTTTGAGCAAAAAAAAAAAAAAAAAAAGGTTTCGAAATCAAAATTATTTTACAAAAATATTATCTTTTTTTTTCTTTTGATCAATTAAAATTTGGGGAGATCTGGACCCCTCTAGAGCTCCCCACAGCTACTCCGGCTAACAGCGAGAAGCTAGCGGCAGCATTGACAGTTGGCCGATTCCTATTTTTATGTGGAGAAGTTTCATTCCCTAGACACCTGAACTGTTTCGTAAACTATTGAATGACATGTGTCGTCTCATCATTACTCATGAAAGGTGAAGAGATCGTGTAGCCTTCAATCTCACACGCGCATACATTCTGCGCTACCAACTGCTATCTATTGCGTCACTAGTGAACGGAGCCAAAACAGATCTTTTTCTCCTTTTCCCGAACACACGCCGTTGTTAGTTCCTCGGACGCGCTTTTCTGGCAAAGGTGAAACAGAAAACCTCCTCCCCTTTGTGTTTCTCTTTTATTTATATTCTTTTAATCACGCTCGCGCAGTAAATTCGGTAGTGTAAATAATTTAACAATAGCATATTTAAATTTTTGTTGGAAAAAGAGAAGATTTACTTGCAAGGAAATATTTTTGGAACTTCAACTTCGGAATTTTTTTTAATTGAGAATAATCTTTACAGTTCGTACCTTTTCTCTGACATATGCGTGTTATGCTAACAGCAATTAAACAAAGCTAAAATGCCGAAAGTTAGTGCAAGAAGTCCCAGTTTGACAAGTCAGGAGAGTTGTTCAGCAGTGATTATAGCCGATTTGGTCGCAGATGTGCCCATTGTTGATGACTCGCACATTATAAACAGGAGACCCTCCGGACCGAAAGATAAAAAAGATGCTAAACACGGCTATAACGGACCGGCTGAAGAAACTTTTTCCCCAGCAGTTGTCAACGTAGGTTCTATGGAAACTGTCAATATGCAGTCTGCGAGGAATGGCGGGGGCATATCAAAAGGAGTTATTTTAAATGCAACACAATTCGGACCGGCCGAAACACGACTTAAATTAGACAGTGAAAAGAAAGAGAAAGATATAGCTTTAAGCCCTGTGTCACCAATGCAAGTGTCCCAAGTGCCTGAATCTACGAAAGAAGATATTATGTCTGGTTTTAGTGAGATGTCATTATCAAGGAAAATTGCATTTGGAGCTTCATTTTTACCTTCCATCCTCTTTGTGTTATGTTTTGCCGTTATACTGCCTTGTCAAAAGCCCGTGCCTTGCATCGAAGAAAAGTTTCGTCTCATACTGAATGACACAGGTAATTTTTTCATGTTTAAGTAACAAAAAGTAAATTTCGGTTAATTTTTTTATCTTGAAATATAATGTAAAGTTCCCTAAAGCTGACCCCCAAATCACAGTTCCTAAAACTGACAACCTTAAACAAAGCAAATATTTAAAGCATTACCATTTGTCTAAAATAATTTATATTGAGTTTTCTTTTCTCAAGGAAAATAAACATTATAAATTGTTTTTGAAAATTGTGAATTTTTGAATATTTACTTTATTGTTAGCTTTAGAAACTGTTTTTGGCCTGTCAACGTTATGGTACTTTATCTTAGAGTGAAATCATTTTTTTTAATTTTAGTTTTTTAACTAACGCTATTGGGTAATTTTATTCAAATAGGTCGTATTGGTGTAATTGAAGAATGTTTTATATAGTTTTCAATAGAAAACTAATTAATTATTTTTTCAATATGGAATATGATGACGACTATATTATATTGGGCCATAAAATTAAAACAACAATAATCAAAATAGGTATTCTTTTTTTTTTTTTCACTTTCTAAACTGATGATGAATTTCTAAATGAAATGTCATTCTCTCAGGTATAATGAACATCGCCTAAGCATGCAAAATATGCCAGTTCTAACTGAAACACCAAGACTTTTCGAGTCTGATTTCTTTTTTTTTATTTATTTTTTTAAATTAACACTAGAAGTGTTTTAATACGTATTGGAATTTTTTTTTCTTGTTTTTCAAAACCAATTATTTGGTTTATACAATATAAATTATATATAAATTATTTGGAAATATATTTTGCATCTATTATTTCCAAGTCTCTCTCCCTCATACCTATGTTCTTGAACTTTTGAACCTCTCTAGCCTACCAGAAGAAATTTAATGATTCAAATGATATTCTCTGCCCCTAAAATTAAAATCCTGGCCATCAAATGATCGAAAAGTGATTTTAAAACACACTTTTGGCAAGACAATTATGGAGTAAAAGGAATGTTAATCTTTTTCATTTTTTGGAAATATTTAAACGATAAACTATCATTGAAAGTAAAGTTAAACGAAACAAGGAAAAATTGAAACAAAGAATAAAATTAACTCACAGTGAGCACGAAAATCATGCACGAAAACCAAAAGATGACAGAGAAAACAATGAAATTAAAGACGCACAATTAAAAAAAAATATGCATACTATGCAAACTCATTGGTTGAAAAAGTCTTAAACGCACTTAAATTCATGAAGCTTTTATAATTGTTTTTAGCACGAAGCTTCTTTTTTTCAACAAACATCCACTAAGAGCATTATTGAGAGCTCACACAATTTATTAACTATCTGATAATAAAATTTCTCGAACGTAAAAAAATTCTTTACTTTACAAGCTAGATTTTACTGAAGATAATCATAATACTGAGTAAATTTCCACAAGCTCTGTGTGATACAGGGCTTAATTTCTAACGAAATATATGAGGAAGCTTTATTGACTTCAGAACTTATTTTCAGGCCTAAAAAATCAATCTCGTCTAATATGTGAAAATTGAAACGATGTGCAGAAGCTGAGCTCCCGTGAGCTTAAACGCAAATTAAGCACCGGTGTGATAGGAAGATGGTCTTCAACACCCTTTTAAGGTACAGTAAATCGGATAATCCGAATAATAGGTAAAAAACGATACTAGTGAATACAATAGTTTAAAAAAAAAAGAAAAAAAAAACACTCACACATACATTTAAACTATAGCTAAAAATGTTATACATTGCACCTACTAACATTGCATGTAAAAAATAGACGTAAAAGCTAAAAACGAACAATAACACAATCATAAGTTTGAAAAAGATAATGACCTTTAAGGGGAAAAAAATGTGAAAAGACCCGCGAATTATCCGAACCGCAGATAATCGGCCGCCGATAATCGGGAGTTTACTGTATTAAATTATTCCAATAAGTATCAACGAAAAGCATCGTTGAGAGCTCAAATATTTAATTAACTATTTGATTATGAAATGGCTCAACTATTTTAAAATTTGCATTTACTATCCAAAACAGTTTCAAATTTCAACACGAAAAAAATTGGCATTCTCAGCAAATACTTGACAAAAAGCGTGGAAATGACGTAGATCGTCTTTGGACATGTTTACAAAGGAAATGCAATGATTCTGCTTATTGTCGGAAGTAAGATCTTCAATATCAACAGTTTACATTACAACTTGTAGTTGACCAATACCTCCTCTGAACTACCTCGCTTTGTCCCTGGTAAGGAGCAGGTCCGAAATTTTGCCTGCACAGATTCACTTGTTTTCCCTTTTTTAGGGAATTTTCTTATTTGCGGTGTTTAAGTGCTTGCAATGAATCAGCTTTTTGGTAAATGTAAACGGGCTCTTTATGACTCTTTAAATAACATTTACATATTGCTATAGATATTCATTTAGAGCATTTTGGAGGATTCAGATGATCTATTAATTGTCTTACAAGCAAATAGCTCAAATGCTTGTGTGTTCAGTAGAAATAAATTCCAAATTCAACTTAGAAAAACTTAGAACTTTCTGCAAACATGAAAGGCATGAAAGTAAGATAATACCAAGGAAGTTAGAGGGATGAAGAACGATCACTTCGTGACCGATTTTTTTGTTCGGCGGAGAAAGTAACCGTAGAAACGGAACCTTTAATACGTACAGAAGCCAACTTTTAGGAACAGTTGACATGCTTTTGTCGCCAATGTTGAACTGGAGTTTCTTGGAATTGGCGGAGGTTGCCATTGCCTTCGGCTCCTAATTCCAAGAAACGGAGGAGAATGAATTTGTTAGGGGGTATAAGAGACGATGGGAAAGCCATTTAACTTTGGCCCCCTGCGGTATTGGGAGTTTCGAAGCGTTGAACAAATCGCAAAATGGTTCCAGATGCAATCTTTCTTTTCCCCATTAGTAGGTACTTAGTTACTGTTAAAAAATTCCAATTGATGCGTATCCACTTAGTTTAAATTTGTTGCCTTTTTAAAATCCCTTACTGATCACCCCTTTCTGAGTTTAATTAAACAAATATTAAGGGATTATAACACTCTTTATGTGTATGTCAGTGATTTTGTTTTTAAACACAATTGATATGCGTGTGTAATCTGGTGGTGGAGGATATATTTTTCCAGATTAAAAACAATATTTGACGCACCAGAAGCAAGCGTTATAAACCGTGTGCTTCTTATCGGTATCTTAATAAAAACAAAGTTGTTTCCGACAACCAAATTTTGCACTAGTTTCAAATAGTCTTTTAAAATATTTAAATTACCAGTATGATTAATAATTTCATCAATAAACTCCACAACCAAGTCCTGTTGAGCATGCACCCTCACACGAGAGCACCTTCCCCATCCTGATTAAATGGTCCAAATAAGTTCTTAAGATTAAATTCCTCATTTTTTTCTTCTTAGAATTATAAATACTAGTGTTCGCCGAGTGGTCGAAATTCGACCATATTCATAAATAAATATTTGTAAAAATTTGTATGAGTTTAACTATTTCCAACTTTTTTATTTTCCCGTTGTGACAAGCTTAAACACATGGGTTTTAACCATTTTTTAAATAATTTGAAAAAAAAAAAATCATATTTTTTGACTATGGGGTCGTTTCGAAAATTTTAAAAGTATTTTTTTTTTCTAAAAGAGCATGCTTAAAACATAGAATCTGACCATTTTTTAAATAATTTGTGTAAGTTTAATATTTTTAAAAACATACTTAAATCGGTGAGCTTTTGTTCTTTATGCTTCAGCCGATGACATCACAAATGATGAAATGTCATTCAGAGTTGCCATTCACAGAAGAAATATTTAATTCGCATCTTTACTCACGTGTATTAGCAACGATATGGTTGATAGCCAGCGTAGAGCGCAATATTTAGGTCGTTTCTTGATTATCCTAACGTGGAAACCTGGTAAAAAGATGCGCCAAATTGTATCATTTGTGACGTTATAAGACCACGACCTGTTTTCAAGATCGGAAATTTAAACAAAATGATTTCAAAATGATTGCTGGGAAAGTGAAAGTATTTTCTGGGTCCATGCTATTTTTTTTACTCAATTTATCAATTTCAGTGACTAAAAGTAGTACTTTTGACTGAAGGAAACAACCCCATTATTTTAATCGGTGCGCAGATTGGAATTATTTTTTTACGCTTCTGCACATGGCATCAAAAGCTATGAAATGCCACTCACTGATGCCTTTAGCTCAGAGTGCAAACTATCAACACCTGGAAACGCGGTTGACAACAAAGCGTAAGCATTATAGCGGCAATGGAGTAGCGCGCCAAAGTACATCACTTGTAAAGTTATGAAGAGCATGCCGAATTTCCAAATTTGGACAGTTAAGAAAATTAATAAAAAAAATAACTGTTGGGAAAATAAAAGTTCTTTTCTGGCTCCACGTTTTATTACTTTTTTTTTCGCTTATTCTATAAATTTTAGTAACGAAAAGTAGTACTTTTGACTGAGGGAAACAACCCCGTAGAGAAATTGGTGTTTTTACAAATTATTGGCTTGAAATATTTTATTTTGGATACCATGTTGCTTTGTGCTAACCTTATGCAAACAGATTTTTCTCTACTCTTTGCTTACGTATGCAAAGAAAAAAAATCTTTCGCATTGACATTGAACACAAAAAATTTGACGCCGATGAATAAAAATCCACAATTATCCAATTTTTGAAATCTTCCTGTGCGAAAGGAAGCATCAAGACGCAGTTCTGTACCTCAGAGTCAGAGGAACGTAAGTCACATTATGATAATTTTACAGTAGATAGGAAAAACTTTTCTCTGGCCCATGCAAAGGATGGGACGCGCGCATTTTCAAACCTGGTAAAAAATCGAAAAGGATACTTTTTCAAGAATTACGCTTGCATGTTTCAATGCGGAATAGACTTCTAAATAGAATGCACTAATAAATAGAAAAAACAATTTCTGGAATTACGTCAGTCTGGCTCTGAGTTTATACGTAAAACTTCTGTGTTAACAGTATTGCTTACAAAACGTCTACTATTATTGAGCAAAATGCTTTGACATCGTCATTAAAAATATAAATTCCCAAACATAAAATGAACGAACTCTACTCGTGGCAACATACGACTGTCGATTCGAAAACACTGGACGTCGCAATAATAGTACAATTTTTAAAAAAGGTTGTCTTGTAGTGATTTGTTTATGGTTATGGGCGGACATAACTTATGTCGTACTTTTCAACATTTTCGAACCTCTCCGACCCTTTGTCGCAAAGTTTCGCACTTCACCATACCCCCTCTTCCCTTTGTCACATGTCAAGCTGTTTTTTTCTAAACGTTCCTATTTAAAAAAAGGCTTGTTGACACATATTCCCCATCTTATGTCCTTCCTGTCATTTCTTTCCTCTCCCTTGTCACAAACTGTTACTATTTTGTGAATCCCAAGCGGGACTTCATTCGCGGACAGCCAATGTTTTGTGGTAACCATATGCAAATATATATTTGCCTACAGGGCCGTCCGAAGAGCTGACGGCGCCCAGGTCGAAAATTTCCTGCATACGCTAATACCTCCCTGCTATGCATAGTACAAATTAAAACGCAAGCAATAAATTTGTTTACTGGACGTCACAATAATAATGCAATTTTGTTTAAGAAAACGGTCTTTGTGATATGTTTACAGTTTAGGGGATAACTAACTAATGCACTTATCAAAATTTATGATCCCTCTTTCCTCTGTCGCAAAGTTTCACACTTCACCATAACCCCTTCCTTTTGACACAAAGTTTCGCACTTCCCCATCCCCCCTCTTTCCTTTGCCACATGTTACATTGTTTATCATAAACGTTCTTATAAAAAAAAGGGCTGATGTCATCACATTCTTCCTATTGTTTGTCCCTCCTGTCATTTATTTCCTCTTTGTTGTCACGAACGGTAACAATTTAATGAACCCCACCTTAAAGAGGGATTTAATTCGTAGTCAGCTCTTTGCAAATTGACATTTCTCTACTCTTTTTTTACAAATGCAAAATAAAAATATTTATCGCCCTGGCATTGGTGCCAATAATTCGACACCAATGGCTATAGTTCGCCAATTTCACAATTATGGAAGTCTTACTGAGTGAAACGATACCTCACAACTCTTTTAAAACGTAAAACTTCTGCACAAACAATATTCTTTATGAAAGTAGGCATGCCCTCTGCAGTTAGAAATATAAAATTTCCAACTGTCAAATGAACGAACTCTACTCGAGGCTACTTATAATTGTCCATGCGAAAGCAAAATGTTTTATTAAAAGATAAAATTCGCTAAAACATAATCAAAATGAAAACATTTTCAATGCCCGTAGTTACCCGAAAAGCCTCAATAATGAAACCAAATGCAAAAATTTCATTTATTTATGATCAAGCGAGAAATGGCAACACCATAATATCAAAGACAATATTTTCCAGCAATTTCTTCACGCTAACTATGTCGCGTGAAAAATAAAATAAAAATGAATTTTTATTTGCTTTTGATGAATTTCCGCTAACTTTTAATTGCTTCTAGCTCAAATTCTAGCCATTTTTTGGGATCCCATTTTGTGTTTTAAAGCATTTTTCGCGATCTTTCCAACGATACCAAGCTCGAAGCATTAAAATGCATATTTCGTGTAGAAAAAGCGGTTTAAAAAATCAATTAAAACTTAATGTTTCACGCTTCCAACAATGAATTTCAACAATGGAAAAGAGATAAAATTAAAATTTTTGAGTTTCGCTTATTAAAAAACGCTTATAACTTTTTTTCTAGTGGATTTAGGTTATTGGACCTTGGGCGCCCTGACAATTTTTTCGTTAGGCGTATTTTTTAAAGACCTTTCCAGCCATATCAAATTCGAAAAAAATGGACCATCCGATCGCGTAGAAAGAGCCATTTAGATCGAAAATTCGTTTTTTATTAATATCTCCGTTAATTAACGTTCGATTTCAAAAAAAAAAAAAAAAAAAATATTGATAACACTAAAACTCGGCAGTAGCTACCGAACAAAAAAAGAATGAAGGAAATCGGTTCACAAACAGAGGAGGAATCGGTACCGAAAAAAAAACGGCTTGCCTATTAATATATAAAGATAACATTGGAATCAAAAATGTGGATTTTCTTTTCATCTTGTCTTGTTTTCGATCCGATTTCTTTTCTGTTAAGCATTTTATCACGCACGTCACTGCAAAATGCTGTAAATTAACAAATTTAGTGATATTTTGAACCAATTTGCAACTACTATGATTAAAAAAAAAAACGAATTTCGAATGGTGTTTGTTTTTATTTTAAAAAAAATGAGGAAGCGCTGTGATCACTTGGATTGCGCAATCGAGTCTTGAAGCAGGCCCGGTAGAAAGAGAGAAACTAACTGCCTTCAGGATGGCCACGACCCAAGCCCATAAGATCCCCCCCCCCCTTCTCGATCCTCCTCCCATACAGAAATGAGCTTGAGGCTTAATTACTTCCTTTCAGCATTTTCACAGAGGACTGAGGAGACAGCAATTTGCACGTAAATGCAGTGCCATCCGCATTGGCGATTTACTGCCTTTGCAATTACTCAAGCATGCTTTTTGCCAAAATTGCCTCGCCAACCTATACCTATATGTTGGCTTCCCTGTAAAGAATAAGTTCCAACAGGCTTCTTAGGCGTTTAGCATGGGATCCTACGGGAGTGATCGATCTACATGAGTTCTAATATCGCTGGTAATACCTTATAATCGACCACGCTTTAAAAAGAACTGCGTGCCTAATACACCAGTAGGAGAAATTGCATGTTTGGTGGCACCATGTAAATGTTAATACGCATGCAAAAGTTGAAGCATGTAAAGTCCTATCTTTTCAAACCAGTTGAGACGAAGCTAATATAATTTTGTGTAGTTTGTTTCAATTTTGCAAGATTTTCTTCTGTGATGAAATGTCGTTAGGCGTACTACTTTATTTCTGAAGCACAGTGTGGCTCTGAGAAGGTCTGATGAACGAGAGATTAAACGATTCCATTTGTTAAAATAGGGGTAAGAAAGGCTTCTTGCTTTCTCAGCTTAGCTTATTGGAGCTGAGTCAGTATAAGAATGATTTCTATTTCAATCCAAATATAAATAAACTCGTTCAAGGTCAGATATCTTGTTGAGTTAAATTACCCTGTATGATATGAAATTAATCGCTAAATAATTTCTAACTTTGGAAGCCCAGTTAGCATTAGGTTGTGAGTCAGTTGTAGAGGGTACTGTAAATATTCCAGAGATAAAGGGGGAAATTTCAAATAAGGAGCCAGACTGCGAAACTAAGGGTGTAATTTTGGGGGATTCGATGGTAAGGAAGATGGGTAATACAGTTGGGAGAGTTAAGCGTAAGGTGGCTAGGTGTTGTTTACCAGGGGCTCGGGTGAAAGACGTTAATAAGATTGCTGAAAAGAAAGGGGTATTAAATAAGGGGGATATAGTTACTTTGTGAGTGGGAACAAATGATGTAGGCCACAATAAAAATGAGGAGGTTTCAAAGGAATCGGATTTCCTGTTGGCCAAAGCAAGCAACTGTGCGACCAATGTCCAAATGGTTGGTTTGCTTCCCAGGCATGGAGTGCATAGGAGCTGGCTAATAAATCAACGTGCTAGGTGTATGAACCTACTACTTAAATCAATTTGCGAAAAGCGTAGTATAAGATTCACTGATGTATGGAGTCATTATAAACGGGATTGGATTGCTAGTGATAGCCTGCATCTGAGCTATACAGGGGTCGAAATTGTTAGTAGTTTGATTTTAGGGGCTTCGGAGTCAAAAAAACTAAGTTTGAATGGGGGGCATGGTTCAAGCATTAGGTAGAAAATTTTTTGGACATTGCTAGAAATGGAAATAAAGTGTCGAACAAGAGTAGTAATTTTAACAATTGTGATTTAGGAAATTTCAGAGTGTTAAATAAAAACAATTTGGGCATGCTTAAAGTTTACTATTCCAATGCTCGCAGCATTAGGAACAAGATGGAAGAATTGAAAAGCATAATTATAGATGAGAAGTTGGATGTTATTAGAATTACAGAGACATGGGCTACCGAATTTGGTGTAGAGTAATAACTCTACATATTGCTGGGTATTATTTGTTTCGACAGGATAGAGTAGGCAAAATAGGTGGTAGAGTTTTATTTTATTTTAGAGACAATTTTATTTGCAATGAATTGGTCATAAATGATAAACCTACTATTGGTTTGGTTTGGCTGGAGTTGCTGAGCAATAAAGGCAAAAAATTGCGATTTGGAAACATTTATAAGCCACATAATTCAAGCCAGGGACAAGATGAATAGATGTTTCGCATTATTTGTGACATGTACAGTAAGGGATCCGTCATCATAATGAGGGATTTCTATTTTCCGGGTATTGATTAGAATAATTTTTATCCTAGTAATGGCAGAGAAGAGGAATTTTTAAAAGTAATTGATGATTGTTTCTTAGATCAAGTCGTAACTCAGGAGACTCGAGAGGAGGCGATTTTGGATCTAGTTTTCTGTGACGTAAGAAGTTCTGTTCAGAGGTTGTGTATAGAGGATCATATTGGAGATAGTGATCATAACAACATTAGGTTCTGGATTGAATTTGAAGTGTACAAAGTTGAAAATTTCATGCTTGTGCCCAATTTCAGAAACACTGATTTTGTTGCACTTAGGCAGAGCTTGAAAGAGGTTTTTTTCGTCAGGATTGGAAAATAGCGGCGTAGATCAGCAGTGGACGGAATTTAAGAAAAAACTGACAAAAACGGTTGGGGATTATGTTCTAAGTATGTGAAAAGGTGTTAGTACTAAAATTTGGCCCATGTGGTTCTCCAGGGAGATTAAAGAAGCTCTAAATTATAAGCAAGCTGCTTTTCGTCAGTTTAAGGAAACTGGTCAGAGTGCAAATAGGCTCCAGTATTGTAAGGCAAGACGAAATTTTAAGTAATGATAAGTTCATTCTTATATTGAAATTTTAAATATTTGGTGCAGATTCAGAAAAGGGAATTGGAGCAAAGGCTAGCAGATAACATTGATGGGAATCCTAAGAGATTTTTTGCTTACGTTAATTCAGAGAAAACTCGAAATAGTCAAATTGGGCCATTGGTTGATGAGCATGGAAATTTAATCCAAAACGATAGGGATATCGCAAATATTCTTAATAACTTTTCTTCCAGTGTGTTTAACGATAACTGTATCTCAACAGTTGACACTAGAAAGACACAAGCTATTATCAGCTTGAGGATTTTGTGTTTTCCAGGAAGGAGGTTCTATTTCATTTGAAAAAAATTAAAGCAACTAAAGTTCCGGGACCAGAAAATATTTACCCAAAAATTTTAGTTAAATGTGCAGAGAAATTAGAGTGGATGTTATTTTAAATATTTTCAATGTTTCTTATAACTCAGGGACAGTGCCAGAGGACTGGAAACTGGATAACGTAACGCCGCTCTTCAAAGAAAGGGTCTAAAGGTAAGGTAATGCTGGGAATTATAGATCTGTATAGCTTCAGTGGTTTGTAAGATTTTCAAAACTTTGATCAAAATTAATATTATGAATTTCTTAGAGACTAATAGTCTGTTGACTAGTTTGCAGTATGGGTTCAGGAAAGGTAAATCGTGTGCAACAAATTTATTGCATTTCTACGACAAGGTTACCATGGCTTTAGATAACAAAAAGTGTGTGGATGTTGTTTATATTGATTTTCAAAAAGCTTTTGATAAGGTACCGCATGTTGTTCTTCTCAGCAAATTAGCTGACATAGGAATAGGAGGAAAAACTTTACTTTGGGTTAGAAATTGGCTGACTGGAAGGAAACAAAGAGTAATTGTGAGGAGAAATCCTTCTAAATGGAGTGATGTTTTAAGCGGGGTTCCTCAGGGTTCAGTGTTAGGGCCTCTTTTGTTTATTATTTTTATGAATGACATCAATGAGAATATTTCTGGATGCATGAATTGTTTTGCTGATGATGTAAAAGTTATGGGGATTGTAGAAAATGAAGAACAGGTAAAACAGCTTCAAGAGGATTTAGATTATATTACTAAGAGGGCGGATAAATGGGGTATGGCAGTTAATGTAGGGAAATGTCAATTGCTACCCTTAGGTCATGGAAATAAGCGTACGAGTTATTGTTTACAGGGTTCAATCATTAGTCAGGCAGAAAATGTTATTGATCTGGCTATCTTAATAAATCATGGCTTCAAGTTTAGTCAACAGTGCAGCGTTGCAAGCAACAAAGCCAACAGAATTCTTGGGTTTATCAATAGATCTATTTCAAACAAATCTAAGAAGGGTTTTCTGCCTTTATATAAGAGTTCAGTAAGACCTCATTTGGAGTATGCTGTTCAGTTTTGGTGGCCTTATCTGAAAAAAGATATTTCTGTATTGGAAAGGGTACAAAGAAGGGTAACTAGACTAGTAAGGGGACTTTCAGATTTAGATTATACCAGACTTAATAGGCTTAATATGTATAGCCTGGAGCAAAGGAGGATCAGAGGGGACATTATTCAGTTGTTTAAATTTATCAGAATGAGTGATGTTAATGGATTAAATTTTTGCACCGAAAGCCGGACGAGGGGTCATTGTTTTAAGCTATTCAAATCTCAGGCTAACCTGGAAATTAGGAAAAACTACTACTTTAGTAGGGCTGTGAGCACTTGGAACAGCTTACCGGAAGAGGTGATAATGAGCAAGGGGGTGGATAGCTTTAAGAGGGTCATTGATCTTCATTGGGAACTAATAAATTGACTAGGACCAGCCTAGCTGGGTCAAGAGCCTGTTGCTGGTCGTCATATTTGTATTTGGATAATCCGAAAATTTTCAAACTAAAAGAAAAAGATCAAATAAAACTCTCATATAAAAAAACACTTTTTAATGAAAATGCTGAAAACCAAAACGTTGAAAACGCTTGAGTGGGAATAAAATGTAAATTCAGGATACCACAGAGAAACACACAGTTAAAAATCGAAACTTATTTTTAAAAAGCTTTTTAACAACTCTTTAACTAATAACAATATTGTTAGCAATTGAAATATTCCACACTTTGAAATATCATACTAAACTCATGTTTATGTGCTGAGCGAAAAGTTAAAATGCATTGAAAACTACGATAGATAGGGTTTTAACAGCTGTCGAAGTGGAATCAATTCAGCTGTGTAATGTAATACAAGATAAAAGATTTTATGTATAATAGGATAAATATAGAAACTCATAACCTTACTCCTTAAACTTATGTTAAATACAGTATACGGTAGCGTTTTAGAATACTGACTGACAGATTGAAAATGCTTTATTCCCTAGTTTTAGGGCTTAAGCATGTTTTCGCTTTCTCTGCAAAAATGTTCTTATAACTTACTGATTGCTTTACGCTTAGGATTAGGTAAACTATTGTATATAACTCGTGGGTCAGTCTCCGTTCAGGGCCTGAATACTGAATAATCCAACTAGGCTGTGCCTTAGGACCCCAGCTATTTAGAGACCCTAAAATGGCTACAATATTTTTTCTTTTCCAGGGTGGCGACAGGAAATGTGAAAAAAAGTTCCCTGACTTTTCCCTGATTAAGTTCACCAAATTTCCCTGATTTACGTTACCAAGAGTAATGGTTTCCTTTCTTTGCTCTACTTGAAATCCATTGTATTGTTACGGATTCGGTGCGACTTCCACTTTCTTGAAATGAAGACACAGTTCTTGATAAAAACACATGAAATTTATTTACACTATGTACAGGAAAGATCTTCAACAACTGCTAAATTATTCATCAGCAATTAAGCAACTATCACACAACACCGTAAACTCAACGTTTACACACGTATTTACTTCCAAATACGAAAACAACACAGCGAAATGCCTCGCTATAAACAGAGCAAAATGCTCTCCGTTCGAAATCTGAATCGAAACTCAACTGTTTATCCATCGCTAACGGCTTAAATACACCGAAAAGAAATTTCTCAAATATTCCACACGCTTCTGTAAAGTAGTAGACCGTTATCAATGAAAAGAAAGAAAATAGGGGTCGTATAATTTAGCCGAATGAAAAAGGGGTTGTATATTCATTACGGGAAACTATTTACAGGTTACGTTCCTACAATAATTACTATTTACAGAATTTGTAACATTGCCCCCTTCCTAAGGACTGCACGTCCCGGGCAGTACAATCCCCAGAAAGGGTGCCAAACTTCTATCACAAGTTTACAAATATACACATTAATTAATAACTAACAGATACAGAAAACACAATAATAACAAGAAATATTACTAAACATTAAAAGCAAAAATTATCTACAACTTTTATGTTATCAACCATGGTTGTTTACGTAATACTCATGAACTATGGCCATAGTATGGGGCTAACCGATCATAATGTACAACCCTAGGTTTTGCATTAGGTGATTTTTGGATCCTCACTACGACGTCATTTAGTCGGTTAAGGACTTTGTAGGGTCCATCCCAATGCGACTGCAATTTGGGTGACAGACCTTTCCGTCGGATGGGATTCCATAACCAAACCTTGTCGCCTTCGTTGAATTCATGTCCAGTAGACCTTGTGTCGTATCGGGTCTTCATCTTCTCCGCCGCGATGTTGATTCGCTCTCGTGCGAAGTTATGAACATCTTCCAACCGGGCCTGGAGATTCTGGATGTACTCCTCAGGCGATGAAGGCGCATCCGGAGGACGACCGAAGACGAGATCACAAGGTAGCCGAAGCTCTCGTCCGAAGAGCATCCGAGATGGGGCATATCCGGTAGTCTCGTGGACAGCACTGCGGTAGGCCAGCAGGAACAAAGGTAGCTTCTTGTCCCAATCCTGTTGATTTCTGGATACCATAAGTGAGAGATTGTTCAGGATTGTGCGGTTAAATCTCTCCACCATGCCGTCCGATTGTGGGTGTAGTGGTGTTGTCCTAGTTTTCTCAATTCCGAAAATTTGACATAGGCCCTTAAACACAGCAGAGATGAAATTCCTCCCTTGATCGGAATGAATCTGCAAAGGTGTTCCGTATCTCGAGATCCAATGCTGGACTAGAGTCTCTGCTACGGTAGTAGCCTCTTGATCTGGAATGGGATATGCTTCCGGCCATTTGGTGAAGTAGTCGATGGAAACAAGAATGTATTTGTTCCCATCAGCAGTTCTTGGTAGAGGACCCAGGATGTCGATCCCAATTCGTTCGAAAGGAGCTCCAACGTTGTACAGATGTAGCTTTCCTCTGCTTCTCTTCTTCGGTCCTTTACGAGCAGCACAGGCGTCACAAGAATGGCACCACTTCTCCACGTCATCCTTCGCCTTGCTCCAGAAGAAGCGCTCCCGAACTTTATTGAGAGTTTTCAAGACACCAAAATGTCCTCCAGTCGCACTACTATGTATTTCTTTCAGAACATCTGAAATCCTGGATCGAGGAAGTAGTAACTGCCACCTAGATGTCTTGCCGTCGTCAGATTCCCATTTCCGGTGTAGCACGCCGTTCCGTAAATGGAGTGAGTTCCATAAAGCCCAGTATCTTTTTGTTGCAGGACTGAAGATGGAAACGTCCTGCCAGCTAGGGCGTCGACTGTCACTTTCCATGAACTCTAAAATTGGTTTTATGTCGGGGTCTTCAAGTTGATCTTTTCGAACTTGGTCATCACTCCATGGATCAGGTTCTGATGATGTTGGAGTCACTGTCACCTGATAGGCGGTAGGGCTAGTCGTTCCATACTGTTTCTCGATTCGGGAACAATAGTGGCAGTTCTCAGGACAGGGTCTCCTTGATAAAGCGTCAGCATTACCGTGAGATAACCCTTTTCGGTGCTTGATCTCCATGTCATATTCCTGGAGCCGCTGTATCCATCTGGCTATCTGGTCTTCTGGATTCTTGAAGTTCAAAAGCCAAGTTAACGAGGCATGATCTGTCCGAAGCAGAAATTTTCGGCCGTAGAGGTAATGATGGAAGTGTTCTACAGCTTTCACTATGGCCAGTAACTCCTTTCTGGTGACGCAGTAATTTCGCTCCGACTTTGATAAGCATTTGCTCCAGTAAGCGATGACATGTTCATTTCCGTCAATTTCTTGGGATAAAACAGCTCCAATTCCCTCGTTGCTCGCATCAGTGTCCAGGATGAAGGATTTTTCAGGCTGAGGATAGGCGAGGATAGGCGTTGATGTTAAAGCCTTCTTCAGTCGTAGAAATGCATCTTCGCATTCTTTGGACCATTCAAACTTTTGCTTGCTCTCCGTCAGCTTATGCAAAGGTCGTGCAATGTTGGAAAAACCCTTTACAAACTTCCTGTAGTACGTGCAGAGCCCCAGGAAACTTCGCAGCTGATGGATGTTTTCGGGACGACTCCAACTCTTGACCGCAGATACCTTTTCTGGATCGGTTTGTACACCTTCAGAAGAGATGATGTGACCAAGGTAGTTCACTTCCCGGCGGAACAAATTACATTTGGACGGGCTTAACTTCAGATTGGCTTCCTTAAGCTTCTGCAGCACCTTCCTAAGATTTGCCAGATGTTCTTCGAAACTGCGTTCCACGATGATAATATCGTCTAAGTAGACCAGACAGGATTCGTAGGAAAGTCCTCTTAACACTGTCTCCATAAGACGCTCGAACGTAGCTGGTGCATTGCAGAGGCCGAAGGGCATCACTTTAAACTGCCATAAGCCTTGTCCAGTTGTAAATGCTGTCTTTTCTCGGTCATCAGGGTGTACCTCAACCTGCCAGTAGCCGCTCTTCAAGTCCAGGGTCGAAAACCACTTGTGTCCGGAAAGAGTGTCCAAGGTGTCGTCTATCCGTGGAAGAGGGTAACTGTCTTTCTTGGTGATTTCATTCAGCCGTCGGTAATCGACACAAAATCTGGTGGAGCCATCTTTCTTTCGGACTAAGACGATGGGAGAAGCCCAAGGACTGGATAAAGGTTCGATTACATCATTCTCCTTCATCTCTTTCAGGAGGGTCTCAACCTCTTCCTTCTTGGCGAACGGTAGTCGTCTTGGATGCTGTTTAATAGGGAGGTGTTCTCCAGTGTAGATCCTATGCTGCGTTAAATTCGTACGGCCAACATCCTCCGATGTAGATGAAAACAGATGCTTGAAGTCATCCACCAATTGTTCCGCAGCAGTTCTTTGGTCTTTCGTTAATGGTGCACTCCCAATTAACTTCGATGTCAAGGACTCAGAAGACACAGTCTCGGGGGAATTGATTCTTCTAATGATGCAGTTTACTGGAGTACAAGTTGCTAACACTTCACCTTTCCGGATATTCCTTGGCCTTTCACTCACGTTGGCGACTCTCACAGGAATTACATCCTTAGAAAGGTCTACAAGCGTAGATGCTACCAGCACTCCTTTTAGGTTATTGCTTAGGTTAGGGTATTCAATGAGTCCAAATCGAAAACTATTGCTTTCTTCAAGGGAGCCAGGTATTAATGATTCTGACCTTGAGGGAATCGATAAATCTGTTTGAGCTATTATTTGATGAGCGGATTTTACATCACTTTCTGCAGGGAAAACGGCTATGTCTTCTCTCATCGAGTGCAGCTCATTAGTCTTGAAGTCGAGAGTGAAGTCATATTTCTTCAAAAAGTCCAATCCGAGAATGAAGGGGTCCGTGATATTAGCGACGAATGCCGTATGATGGTAGGTGGCATTCCCAAACACTATTTCCAAGTCCACTTTACCGTCAATCTCAATTTTGTCACCTGTCACAGTCTGGAGACTTATGCGTGGCGATGTCCACAGCAGTTTCAATCCAAATTCACGAGCCACATCTGTCCTAATGATTGTCACATTGGCTCCAGTGTCAACAATCAGTCTGCAGGGGTTCCCATTTACATGTGCGTAAATGAAAAGTCCATCACTGCCACTACTAGAAGAGGAAATCTGCAGAGCTTTAGTGGTGGCGATTTCCTTCCCTCGCGTAGCTTGGCGAGCCGGACAACTCCTTCGCAGGTGTCCTTCACTACCGCATTTCCAGCACTTCTGCTCTTGTTTCTCTTGGGCTGTTATGCTGCTCAAATGTCTTGTCAAGTCACCGAGTTGTCTCTCAAGTTCAGCGAGGTGGGACGACCTGGAATCAGACTCATCAGCTTCCTGAGTCCGGATTAGATGGCGATCCACACGGGTTGCTTCTTGGGCGGCCTCGTATCTCATCGCATACACAACGGCAGAATTCAGGTCTTTGACATCCGCCATCCGTAGAGCTTTCTGGATTTCCGGATCTCGAACCCCGTCGATGTAGTAGTTGAGTGCCAGGTTGTCTCGAACATCCGCAGGGCAGTCGTAAAAAGCAAGATGAGACAGTCTCTCGATGTCCGCCGCTAGCTCTTGCAGGGTTTCCCCAGTTTTCTGGAAACGGGACTTCAACTGGAGTCGGCTGAAATCTTTCTGGCACTTCTCACCGAAGCGAAGCTCCAACGCAGCTGTGAGGGCGGCGAAATCCAGGCGCTGGCTGTCCGGAAGGGTCTGGAGAATGTCCGCTGCGTCACCTCTCAGGGATGCTGCAAGATGGCAGGCCTTGGTAGCAGAGTCCCGTCCGTTCGCTTCCGCCACTATCATGAATTGGGTCTTGTACACCTGCCACGAACTTTTCCCATCAAATGTGGCCAGTTTAATGGACGGTCGAGCAACAGATGTGGGAGCGCAAAACTGTACAGAGCTGTTTTTCGCGGTCGCCAATCTCCTTTCCATGTCTTTAATTATTTCTTCTTTAAATGAAGTAAATTTCTTGTCTTCTTCTTCCAACTTATTTTCCACATTGGCGATACGCTCTTCCACAGTATCAAATTTTTCTTCCAGAGCATCAACTTTATCTCCCATGGCGGTTAGTTGATTCTCCATCATGGTTTTCATCGACGTTAGGTCACTTTTTATTTCATTTTGACTTGTAGTAATTTTAGCAGTTAAACCACTATTTAACTGTTCTTGGTTAGTCGCTAATTCATTTTTTAATTGTTCTTGGTTAGTCGCCATATCATTTTTTACAGAGGTGATTGCGTCAAGAAGTTGTTTTAATTGTTCATCCATTGCGCGGGTAATCACCATAAAAATAAAGTCCAAATTTAAAAAGTCTTTATGAAAAAAAAAAATGTCCAAAGTCACACTTACTGCAAGAAAGTCCTGAAGTAGCCCCACGTTGGGCGCCAAATTGTTACGGATTCGGTGCGACTTCCACTTTCTTGAAATGAAGACAGTTCTTGATAAAAACACATGAAATTTATTTACACTATGTACAGGAAAGATCTTCAACAACTGCTAAATTATTCATCAGCAATTAAGCAATTATCACACAACACCGTAAACTCAACGTTTACACACGTATTTACTTCCAAATACGAAAACAACACAGCGAAATGCCTCGCTATAAACAGAGCAAAATGCTCTCCGTTCGAAATCTGAATCGAAACTCAACTGTTTATCCATCGCTAACGGCTTAAATACACCGAAAAGAAATTTCTCAAATATTCCACACGCTTCTGTAAAGTAGTAGACCGTTATCAATGAAAAGAAAGAAAATAGGGGTCGTATAATTTAGCCGAATGAAAAAGGGGTTGTATATTCATTACGGGAAACTATTTACAGGTTACGTTCCTACAAAAATTACTATTTACAGAATTTGTAACAGTATGTTTGTATAAAATACAGTAATTTAAACGTTTTAAGTTGTGTAAAGTTGATGAACTAAAGGTATATTTTTAAAAAATGCTACTTTTTCAACAAAACAGCAAAAAAAAAAAAAAAAAAATAAATAAATAAAAAAAAAAAATATCAAGTCAATTTTTTGGGGGGAAAAAAACGATAAAACATTATATTAAATTTTTCTACAATGGAAAGATACTTTGCTTCCAGAAACCACTTAGCATACGAATTTTAAGAAAGTATTAAACTCACTCTTAAAAACGTATGTGTATTTATGGTAGAACTGAAAAGTATTTGAAATTATTTTGAACTAAATTTTCAAACAGTATAATAATTGTTGCAAGAATAACAAATAATAGTGAAAGAATAGAAGTAATGTAGTTATTCTTATATAACGAATTGACATATTTATGCAAAACAGATGAAACCTTTTGACATCCATTCATAGGGAGCTTTTCTCTAATCAAGAACATAGGTTTCAATGAATGAATACAGTATTTTAACAATAAAAAATAAAGATATTTACTTAAGTATACAAGTTAACTCTATTTCAAATGATTTAAGTATGTAACGAAAAAAATCTTAGATTGCTTTTGTATCAAACAACTTTGAAATGCAAGAAAAAAAAAACAGAAAAAAAAAGTAATTAGTTAATTTCAAAATATATAAAAGAAGAATACAACTTGGTTATAAAATAAAAGAATCATTTAAGTCTGAAAAAAAGAAAGTCCTTATAATCTGCGGCGACAGCAAATAGTATAACGGTAAAAAACAATGTTTTTTTGATTGAAAGTTTAGTTTTAGCAATTAAATTTAAAAAATGAAGAAGTAATAACTATTAAGCTTTTATCAGTATTAATTCAAAAACCAAAGATTTCTTCTTGAAATCGTGATTACAGTACGCTAATCACTTCGAGTCAATGGAATAAAGGCAAAGGAGCTAAGGCATTAATGAAGGCTTCCTCTTTGCCTGTATGGTTGTTTATTTTACCTCGCATTAAAAGCGTGAAAGGAAATTTCAAGCTAGGTGGAATAAACAACCTAACAAACGCATAAGCAATCTTAGGAAGTTCATCCTGTGGTTAATAAGTAAGATTCAATACTTTGACGTTGAGGAAAAAATATGTACAAATATGCGGCAGTGTATAATCGCACCTCATTAATTTTACTTTTTCTTTGAACAGATAATTGGCCAAAAATGCGTAGGGAATAAGGATACTTAATTTTGTAAAGCAAAAAAAAAAAAAAAAAAAACTTCATAAAAACAATTTTCCCTGATTTTTTGCTATTTTTTCGAAATTCCCTGATATTTCCCTGATTTTTCCCTGATTAATAAAGTTCCCTGACTTTTCCCTGATCTGTCGCCACCCTGTTTTCTTTAAACCCGTACCCGTAAACCTGTGTACTAGCTCCCCCCCCCTTCTTTCTTTTCCTTTCTTTCCCTTTTCCACCTTATTTTTTTCTTTTTGCACTTTTTTTTCTTGCGCCCCTTGGGAGCCAAGGTTGGCGCCCTATTGCGGGATCCAGTCCGCCCCTGAATGCCAAAGGCTGGATGCTTGATGTTGTGTGCTGGATGTGGGTTTTGTCTAAAGAGGACTGAGTAAAATCGGGAGGGTAGGGTAGATAAAGTCGATTCCAGGGGACATGGACGCCTTCGATCCGGAGGGGCTCCATGCGGAGGCCGGTGAACGCCAAAAGTGACCCGGAATGCCAATTTCAATCAAGAGAGGACAATTAGCAATTCGTGATTGTTCAAAAAATAAAAAAAAGAAACTATGTAATTTATTTTCATAGCTATTAAAAATATTAGAGAATACTTTTCCCCGATACGTAAAAATACATAACAAAAACTCTCACAATTGAAAAAAAAAACTAATTAAACTAATTTATTAGGTATGCGGACGGTGAAAAATGTAAATGACGGTGAGCGTAAAGTGGTATAATTCACGGAAAGGCTACTTTTCATATCTTGGTGAAAATTGGTCATACTAATTGTCAGGTTTGCGTTTGAATTGTTTATTTATTCTTGATATGTGTGTGCTGTATATATGTGACTGTAAATGTGATTAATCCGGTGGTTTTGCATAATCATCGGTAATTATTCATATACCTCTAAAATTGGTAAACGTAAAAAAAAAATATTGAATATTTTTCAAGCGTGCAGGTTTATTTATATAATCTCCAATCAGTAACGCGGATTGTAATAAAAATGTATGGTTTTACAAGAAATCAGTTCACAATATGGGAAAACATTATTTTGCTTGACGATGTTCCAGATCTATCAACATCACTTTAAGAATGTGTTCGAAAAGCATCTCTTTTTCGACGGAAGGAATATCAATGATATATTTGCATAACAGAAGTGTAAATGTAAAAACGATCAATCAAACTTTATTTCTCAAGATTTCGCAACAGATTGAGTCAAAATAAATAAATATTATTAAATGCTTTTTTCTTTAGAAGACTTCCATTTTAGAGTTCCGTTTGCTCTGGTGATGTGGAAATGTTCCAATTTTCAAATTGCTTTCTTTATTCATGTCTTCGATTTGACAAGACAAAGGGTTATCTAGAAATACTAGTTATTATTTAATTCAAAGCTGTTTCGTTCAGATAAAAGTGAAGCTATCAATAGAGGCCTTATTTTATTTGTGGCAGTTTTGAATATTTTGTATTTCGCAATGCATTTTTCAAACACACATTACATCAATAGTGTCTTAGTACAGGTTTCACCCAACGTGGTAATTTGAGGTGTTTCTCCCCCCCCCTTCCCCTCCAAGAAAAAAAAACTTTCAATGTTTTATGTAAACATGAAATGGATTACATTACATTTTTATTTATGTGGTGAGACCGAAAGATTATATTAAATGTACATATGAGGCAGTGAGAAGCAAGGGGATGAAAGTGGACATTTAAGATCCTAGGTAGGCTTTCATTGAAATTTTTTTCTAAATTATGATGTATAGCAGCACCTACCAGGGCTACTAGTACTATCTCTTGCCCCAAGACAGAGGAGAGGTTCACCTAACATTTGCACTGGTTATCTACGAATTTTGAATTTTACCACTTTCATCCCTTTGTTTCTCACTTCCCCATATCATAATCACATTTTATGTAAAATTTATCCTAGACGCATATATGTAACCACACAATCCCTCAATATTGTGCAGTATTTTCTTTAAATTCGATGAATTAAATGCAGCTTAAACTGCGTTGGGGGAAAATTTTCAGAATTGACGTATTCATGTTTTTTAAACTTAGAAATTCATTTTGGGTGTCGCCCCCCCCCATAGCGAGACTACTGATTACATTATTTATGGTATTATGTAATTTACACAGAGTAGATGACCCGCGAAAAGACTTTGCACTCGACAGAAGGGATTAAAAAACTTAGTTTTTCAAGTAATTTTTTGAATACCAGCAAAAATAACTTTTTAGCTCAATTTTCGCTGATAGCGATTTAAAAAAAATCTTTAAAATTGGTTATTAATAAATTTGTCGCATACCCACAAAACTCCATCGAAAAAAAAAAAACTTTGAGAAATAATACATATACCACTGGGCATGTCCATGAAACTAGGGACATCACAGTAAAAAATAAACTTCATTGTATCAGTAATTTTTTTTCTTTCATATGAGGTAAAAAAGACTATTTTTATAAAACTATGCGAAAAATGTTATAAACACATTTTTTTTAAATTTTATAGGCAAATTTTGTCAACACTACTCAGTGCCCATGTGTCGTTGCAATGGCGATTCTAAAAGTTAATCTTTTTTTTCACTTAGGAAATGAATTGCTATGTCTACAATCTTTTTTTTTTAGTGAAATGTGGTTTATCTAGGAAGAGATTAGACCAAAAAAGAAACTTTAAACTGTTGTAATTGTCTTATAGCACTTGTTTTTAAAACTAGGCTTCATACTAATGTAACATCAGTCACAAAATTAAAAGTTTGCATTGCTTAAACAAAAACAAACCCAAGTTTATAAAAAGTAATATTCTCTTCCTTTATGATGATATCTTCAATATTCATCCCTTAAATATTTAGAAATAGATGAATTTAATTATTTAAAACTAATTTAAAATGCGTAACATCAGTTACAGTAACATCAGTCACATTTATCTTTTCGTTAATAAATCTCAAACAAATTGCACAAATAGCATTGACTGTTGCAGAAAGACAAAAAAAAAAAAAAAAAAAAAGAAAAAGAAAAAAAAAAGCGATATAAATTAAGAAATTAAGGAAAACATGAAAATTACCAATAGTAAAACAAAGTAGAAGCTGAAAAGAACGGATGATAAAAAAAAAATAAATAAATAATTTTAAGAAACCTAGCATAATTAACAAAGTTAGTTTAGAATAAAATTAAAAATAGAAATTAGGTAAAGTATAGAAAATATTTAAAGTATTGAAGTCCCAGGTTTAAATTAGCAGCTGCATTGCGCCTCTTTAAAATAGTGAACCTTGGTATAATCTATTAGTCATTAAAAGCGCTCTTTGTTATATCTTCACAAAAGAAAACTGCTGCTGTAAAATTTTTCTGGCATGAAATTTGATAAACAGATACTCCTAGTTCTTCATGTATTATATTTGAATAAAAGTGCTACATCATCGATACAGAAATATTTATAAATGTCACAACTTCATGCAAATTTCAGAGTTATCACCATCCGACTTGCAGTCATGTTGTAAGGAGCTATATTTGAGTAATATATATATATTTTTTAATTCAGAAGCTCTATTAGGTGTTTAGAACCAACCCTTTTTTTACAGTAAAGGAGAAAATCACTTCTAGAAGACCATGTTCCAAAATTGTTGACTGCAACTGGAGAACGGGTTCTTGAAGAATATGACAAACAATTGTATCACGAGAAGTTAAATGCGTTGAAATTGAAAACTAGGAGTATTTAGTAGCTGTTAGGATTCAGGCAGTAAAACATTGGAAATAGCCTGCCAATGTGGATGAAATTTACTATTCACA